>NC_057824.1:21507191-21810222 GCF_910594005.1 Cervus elaphus
ACACTCTGGAGAAGGGAATGGCAACACACTCCAGTGTTCTTGCCTGGAGAATCCCAGAGACAGAGAAGCCTGGCGGGCTACAGTCCGTGGGGTTGCAAAAAGTCAGACACGACTGAGCAACTAACCCACACACACATCATTTGATTTAGCAATCACCTGGGCATTCATATCCGTGAAGAGCTAGGAGAGTCAATGAGTCAGATTGTAGGTAAACAATTGGACACACCCTGCTCTCTGGAACCACAAGACATGTACACTAATAACTGGGATGGAATGTTTTGTTTCACAAGATAGAGCTGGTGAGTTTACTGGCTCCTTCACTGGTGGCACAAAATTAAAGGTCATTATTATGTGGAGACAGGGTGAGTCTTCACAAAGGAGCAGACAGTTGAGCTCAGCTGTAAAGAATGAGTCTCTTGGGATTTCCCTTGTGGTCCAGAGTTTGGAATCTGCCTTGCAATGCAGGGGACATGAGTTCGATCCCTGGTTGGGGAACAAAGATCCCACATGCCACGGAGTAACTAAGCCCATGTGCCACAACTACTGAGCCTCAGCATCACAACTAGAGAGTCCGTGCTCTGCAATGAAAGATTCCTTGTGCTGCATTAAGACCTGATGCAACCAAACAAGTAAAAAAATACTTTAAAAGAGAATGCGTCTCTCCAGATATAGGCTAATTGTATATAGAATAGATAAACAACAAAGTCCTACTGTATAGCTCAGAGAACTATATTCAGTCTTCTATGATAAGCCTTAGTGGAAAAGAATATTTTTAAAATTGTATATATAACTGAATCACTTGACTGTACAGCAGAAATTAACACAATATTGTAAATCAACCATGCTTTAATTTAAAAACTAAAAGAGATGAGAGAATGTATCTCTTTGTAGCAGGCTGTTTATTATTTTTTTAATCTCTCCAGCATCTGTTCAAACCACAGTCCACACCAAAGAGAAATTTTTCCATATTTGTAGATGTGTCGAAATCCTGGTTTTCCTTATTCTGTGAGGCTGCCTTCTTGTTGGGGGATCTTGGAATTCTGTAACCTCATCTCTTGCTTACTCTGAATCCCAAGGGCTGCATTCTCAGGGTGGAATTCTCCAGCTGAAAATGTAGCATTGACATCTGGGAAGTGGTAATACCATTTACCCACTCCATGCTAACATCTGACCCTGCCGGGCCAAACACAGCTTCTTGGGGACCCTGGGATCCAGTGCTGTGACTCTGTGTGTGGCATCTTCTGTTACATATCCCCTGTTACGATCAAGCAAATGTTTCGTGAAAACACACCTAGAGAGTGTTTACACTCCTAGGACGACTCACAAAGTTAGGTGTTTCTAAATGACTCTAAATTTTGGTGTGTGGGGACTATTTCATTCCTTCCCCTTTTATTTATCTTTTAAACTACCCCAGACACATGACTGGGCTTCCCTACTGGTTCAGTGGTGATGAGTCCACCGGCCAATGCAGGAGACCCAGGTTCGATCCCTGGTTCGGGAAGATCACCTGGAGAAGGAAATGGCAACCCACTCTAGTATTCTTGCCTGGAGAACCCTTTGGACAGAGGAACCTGAAGGGCTGCAGTCCATGGGGTCGCAAGAGGTTCGGACATGACTTTAATGACTAAACAAAAACAACAACAAACACATACAAGGCTGAGCGCCAAAAAAAAAAAAAATTGATGCTTTCAAATTGTGGTGCTGGAGAAGATTCTTGAGAGTCCCTTGGACTGCAAGGAGATCACACCAGTCAATCTTTAAGGAAATCAACCCAGAATATTCATTGGATGGACTGATGCTGAAGCTGAAGCTCCAGTACTTTGGCCACCTGATGTGAACAGCTGACTCATAGGAAAAGACCCTGATTCTGTGCTGGGAAAGATTGAGTGCAGGAAGAGAAGGGAATGCCAGAGGATGAGGTGGTTAGATAGCATCACCAACTCAATTGACGCAACTCTGAGCAAACTCTGGGAGATGATGAAGGACAGGAAAGCCTGGCATGCTGCAGTCCATGGGCTCACAAAGAGGCAGACACGACTGAGCAACTGAACAACAACATCAGAATCACTTGTCTTCTGTCACTGGATTTTACAATTCAGGGGAAAATCAGCCCAAGGTGAAATCGACGCTGCAAGCTTCATTAGGAGATATCAGATGAAGCAATTTAGGAGTTACCTTACTTCTGTTTTAAATTGCAAAAGTTAAGCAGCAACTTAGAAAATGGTCCTTCTAATTCCTAATAATGACTCTATGCCTTTCTCAATCTGATTGCAAATAGATCAGAGGGGGAAAAAAAACACAGTAGGCCGGGACCCAGAATATTTTAATTCTCCAAAGCACTGACTCAGGAAAGCGAGAGAGGAAAGTTCTGCATGCAGGGTCACGAGCAGAAGTCCTCCGTGTCTAATGCAGACAAACTTCATTCTAGTGTCTCTGTGTCAGATTTTATTACATGAGAAGGGGACTTGACTTTCAACCCAGGCACGCAGTAATTTCTAAAACATGTACATAAATTATCTGATTCCTCATTCCGCTGATATTCTCCCAATTGCCTGAATAAACTGTAACAATGGTAATGCCATGGTGAACCATTAAATGCTCAGCTATTTGGCCCAGCAAGTCCTCCTCGGTTAATGGTTTTGCTCATTTAACGTGTATAATTTGCAACTGAATAAATCAAATTTTTGAAGTAGATTGGGGAAGTTAAGCTGCCTCTGGGAGTCCTCGGCCCTCACGTTTCTGGAGGGAATGCATCTCGCAACTTGCTCTCTGGATGCCCTGAGAACCTGCTAATGAAGCCAGATTTTCAGAACAGCTCAGGAGTTTGGGTCTTTTTTCTATCACTTAAAATGTGATTCTGTTGCGGGGTTGTTTGCAGCATCCAATGTATTTGACAATTCATGCAAGCAGGTAACCTGGCCGTGACTTAAATATTGTTTGAATTGATTCTGGCAAACCCTTTCCCTTGGACATCAGCTGTACCTTGAATTAAGTGCACAATCTGAGCTGATGTTAAGAAGGTAAAGTGTGGGTCAATAAACACACTGCAGAAACTGTAAAGAAATGTCTTGGGACACCTGTTAGGAAACACTTTCTTCGGTAATGTGAGTGTGAGGTGATAGGGGTTTCAGCTGGAACAGCACCAGGTGGAAGAAACGGAGAGAAGCAGGCACAAGTCATATTAAATTGTAGTGGACAGAATTCCAAGAGGATCCCCTTTCCAAATTCCAACCTGCAATGTTCCACTGCCTTGTACAATCCTCTCATCTTCAGTGTGGGTGATATCGGTGACTATAATAAAACATCAATTCCATAACTAGGTTACTAATCCATTGATTTGGGGGAAATTGCAGAGATGATACTGGGTGAGCCTGGTCTAACTAGTTGAGTCATTTGAATAAAATGTATCCTCAGAGATACTCCCTCTGAAGTTCTCAAGGAAGCTTAAAAAAACAGCCCTATTGTGAGAGGAGTAGCCTATGCAGAGGGGTAGCCTCCAGGCGCTGAGGGCCACAGTCCTACAGCCATAAGGAACTGAATTATTCAGTAGTCCATGAATTTGGAAGCAGAGCCCAATGCTCAGATAAAATTGCATCCCAGGAGGATACCTTTATTCTAGCTTTGGGAAACCCGAAGTAGTGCTTGGAGTTTTGACCTCCTGAAGATGACTTATGAGAGTTGTTTTGAGCTGCAAAGTTTATAGTCATTTGTTATGCTACAGTAGAAAATGAATAAAAGTTCAGTCTAACTAAGGGATGATCGGCCTGCGAATGTGTGTGCTCCATCATTTCCAACTCTTTGTGACCCATGGACTATAGCCTCCCAGGCTTCTCTGTCCATGGACTTTCCCAGGCAAGGATACTGAAGTGAGTTGCCATTTCCTTTTCCAGGGGATCTTCCTGACCCAGGGATTGAACCCAATTCTCTTACATCTCCTATAATGACAGGCAGATTCTTTGCTGCTAGTGCCACGTGAGAAGCCTATGAAACTAAATCTAAGTCAAAATCTTATGTTAAAAAATGCAATGATGCAATTTTATTTTAAATATATATGGTGAATCTATGAGCAGTTGACATAGTATTCCCCAGCAGGAGGGTCTTTCAAGGTTACTTTACTGAATATGTATGGTTCTTTTATAATCACTCTAGTCAGTTTGGTTAAAGAGATCACCCTTCCCTCTCCCCACCTATACTTTTTTTTTTTTTTTTTAAATATTTATTCATTTATTTGGCTGCACCAGGTCTTAGTTGCAGCATGTGGGATCTAGTTCCCTGACCAAGGATTGAACCTGGGCCCCCTGCATTGGGAGCTCAGAGTCTTAACCACTGGGCCAGCAGGGAAGTCCCTGCCCACCTATACTTTTTAAATGACCCTCAAGTACATTATTTTGTTATTAAAATAATGAATAAGACAGGTTGGACCAGACTCTATTCACAATTGTGTATCATTAAAATCCAATAAAGTTTATTTTACTTTAGAATCTTAGATAAAGTTATGATGACTTAGTACCAAAGGGGAGGTATTTACAGGGGAAGATGACTGACCAGGTCTCTGGTTCTGGAATTTGCTTTGATGAAATTGTCTCTAGCTGCTGTTCAGAGATGGAGTTTTCATCTCCGAAGTTTAGAAATTCTTTATTGTTAGTATTCTAGGCTTCCCAGGTGGTGAAGATGGTAAAGAATCCACCTGCCAATGTAAGAGATGTGAGAGATGAGAGTTCAATCCCTGGGTCAAGAAGATCCCCTGGAGAAGGAAATGGCAACCCACTCCAGTATTCTTGCCTGAGAAATACCATGGACAGAGGAGCCTGACGGGCTATGGTCCATGGGACATTGAAGAGTCAGACACAACTGAACATGCGCACACATTTTAGGCAGGTTTCATCTGATTCATGGTGAGACCTGGCAGTCTAGATTCAGACTGAATTCAGATCCTGATTCTAACTCTCTGCATCTCGACTTCCAGATATTTAAACTACTGACAACCTCCTTGTGTTAGACTGTTTTGGGAGAAGGGGTGATTAAATGAGGTAATTCTGTGTGAATCCCTTCTAATAATGCTGAATATTGGGAAATACTCATTTTATAGATCAGTTAGGAAGGTGGTGGTGATGATGATTCATCAAAAGAGCACACATATAGTAGTGGCCTAGAGAACTCTCTGAATGAATCAATGAGTGCATGATAACATCGGAGATCAATTTATGAATTAAATATGAGGACTGGAACTGCCGAGTCCTTGAGATAATTATCTTGGCTTGACTAAGAAAGCTACAGGATACACTAATTTTTTTCCAAAGGTTGCTTGGGAAGCATGAGTTTCTGATCTCAAGGGGAATATTTTAGTTTTGTTTTAATACAGGAATTGGTATTAAATTGCTTCATGTCACCTATCTGTGATCTCCAGATACATCAATCTGCACATTCAGTTTAAATGAACTCAGATATCCAGTTCCTTAGGTTGACTTGCTAGCATTCCATCTCTTTGGCACAGGGCCTGTCTGGACACTAATCCTTGAGTCTGTAACCTTTTTTTTTTTTAAATTTAACTCAGTTATTTTTGGTTGCTCTGGGTCTTCATTGCTACATGCAGGCTTTCTCCAGTTGTGGCAAGCAGGGGCTACCCTCTAATTGTAGTGCAAAGGCTTCTCATTTCAGTGGTTTCTCTTGTTGCAGAGCACAGGCTCTAGGCATGCAGATTCAGTAGTTGTATCACTCAGCTTAGCTGCCCCAAGGCAAGTGGAATCTTCCAAGACTGGTGATCAAACCTGTGTCCCCTGCATTGGCAGGAGGATTCTTAACCACTCTACCACCTTCTGTAACCATCACCGACCCCTTTGGAAGAACTTGCACTTTACCTTCATGAGTCTCTTCAAGCCCAGCCTTGCAGGCCTCCCCATCATTCTGTTTCATTAGACTGATATTATACTCCACACTCAAATTTTTCATGTATTGATACCATATTTTAAACCCCACAGGGTGACCTTATTTCCTGTCCCTTCAGGGAGGGGGCCACTCAGACTTGTCATTCTGTCCCGTCTATAAATAAATCACACACTCTGAATAGACCCAGTGAGATTACAAAGCCAAAGCCTAAATGTATTTTGCCCAAAGTCATTCTAGACCAAAGACAATTCAGAGACAGCGAAATGAATATTTTTCCTTTAGTTTTATGATCTGAGAGATTTATGGACCATGACTTTAAAAGCCTATTTAAGTTATGTAGGAAAATGTCCTGATTTTTAGATGTATGCTGGAGAGTTTAGAAATGAAGTGTCATGATGTCTGCAACTTATTTTCAACTGGGTCAGCAAAAAACACATATGCAGAAATGGATATGGAGAAAGATACACAGAGAGCAAATTGGACCAAATCTTAACAGTTGTGGTCTTGGAATGGTATATGCATGCTCTGTGCTAGTCTTTCAGTATTATCTTATGTTTGAACATTTTCTTGATATAATATGTGAAAGAAATTGCAGCTGCATTCTAATTATATATATATATATATATATATATATATATATATATCTCTGGGCTTCCCAGGTGACACTAGTGTAAAGAACCTGCCTGCCAATGTAGGAGACACAAGAGACGTGGGTTCGATCCCTGGGTCAGGAAGATCCCCTGGAGGAGGAGATGGAAACCCACTCCAGTGTTCTTGCCTGGAGAATCCCAGGGACAGAGGGGCCTGGTGGGCTACAGTACATAGGGTCGCAACACGTTGGACACAACTGAAGCGACTTAGCATGCACGCATATATATATTCAAAGGAGTATTTGCTCTCTTCCTTTCTTCTTTGATATTAACCGTAACCGTTTTGGTGTATGGAACACTTTGACCAGAGCCTCCTTCCACCATCCAATTATATTCTGTACCTTATTCTTTTATCTTCATAACTGTTTGGTCCAACTCTCTTCTCCTTAGATCATGAATTTGCTTTCTGCTTTTAATGTGATTTTACGTTTAACAAGAGTAGGCTTCCTTTGGCTGTTTCTTTTTACTGATGTCTTATTTAATAAATCAAAAACATCTATAGCCTCTGAGATTAAGCCCCTTCAACACTCAACTTCTCATTAGGATGGGAATGGCTATAACTTTTCTCCGGGTAGGCTGCCACAAAACGACTCTGCATTTAGTGATGGTGGCCTAGAAGTTACATAGAATTAGATCCAACTCAGTTGGACTCACTTTGATCGAAGCCTCTTAACGTAATTTTCAAGTGTTATACTCAATCAAGATCATAAAGTGGAAGATTTGAGAAAACCTGATTACTGAAGGTATTTTTCTTTCCTACTTAAAAAAGAAAAAAAGAACTATGGGAAGATGTTTAAGGAAATGACACTACATGGGGGGCATTACTATGAATAGCACCAGACACATAAGAGTTAGTTGACCGGAAAGGCGCCTTGCTGTCCGTCTGTGAACTATCCACAGAGGATATAGTTGAACAGGCAGAAGGACACTGATCCTGCAGAAAGAAGTGGAAAGGGGCTCATTGTCATGTTGGTTATTTACTTCTCAGGGGATACCTCTTTGGGCATGTCTGCATTAATTGATGATGGTAGCTTGGGGCCCATGGGATCAGTGAGGTCTCATCGCTGGGAAAGAGTTTGACCAGATGAAGTTCCACTGCAGATCCACTTAATCCCCATAATGATGCTATCAGGTTAATAGAATTATCCACAAGGGGAAGGAAACTGAGGCTCAGAGGTTTGAGTAACTTGGTCGATGACACACAGCTAGTTAGTAAATCTTCACATGGGTCTTTCAGACTTCAGAGCCTGTGGTCTTAGGTATAAAAAAGGAAGTTAGAAATCACATACTCCAATCTACCTTTTCCTTCCTGTCAACCATTTCCTTCCTAAACATTCTGCTTGTGCATTTAGTGGTTGATGGACTTTGGGATTGTTTCTGTTAATACATTTTGGCTATTATGAATTATGCTGCTATGAACATATGTGTGCGATTTTTTATGAGAACATTGTTTTCAGTTCTCCAGGGTATATCCATAGGAGTGGAATTGATGGGTCAGTCGGTAACCTTATGTTGAACTTTTTGAGAAACTGCAAAACTGATTTCCATAGCTGCTTTCCTATTTTACATTCCCACCAGGAGTGCAGGAGGGTTCCAATGTCTCCACGTCCTTGTCAGCACCTGTAATTGTGTCTTGCAATGATAGTCATCATAGTGGGTATGAAGTAGTATCACATTGTGATCTTAATTTGCTTTCCCTTATTGACTGGTGGTGTTGAGCATCTTCACGTGTGCTTTCTGATCATTTACATATCTTCTTTTGAGACATATCTATTCAAGTTTTTTGCTGATTAAGATTATTTAATTTTTGGGGTTGAGTTTTAAGAGTTCTTTATGTTTTTTGAATACTGGACCCTTGTCAGATAAATGATTTGAAAACACTTTCTCCTATTTTATGACATTTCACTTTCTTAGTAGCAGCTTTTGATGCATAAAATGTTTAATTTTAATGAAGTCCAATTTGTTTATCTTTTTATCATGAAGATAAGAAGACTTTGCTTCTTTAAAGGAAAGGGTTTTGTTTTAACTCTTACATTTAGAACTTTGATCCACTTTGTATTAATTTTTATATGGTGTGAGGTAGGGGTTCAGCTTCATTCTCCTGCATGTGGGTAATCCAATTGTCCCAGAAACATTCGTTAAAGAGACTTTTCTTTCCTTAATAAGTAGTTTTGACATTCTTGTCAAAAATACCCTAAGTCTACTTTTATATATTCTTCCTAATTCCCTTATTTAGTGGAAGAAGTTTATATAGCAGATATGTTTTTGATGTGAACACAAGTAAGCAAATATACATACATATATGTATGTGTATATCATAAATACATATATATACATTCATATATGTGTATATGTATGTGTGTGCATGTATATATACTTATTAATATAATTTTTTTAAATATCAGAATCTTTTGGATTTATCCCTTAAAAAACTACAATTCTAACCTGATAGCTAACTAAGATTTTCAGTTAGAGCTAAAGATGGTCAATGGTACAGATTGGACTACATTCAGTATTGTTTTTGTTCAGTCACTTTGAGTATTATTGTTGTTCATTATTGTGGTTGTTGTTCAGTTTTGACTCTTTGCAACCCATGAACTGCAGCACACCAGGCTTCCCATCATTCACTATCTCCTGGAGTTTGCTCAAACTCATATCCACTTTCCATATGGTAGTTATTCAGTTAATTCTGCACTATAATTGCTCATTTCCTGATAGAGCTCACTCATACATGCCCTTTGATAGCAATCTCTGCCTGAGTTTACTGTAAAAATGTGTTGAAGAGAAACATAAAACATTTGGCTCAGCAGAAATATCTACTGCAGAAGAGATGAATCTAGCATTGAAAAGCAGGCTGGGAGAAGGTACAGGAAAGGGACAGACTGGCCCTTCTGGGGTCTGGTCAACCAGTAGATGAGGCTTATCTGTATTTTAGCATGTTGGAATTGGGAAAACCATATGATCTCTTCTCCCTGAGTATTCATCTGAGGGGTTGGGATCTGAGAAGGGAAATGAAACAGCCACAGCAGAATGAAAGAGCAAGGAAGCTAGAGTCATGCAGACTTGACTTTGAATCTTGGCCTCACCATTTTATTTAACTCTGTGACCTTGGGCAAGTGGCTTTCCTGATCCACCTAAAGATACTGGTCTTTCTACCTAAACAGACTAATAATTTTGCCCATATTACTGAAACTTCTTCATGATTTGATAAGTAGAAGTGAATCAACTGTCTCTGGCACAGTGGTCCCTGGGGATGACATGAATCTCTCTATCTCTCTCTCTCTCTGATTCTACCTCCCAGGCAGCACTGAGCTCCACGTAGATGCCCACAAGGCCCCTCTTCTTCCAACTTCTTTCCATCTTCCTTTTCCGTCTCCCCTCTGCCTGCACCAGAACAAAGTGCCATCCTCACTCACTGCTCTCCCCGTATACCTGTTCTTCTTTTTAAACTTTTTATTTTGTATTGGAGTATAGCCCATTAACAAAGTTGTGATAGTTTCAGGTGGACAGCAAAGGGACTCAGCCATATATATACATGTATCCATTCTCCTCCAAACTTCCCTTCCATCCAGGCTGCCACATAATGTCGAGCAGAGTTCCACGTGCTATACTGCAGTCCTTGTTGGTTATCCACTTTAAATATCATCGTGTGTAGATGTCAATCCCAAACTCCCTAACTATCCCTTCCCCCTGGCAACCATAAGTTCATTCTCTAAGTCTGTGAGTTGCTTTCTGTTTTATAAGTTCATTTTCATCATTTCCTTTTAGATTCCACATATAAAGGATGGCATATAATATTTCTCCATCTCTGTCTGACTTACTTCACTCAGCATGACAATCTGCGTTCATCCATGTTGCTGCAAATGACATCATTTCAATCTTTTTTATGGCTGAGTAATATTCCATTGTATATATGTACCACATCTTCTTTATCCATTTCTCTGTCTTTGGACATTTAAGTTGCTTCTGAATCTTGCCTGTTGGAAACAGTGCTGCAGTGAACAGTGGGGTGCATGTATCCTTTTCAATCATGTTTTTATCCAGATACATGCCTAGGAGTGGGATTGTACCTTATACTTGTTCTTCTAAAAGGAGCTTTCCAGAGAAGTCAGAATTTCTAAGGCATTAAACTCTCCTGGGATATAGATCATGATGATAGCTCATGAGCCCCATTCCCACCTGGGGTGAGGAGGAGGATTTTAAGAAAGGAGAAAGGAGACAGAAAGCCAATGATGCTAATTCATCCAAAACAAAGAGGGAAAGCAGCAGAGAACCACATCCAACCACATAACCATCAGGCAGCAAAAAGTCAGGTGGTCCCCACCAGTCATCCAAATGATGACGATGGGGACACTTCCAGGCAGAAATCGCTTTTCAGGAAGTGCCTTGAGATGACGTTTCAGAAAATGGCATCTGCTGTGGTGGTGATAAATGATCACTTGAGCCTACAAAACGTTCATCAGTGTAACACGCAGGCCCTTCAGGTAATGCAAAGACAGAACATTGTCTGCGAACATGAAATACAGGCTGGTTCACCAACCACTCACAGAGATGTTTCATCTGGTAATCACTGTGGAGCAAGATTTATTTTGCATTTCCCAAACATCTTTTTAAATTTAAATTAGATTTCGTGGATCCTCTCCCTCCATCCTCTGACTTCTTGGAGTTTAGCATTTGCCAGCTTATTTTTGTACATTAACCCCCTCATGATCACCTTCCAGTCAAGGGTTGCCAGAGAGAAAATTATAGGTGGAGCTGAACCAGTGTTATTAACTCCACTGGAAGCTTGGGATGATGATATGTTTTGTGGGAAGTGGGCTGAGAGTTCTTTAACTAAAGGAATTATGCAGAAGCCTGATGTATAATTGAAATTCCATCCTTCCCTACATCGTGCTGGGAATCCTTGACTGATGTGGAGAAGCTCAGCTCTGACATGGCTTCTTTGGAGCCATCTTTGTTTCTGCCCACTCCACTGAGAGAGATCTGCATATTCCCCATTTCTAAAAAAAAAAAAAAAGAAAAATGGTTGGAGTACAGTTGATTTACAATGTCGTGTTAGTTTCTTCCCACAGCAAAGCGGCTCAGTCATACGTGTGCGTGTATCCACTCATTTTTAGATTTCCTTCTCATTTAGATCACCGCAGAGCCCAGAGTAGAATTCCTGCGCTATAGAGTAGGTTCTCATCAGTTATCTATTTTATATGTGAAACGTGAAAGTCAGAGTCGCTCAGTCGTGTCCGACTCTTTGCGACACCATGGACTATACAGTCCATGAAATTCTCCAGGCCAGAATACTGGAGTGGGTAGCCTTTCCCTTCTCCAGGGGATCTTCCCAACCCAGGTATTGAACCCACCTGCATTGCAGGCGGATTCTTTACCAGCTGAGCCACCAGGCAAGTTTTATACAGAGTACTGTGTATATGTCAATCCCAGTCTCGCAATCCACTCCCCCCGACTTGTTAGTCATACTTTGTTCTCTTCATCTGTGTCTCTATTTCTACTTCTCAAATAAGTTCATCTCTACCATTTTTCTAGATCCCACATATAAATACACCTATGTTTTTCTCTTTCTGACTGTATAAGAGTCTAGGTCTACCCACGTCTCTGCAAATGTCGCTATTTAATTTTTTTTTATGGCTGAGTAATATCCCGCACCCTCGTGCTGCTTCCATGAAGGTACATCCCTCACATTATCCTACAGCCTTCTCCTTATTCCCATCCCCAGCCTTGCCTCCATGTCCCTTGATGTCAGAAGGCTCATCTCACGTATGTCTGAGTCCTCCCCACTCCCCATTCTTCTAGGGTCTGACACACTGTAGACATTCACTAAATCCTCGGTGAGTGAATGAAATCATCTTTCTGGGCGCAGGATGTTTGTTTGCATCCTGAACACGTGAGAAAGAAAGGCAGCCAGGAGGCAAGAGGGAAGGAAAGTGGAAAAGAAAGAAAAAGGAAAGTGTGTCCCATGACACATCTCATTGAACACCATTTTCAAGAGAATGAGAAATGGCTCAAAGAGAAAGCTTGGGAAGGAACAGAGAATCTTAAGATAGAAAACAGAAATCACATCACAGGGCAGACTGACAAGTCCTAGAAAAAGATTCACTTCTTTGTTCATCTCTGTAAGATTTACTTTATGTATTAACATATCCCCCCATCCACATGCAAGTCTTTTGATTCTGAATGTAGTCTTTTCATCCTTCTCAATTGCCTTAAAACCTACTGTGTAGCACAGGGAACTCTGCTCAAATTTCTGTAACAACCTAATTGGGAAAAGAATTTGAAAAGGAATAGACACATGTATATGTATAACTGAATCCCTTTGCTATACACCTGAAACTGACATACTGTTAACCAACTATATTTCAGTATAAGATAAAAAGTTAAAAAAACAGCTTCAATATACGAATAACTCCAAGTGAAATTTAAGAGAGTCTCATTCTCCCTCCCTCCCTTTGCCCCATCTCTTTCTCCACCCTCTTACACACACACACACACACACACACACACACACACACACCTCCCACTACACCTTGTCTTTTTTTTTTTTTTTTTAACTTTTTAGTTTGTATTGGGGTATAGCTGATTAAAAATGTTGTAATAGTTTCAGGTGAATAGCAAAGGGCCTCAGCCATACATATGCATGTATCAATTCACCTCTAAAGTCCCCTCCCATCCAGGCTGCCACATAACTTTGAGCAGAGTTCCCTGTGCTATCCAGCAGGTCCTTATTGGTGATCCATTTTAAACCCAGCAGTGTGTACATGTCCACCCCAAACTCCCTTACTAGCCTTTCCCTTCAGCAACCATAAGTTTGTTCTCTAAGTCTATGAGTCTCTTTCTGTTCTACAAGTTCATTTATATCACTTCTTTTAAAATTCCACATATAAGCATCACCCTACAATACTTCTCCTTGCCTTCACTTACTTCACTCAGTATGACAATCGATAGGTCTTCAAATGTTTAAAAAAAAAAATCTTTGTTCTTCATCAAATTTTTCTCAAGTATCACATTTCTTGGAGTACTTAGCTTGGAACACTATGTCAGATGGTATTTGTTTGTGTATCCTGGGACAAGACTTGGCTACTGTTGAGATGGAATTCCTCAGAGGAGAGTTTCATTGCTTCTCTTACTCTGTCTAGGGTTTTACTTGGGTGGAGTGTATTCAAATACATTGCAACATCCACTCTGATTGCCATCAGTATCTACTGCTTAACCTTTAACCATGTGAATGTCAAGGGCAGCCATGGTTTCCAATCTCAGCCCATCTCATCTGTTAAAGACAGATGCATGATTATACTCTCTAGAGCAGTGCTGTCTGATGGGACTTTCTATGACAGTGGACATGACCACGTTCTGTCCCATGCAGTCTTTAGCCACCAACCTCCTTTAGCTTTTGAGTGTTTGAAATATAGGCAGCAAGTATGAAGAACTGAATTGTCAGTTTTTTTTAGTTTTGATGAATTTAAGTTCACATTAAGTCACCACGTGTGACGAGCGGCTGCCATATTGGATGCACGACTCAAGATCTTTTCTCTTTTTTCTGCAAAATAGAGAGTTAACAACATCCATCTTTAAGGGTCTTTGTGAAGACTCAATGAGATAAGTTGTGTTCAGTGTTCAGCTCAGCACCTGGCTTGGAGCAAGTGTTCAAGGAAAGTCCTATGTGTTACGACCATTGTCATGACTGCTTTTATTATTTTATTTCTTATTGCTATTGAAGCCCATTTTTTAAAACTCATTAAAAAAAAACCACACTTTTTAGGAATCATCATTTTTATTTATTGATATTGTCTTTATTAATATAGTCTGAGTTCCTGTTAATCTGACAACATTTTCATGTGTTCATAAAGGACAAAGTGGAATTACACTTTCTCCTGGATTACAGAAGGCAACCTGGAGTGAGACAGGCAGTTGGGGTGTCCCCTGAGCAACAAAGTCTAAAGAGATGAGTTGTTCTTCCCTGGATCCTACTGCAGGGACCCCCAAACTCAGAAACTGAAGACACCCCCTCAAGGTCCTGAGGTGTTTGCCGGAGTCAGGACCATACAGTTTTGCACGAACAGGCCCCCTCAGATTGAGGATGATACAGACTGATTCTGAATGATGAGCCCTGAATTTGGTTTCTTTTTATGTCTAAGGAATCTATCCAGCACATGTGTAAGTCAGATGCTCCATGGAAAGCTGTAGATGGAACATAAGCCTCTCAGAAGGTGATATATGTGTATCTATTTGACCAGAGTCCCAGGCATTCTGGAGTTGGAGAGAATGGAGATTGAATGCTTAGTCCGTTCTTACTCCACTGGTAACTGAGCCAAAGACTGCACGCTCATGGAGCCTGCTTCACTAGTGGTAAAGAATCTGCCTGCCAAACGCAGCAGACACAAGAGACACAGGTTGGATCCCTGGATTGGGAAGATCTGCTGGAGAAGGAAATGGCAATCCACTCCAGTATTTTTGCCTAGAAAAATAGACATGGCAGCCTGGTGGGCTACAGCCTACGGGATTGCAAAGAGTTGGACACACCTGAGCGTGTGCGCGCGCGCACGCACACACACACGCGCGCACACACACACACACACACACACACACACACCCTGCCGATGATCCTTGCAGGGGACTGAAGGGCCCAAGGTATTTCCATTCCATGGCACAACATCTGGTCCATAGTCAGTGCTCAATTAATCAAATAATTTGCCTTTCTTTTCTTTTCTTTTCTTTTTTTTGGTTTGCTGGATCTTCTTCCTGGCACACAGGTTTCTCTGGTTGCAGTGCCTGGGCTCTGTAGATCCCGAGTCAGGAAGCAAACTCATGTCCCCCGCATTGAAAGGCAGATTCTTAACCACTGGGCCACCAGGGAAACCTCTGATTTGCCTTTCTTAGTACCTAGTGCACTAGACATGCTCTCTGCATTTTTGTCTAATAGGCAGATGGATCTAGGAACTCAATTTTCCCTATCCTGGATGCAAGAAATTTTGAGTAAGAGCACAGAGCTTCAAGCTGGCTCCTGGGTCTTGCTGGTGGGATTCTCTAGAAGCAGGCACTGAGGTGGCATTTGAGGAGAACGGTGTTTATTAGAAGTCAGTATCTGTGAAAGGCAAAGGAGGGAGCTTAATTGGACACAGAGAAACATTGAATGCAGGCCCCCGCAAAAGCTTGGCCAAAGAGAGAGGGAAACTGAAGGGACACTACCCATGAACTGTCCATGTTGAGCTGAAATAGTTAGGACTTTATACCTCTCCACCCTCTCACCATCATGTATGGATGCAAGAATTGAACCATAAAGAAAGCTGAGTACCAGAAAATAGATCCTTTCAAATTGTGGTGCTGGAGAAGACTCTTGAGAGTCCCTTAGACAGCAAGGAGATCCAACCAGTCAATCGTAAAGGAAATCAACCCTTAATGTTCATTGGAAGGGCTGATGCTAAAGCTGAAGCTCCAACACTTTGGCCACATGATGCAAAAAGCCAACTCATTGGAAAAGACCCTGGTTCTGGGAGAGACTGAAGGCAAAAGGAGAAGGGGGCGGCAGAGGATGAGATGGTTGGATGGTATCACTGACTCAATGGACATGAATTCGAGCAAACTCCGGGAGATAGTGTAGAACAGAGGAGCCTGGCGTGCTGTAGTCCATGGGGGTCACAGAGAGTCAGACAGGACTTAGTGACTGAGCAACAACAACTCCCTCACTTAGACTTGGGGTCAGGCTGCCCTGGGAAAGGGTGGGACTTCACTACAGGGACAGGCAGACCCTGAAAGATGTGACAGCTGGCCCTGGCTGCTGACCACACTTCTAGCAGCTGGGCGGCAAGCCCTGACATGAAGCAGAATCTGGGAAGTACATTCCTGTGTCCATCTCAGTGGGGTACTCAGATTAGTGAGCAGACAAAGGGAATAGGAAATACAAGGAAGATTCTCAGGGTTATCATCCACCCAATGGCAAATATTCTTCAGGGATGCAAGAGCAGTAGAGAGGCTGTCATAAATTAAACATGTCATAACCTAATACATTTCTATTCATTATAACGAGAACATTTATATAAAAAAATACCATTCTTAAGCACAGCAGCATGAATAAGAAATATAGCGGTCCTCTTAAGAACACAGGAAGGATTTAGATCAAAGAGGATTCTTTCATTGTGGTGAATAAAAACTTGAGCAACGGAATCATACAAATTTGAGATTGAGTCCCAGGTTTACAATGAACACATGACTAGGATGTCATTTCACTTCCCTAAGCCTCAGTTTCTTGATCTGTAAAATGGGATAAAAATGGAGCCACTGCATTGCTGTGGAGATGAAATGAATAAGTGCTGCTAAAGGGCTGAGCATTGTGTTTGGTTATATAATATTCACTCAATCAATTTTGGTTATTTGTAGTATCATTCACTCTAGACCGTGGGTGTTATGCAAATTGTTAAAAAGATGAGATTTGAAATTAATACCAGATTTCCCTTCCCAACAAACACATGTACTAAATATCATTTAAGATTGATACATCAAAGTTTAAATAAATTAATCATGTATTTATTTCATATATTTACAAACATATATATTTATATGTTTTACTACATGTATATTTCAGACATAAAATTTAGCATTACCAATGGTTTTTCTTTCTGAAAGTGTATGTGTTTTCATTGTCATAAACAATCGCCCTAGGCTGTGCTATATGCAAGCTTTAGCTAATTTTTGGTGTTCTGGTCTTCCCAAGTGGCGCTAGTGGTAAAGAATCCACCTGCCAATGCAGGAGATACAAGAGATGTGGGTTTGATCCCTGGGTTGGGAAGATCCTCTGGAGTAGGAAATGGTAACCCACTGCAGTATTCTTGCCTGGAGAATCCCATGGACAGAGGAGCCTGGTGGGCTACAGTCCATGGGGTCACAAAGAGTTGGACACGACTGAGTGACTAGGCACACGCTAAAAAAAGAAAATAAAAAGAGATAAATGAGACCATGGCAGCAGAGTTCTAGGTAGTGCTTCTGTCTGTATCCTGTCTTAGAAAAATCACAGAATGTATTAGCATAATCAATTTTCTGAGAAATCGTATTGTCATGAGTAAAACATTCCAGTGTTTAATTTTGTTGCACCCAGGTTAACCAATTACTTTTGGCTCTGTAACCCTTGTCTTTCATATGCATATTTATTAATCAGGTGTTTGCAATGACAAGTAACAGAAACCCAACTCTAACATGCTTAATCAAATAAACGGATTTATTGCACCAAGTAATTGCATTGAACAAGGGTGAAGTTCAGGCGTGGCCGGCTTCAGTGACCAAATAACATTTGTCATTCTCTGGGCTGTGCTTTTCTCTGAGTGTGGTTCATTTTCAGGAAGGTGCTCCCTAAGTGACTAAAACACAGATGACATCAACTCTCAGATTTCTATGATAATAGAAAATTCTCAGAAGAGAGGAAGAAGAGTTCAATCAATTTTAGCAAAGGATCAGAGTGTCCTCTCAGTAGCCTGGGTTGGACAGTATTACTGTGGCCAGATTGATGAAACTATGAAGCATTTTTATTGGTTCATCTCAGGTCATATGTTCACCCCTGGAATTGAAGTAGGCTCATGTTCTTTTGAAGCATGAAGTCTTGGAGTGAGGGGAGGGGAATGGTACCCACAAGAAACTCTTTCTAGAGAGGACTAGAGGCTGAAAAAGATCATTACCTGTGGCAGCCTGGATGGGAGAGAAGCTTGAGGGAGAATGGACACATATATACTATATGACTGAGTACCTTTGATGTCCACCTGAAACTATCAAAATACTGTTGGTTAATGTGGTCATTGTTTAGTTGCTAAGTCGTGCCCAACTGTTTTGTGACCCCCCGAACTGTAGTCCGCCAGCCTCCTCTGTCCATGGGATTCTCCAGGCAGGAATAGTGGAATGGATTGCCATTTCCTTCTCAAGGGAATCTTCCCAACCCAAGGACTGGACCCAAATCTTCTGCATTAGCAGGTGGTTTTCTTTTTATCACTGAGCCACCAAAATTGGCTATTCATTCAGTTGTTTAGTGGCTAAGTCATGTCTGACTTTTTGTGACCCTATGGACTGCAGCATGCCTGTCCTTCACTCTCTCCCTGAGTTTGCTCAAACTCATGTCCATTGAGTCAGTGATGCCATCCAACCATCTCATCCTCTGTTGCCTCCTCCTCTTTTTGCCCTCAATCTTTTCCAGCATCAGGGTCTTTTCCAGTGAGTCGGCTCTTCTCATCAGTTTCAGCAACAGTCCTTCCAATGGATATTCAGGACTGATTTCCTTTATGATTGACTGGCTTAATCTCCTTCCTGTCCAAGGGATTCTCAAACACACCAATACAAAATAAAAAAAAATTTTTTAAAGATCATTTCCTTCTTCTTTCTTTCTTGCCTCCCTGTGTTCTTCTTTTTCCCCTCTCTCAGTGATGCGTCTCATAACTCACAGAAACCAAAGGGTTAATTTCCAAATAGCCCAGGTGCCAGAAAGGCCATCTGAGATCTTGTCTCACCAATATCGGCTCCATGCTGAATTTGCAGAAAGATTTAATTTCTCCTCTGGAGCTCTGAACAAGGTTATTAAGAGGCCCTTTCAAGTTCTCCCTCTGGGAAGCTCTACAAACAGCTGCACTGAAAGGAAAGGGGAAGAAGCACTAAAGGGCTTGGAACTCAGGCTGTGCCCTTTCCAGCAGACCCGGGCTTGATCTGGGCAACCTTGAGGTGCCAGCTGCAGGCAGGGGAAGCCAGAGGCCTGGAGACATTCAGCAAAGCTCATTTCTGATCAGATACCTGCCAGGGAGTGCCCTATTCCACCACCATATCAGAGGTTGAGAAGCAGGCTGATAGCCAAGAAAAAGACTGATTTAATTGAGGAGGAAGATTTAACTGAGGATGAAGTCACATGGACTTCTTGGGTGACTAAGTGGTAAAGAATCTGCTTGCCAGTGCAGGAGATGCCGGAGACACAGGTCCAATCCCTGGTTTGGGAAGATCCCCTGGAGAAGGAAATGGCCACCTGCTCCAATATTCTTGCCTGGAGAATCCCATGGACAGAGGAGCCTGGTGGGCTACAGTCTGTGGGGTCGCAAAGGGTCAGACATGACTTAGCGACTAAGCAACAGCAACATGGGGTGGTCAGAAAACGGTTTGTGGTGTCTGTGAGAAAGATGCTGTTTTCTCAACTTGAGGGAACATACATACCTTGAGATTTCTTGCTGGGCTTGATGTTAGATGAGGTACCATGAAGTGATTTGTTTGGAATGCATATATCATTGTAGGAGCCATGATCAAGAAAGGAATAAATAAGTGGGCGGCGTGGTGTATAGAAAGTTAACTAAACCGGGACGTAGGTCTAAGTTTGCACAGGTCACCAAGTCATCAGGGAGAATTTCCCTCCCTTCCCTGGGTTGTTCTTTCATCTCCCTAGGGAGGCAGTTGGACTAGATTAAGGATGGAAAATAATGTCATCTCTCTGGTCAACGATTATGCTGTTAACACTGTGTTGAGGATTCTGAGATAAACTCACTCTCTGAGAAATACTTAGGCAACCGAGTTGAAATGATTTGCTATAACCTTGGGAGAGGGAGGTTAGCAGCACATCTCTTTTATTTGCTATCCCTGAAAACGATGATTTCTGTGATGCCTTCTAGAAGGAAAATTCTGTTATTCTAAACACTTTCATATTTCCCTTGAAGCTTGAGATTAGATAGTTATTTTTAACCTCTTCCAATCGTGTTAAATGTTATTCCACATCGGTCTTCTACAAAAAGACAGCATGACAGGCTGCTTCCAGGTGTCAAAACTCAAACTATGTGTAAAGCAAAGGACACAGCTCTGCCAAGGTTTGCAGCCTCCCTCTGCTGTGTTCCAGGTAGTGAACTGTGCTTATGTTAACACTCTCCAGCACGTGTATCCACCGCCTTTGCTTAACTGCTCTTTTTCTTTCCTCTCCCTGAGCCCTGGTCACGCTGTTTCTTTCCGAGAATCCATTGCTCCCACAGATGCCAGGAAATTGGGTGTGAGCGGCTGGAGAGTTCCTGGGGCCACATTTTGATCAAAGCTGGTGGCTTTTCAGTCCATTGTGCTCTCTTCAGTTAAGCTGTCACTGTTCTTTTCTCTTTTACGTCTTTGAAAGACACTTCTTTGCGCTGCAATGCCATTCCACAAACACTTTCTAGGGTCAATTGCAGGCAACTCCCCAAGCTAAGTGCAAAAGAAAAAGAAAGATGAATAAGATAGTCTGTGTCCTTGGAAGGGTCGCAAGTGAGTGAGGGAGAGAGACTTGGACACAATTAGAGGTAATAAAAATCAGGTGGTGATGAGTCGTTTAAAAGAGGTATTCAAAAACAGAATATTATAAGAGAACAGGGCAGAGAAAAACATGTTCTGGATGAGTAGGCTTTGGGTTGCTTTCCAGAGAAGCTATTTGAGCTTGGCAGTGAAGGAAGAATGTGAAAGGGCCAAAACAAAGGGGTCTTACAGTGAAAGTAACCAACACATCCCCAGGTGGTGCAGTGGTAAAGAATGCACTGACGTCGCAGGAGACTCAGGAGACCCGGGTTCGACCCCTGGGTTGGGAAGACCCCTTGGAGAAGGAAATGGCAAACCACTCCAGTATTCTTGCCTGGAAAATTCCATGGACAGGGTAGCCTGGTAGGCTGCAGTCCAGTAAGAGTCTGACATGACTGAGCATGCACGCAACAGTGACCAACAGACAAAACCCACTGAAATGTTGTGAAGTAATTAGCCTCCAACTAATAAAAAAAATAAAAAAAAAACCAAAAAACATGGAGGACAGGGGTTAATATGGCATGTGCAGAGAACAAGAAACAAAATGAACAATGACTGTCTATTTAAATGGTCTGGGTGGCAGGGTTGTAGTGTCTGTAGGTCACAGCTATCGGGGACGGGTGAAGATTTCATTGGGGTCAGAATTTGGAGAGCCTTAAATGGTATTCTAATGTACTTCAGTTTGTAAAAATAGATATTGAAAGCCTGGTATGGAACAAACAGAATTCTACAGGCTGAACTGGGAGGAGTAACACACACAGGGCTCCAGCCCTCAAGAGAATGTGATCAAGTAGGATCACGTACAACGTGCTAATTGCAGTATAATGTGTAATTAACTCTCTCATGCAGGTATATAAAGGAGGATTGGAGCAAACACCTAATATCCAGTGGGGAGTGTAGAGAAATAGTTACAAACCAATGAGAAGCAGGGTAGAAAAATTTTCCAGGCACCACGAATGGCATAAGCAAAGACTTGGACTCATGATAGATTTTAGCCTGTTTGGGGAGTTGGGATAAGTCCAGTATGGCCAACTGTAAGACTAAATGGGGGAGAGTGATGGAGGTGAAGCCTAAGAAAGCTTGTGGCTTAGTCTGAATGAAAAAAAGGAATGAAAAGAATGCTTAGCTTATTGGGAAGGGAATTACACATTTTTGAAAAATTGCAGTGTAGTATTTGATCACAGTAGTAGTCAGTGCCCATTTTATTTGTTGTTGTTGTTGTTAGCTGGAGGATACTTGCTTTACCATTTTGCATTAGTTTCTGCTATACAACAACGCGAGGCAGTGCCCATTTTAAATGGTCCATGATGTGTAGTATATAATCAGCATTCTACACATATCATTCCTTATAAGTTTAAAGTCTATTGCATTTCTGCTGCTGCTACTAAATCACTTCAGTCATGTCCGACTCTTTGCAACCCTATGGACTGTAGCCCACCAGGCTCCTTTGAATATGGGATTCTCTAGGCAAGAATACTGGAGTCAATTGCCATGCCCTCCTCCAGGGGATCTTCCTGACCCAGGGATTGAACCTGCATCTCTGAGGTCTCCTGAATTGGCAGGCAGGCTCTTTACCACTAGCACCAACTGGGAAGCCCAATTAAGTTTCTACTTTCTATCAAAGGGCCATATACATAGAATATACATGTAACAAAAATGCAATTTTATCTCTAATATAGAAATCTTTTGTAGTCTATACCAGCTTGGTCCAATAGAATTTACTGTGATGATGTAAAACTTCCATACTATGTTATCTGATATGGCATCCACAAGGCACGGATACAAACCCCAATACTCTGGCCACCTAATGCAAAGAACTGACTCATTGGAAAAGACCCTGATGCTGGGAAAGATTGAAGGCAGGAGGAGAAGGGGACAAGAGAGAATGAGATGGTTGGATGGCATCATCAACTGGATGGACATGGGTTTGCACAAGCTCCGGGAGTTGGTGATGGACAGAGAATCCTGGTGTGCTGCGGTCCACAGGGTCTCAAAGAGTCAGACACAACTGAGCGACTGAACAGAACTGAGGCACAGATAGTTATAAAGTACTTGAAATGTGTCTAGGACAACAGAGGAACTGAGTGTCTTATTGTGCTTAAATTTGCTCAGTTTAAATTTAGGCTTAAATACTCAGAAGTGGTTAGTGGCTACCGTCTTGGATAGCACAAGTCTAGACAAAACAAATACATGGATACGAGATATGAAATTTGACAGAAATTAATTAGGGCACCATCATAAGAATGAACAACTGTGGCAACTTATTGGAAGGTTCTGTGTCAAATGGGAATGCCATTAGCTCCTTCTTTCTGAAAGGGAGATGGAGAGAAAGAAAGAGCCTGGGAATTGTCTCTTCCTAGAATTAATTAGCTTCTGGTTAGAGTCATGGAAAGAGTCAAGTTGAACACAGATAGGCTTTGAAAGCAATAGAAATGAAAAAGCAAATGTTAAGACAAAGCTTACACATCGACCTTCTTGTAAGTGTACTGATTGATCTCTTACAGAATAATCTTTTGGAAAGATGTACACAGTCCAGGATACTTAAGGAATAAAAACCAGTAACCGAGATGAACACATCTTCCTTTTGACTATCTGGTACCCCTTTCCTCTTCTTCTCATAACAGCACCATTTGTTTTTTCCTATGGGGACCTGTCATTTCCACATTCCATGTGAGCCTAATAGAGATTTAAATCTCAACCCACAGTCTTGATACACAGCGCCGACTGGTCAGTGAGAATACTTCCCCCATCTGGAAGGATGGAAGAATACTCCCAGTGATTGGGTCAGAGAAGGGATGAACCAGCTAAGCCAACCAGAAGCTTCCCTTTCAACCCTTTCTAGAGGCTAGAATTCTCTCTGAAACCAAAAGCTAAAGATACTATAGATGTGACATTGCCAGTGACCATCTCCTTGTTTGTCCAAGAGAGAAGCCAGTCAGAGGCAGAAACAGAGACACAGAAAGCCCTGGGGATACAGTTCCAATCTCCTCATCCCCCACCCCCCATGCCTGAAGTGTCTGATTAGCCCCTGGGAATTCCTTTTTGTGTGAACTAATCATTTTCTAAAACAACTTGGATTGACCTGAGTTTCTGCCATTTGCAAATGCAAGAGTAATACATTGGCCTATAGAAGGAACAGATCTTGAGACTTATGAATGTATTTTCCCTTTGTGTGTACAAAGTCGCTTCAGTCTTATCTGACTCTTTGGGATCCCATGGACTGTAGCTCACCAGGCTCCTCTGTCCATGGAAAGTTTCAGGCAGGAATACTAAAGTGGGTTGCCATTTCTTCCTCCAGGGGATCTCCACCATTCTTATGATGGTTGGGATCTCCAACCCAGGGATCGAACCCAGGTCTCCCGCATTGCAGGCAGATGCTTTACCATCCAAGCCAAATGAGAGTGAAGGAATGGGGAAAAAAGTCTGGTGAAGGTGGTTCTATGGAAAGAGCGGAAGCGGTACTTTCACTGGACAGCAGGTTGAAGAGGGGGCTTCCCCAGTGGTTCAGCGGTAAAGAATCCTCCTGTCAGTGCAGGAAACACAGGGGACGGTGGTTCGGTCCCTGGGTCGGAAAGATCCCCTGGAGGAAGAAATGGCAACCCACTCCAGTAGTCCTGCCTGGAGAATCCCATGGACAGAGGAGCCTGGTGGGCTACAGTCCATGGGGTCCCAAAGAGTCAGACATGACTGAAGTGACTTTGCACACACAAAGGGAAAATACACCTATCAAGTTCCAAGATCTGTTCCTTCTATGGGCCAATGTATTACTCTTGCAATTGCAAATGGCAGAAACCCAGGTCAATCCAAGTTCTTTAAAAAGAGAAGATGATAAGTTCACACAAAAAGGAATTCCCAGGGGCTAATCAGACTCTTCAGGCATGGGGGATGGGGGGTGAGGGGATTTGAACGGTATCCCCAGGGCTTTCAGTGTCTCTGTTTCTGCCTCTGACTGGCTTCTCTCTTGGACAAACAAAGAGATGATCACTGGCAATGTCACATCTACAGTACCTTTAGCTTTTGGTTTCAGAGAGAACTCTAGCCTCTAGAAAGGGTTGGAAAAGGAAGCTTCTGGTTGGCTTAGCTAGTTGATCCCTTCCCTGATCCAATCACTGGGTCCAGGTTGGGGAGGAGGATTCTGGCAGGCTGCAGTCTGTGAGGTCGCAAAGAGTTGGACTGAAAATGCACACATGCATGCAGGTTGAAGAGAGATGTATTTTAGCTATTGATCCAGAATGAGTCATTGATACTCTGGTGATATAGAGAATTGAGGCTCTAATTTTGAACAAGTAAGTAAGTGAGCTCAAATCTAGATCCCACTATTGATCGATGCCATAATGGAGATCCCAGCTGGAGGGACTGTATCTGGAGACATTTTTACCATCACAACTGGAGGAGGGGATGCTACTAGAAAGCGGCCAGCAATGCTGCTCAGGGTCCTGCAATGTCCAGGGAGATGCTCCTGCAATGTAATTCAACCTAAGATGTTAATAGTGCTGGGACTGAGAAACCCAGGAGCATTTCTGAAGCGCTTTAGAACTAGGCTTCCTTGGCTGTAAAGCAGGCGTGATGTTGATATTTGCTTCCTGGCCATTTGGAGATTTAGTGAGCTAACATGTGCAAAGCACAGGGCTTCCCAGCTGACTCAGTGGTAAAGGATCCGCCTACCAATGCAGGAGTCACAGAAGATGTAGGTTCGATCCCTGGGTCATGAAGATCCCCTGGAGGAGGGCATGGTAACCCACTCCAGGATTCTTGCCTGGAGAATCCCATGGACCAAGGAGCCTGGCAGGCTACAGTCCATGGGGTTGCGAGTCAGACATGACTGAGTGAGCGTGCATGCATGGGCAAAGTGCACCGTGACTGAAAGTCCTAGGAGCATCATTGTCATTGTCATTTTTACCATTTTGTTTGATGGACCAAGACATTGACCTGGCGTTAGTGGCTTTAGTGGTTATGTGTCAGGGCCTTTGATTCCTGAGTCCTCCTTAGTGGGGAGCAGTCTGGAGGGACAGTGGGCTGCCGTTAGAGACGGGTCCATTTTTGCTTGCACTCCAGAAATCCCCAGATGTCCAAGCTTTAAGTATAGAAGCTCTCCCTGCAGTAGAGTCCTTCCTGAGTAAGAAGTGGTTCTGACCGTCACCTGGGTCGGAACTAAAACACTTCTGACAGAAATGGTTTCCAGGCAATTGAGCAGATTCTGTTCCGTTGCTGCTGAGAATGCGTTGTTTTTGTGGCAGAACGGATGGCTAGCTCTTCCTTTGGGGGACTTTTGATCAAAGGAGAAGAGCAGATTACTAATGAATGGAAATATGTATATTTAGATGATTACATTTGTTATACCTGTATATTTTTCTATTTTTCCAAGATGGCATAAAAAGAAATTGAGTGCATCTTGGGAAATGTAATTGTTTGGTTACCAGGCTGTAACAACGGCCTTCTGTGTGTGTGTTAAATAAAAATTGCCTGCAAAAGAGCTGGGCGAGAGAAGTATATTTGAAAGATTCCTACTCTAGTCAGACTCACTTAGCCCCTTAATCCTTTACATTGGCAGTGGAATATCAAGGACAGGTTCCAGTACACAAAGGAGCGATAAACAAGCACAGCCCAGGGCTCCTGGCATCATGGGGGGGACATCTCCCATTTCTTATAAAAAGATTGCAATAAAACAATAGCGACTAAACGTTTAGTGGTGAGAATCAACCGCAAGGATCTCTGACTTGGCACCCTTTAAGCTACAGAAACAAACAAAAGAACACTGAAAAGGACTCGGATGAATCCTTTAAAGACAACCAGCTTTTGAAGGTTTATCAATCAACCTCTCAGGCAGAATATCTGACTGTTTCAACTGGAATGAAAGTAAGAGCAAATAATTAAGAAAATAGTCGATCAGTCACCCAGAAGATGGGTGTTCCAGTGTCAACAATTTTTTTTTTTTCTTGCCTTGTTTTCATGTGTCTGCACTGGTCAGATTTAATGCCTGTCTTTACAGACTGGGTAAAAGAAAATGAAAATATACACTGTGTTAGTGGCAGTCTCCTCAGAATTGGCTTTTCCTCCTTCCTGCCCAAAGACACCTGGTTTCCATCTGGGGACCCATGTGATGCTGACTTAGCCCCCGTTTGGAAAGGTGTGGGGTGCATCACAGCATGTGACTTTGGCCAAGCCAATGGGGTCCTTCCAGCCCTTCTGGCTCCACTTACTGGTTCATTCATGGTGTGGAATTGGATTTCTTTTTATTATGCCTACCAATACATTCCTCTCGTTATTGGTTGTTGTTGTTCAGTCACTAAATCATGTCTGACTCTTTGGAAACCCACTCCAGGCTTCCCTGTCTTTCACCATCTCCCGGAGTTTGCTCAAACTCATGTCCATTGAGTCAGTGATGCTGTCCAACCATCTCATCCTCTGTCATCCCCTTCTCCTCCTGCCCTCAATCTTGCCCCAAATCAGGGTCTTTTCCAGTGAGTTGTCTCTCCACATCAGGTGGCCAAAGTATTGGAGCTTCAGCTTCAGCATCAGTCCTTCCCAAGAATATTCAGGGTTGATAACCTTTATGATTGACTGGCTTGATCTTCTTCTAATGGGTTTTCTGGGGCTTCCCAAGTGGCTCAGTGGTAAAGAATCTGCCTGCCAATGCAGGAGACACAGGAGACATGGGTTTGATCTCTGGTTTCAGAAGATCCCCTGGAGGAAATGGCAACCTATTCCCATGTTCTTGCCTGGGAAATCCCATGAACAGAGGAGCCTGATGGGCTACAGTCCATGGGGTTGCAAAAGAAAGCTGGACATGACTGGGTGACTAAACACCAGCAGTGTGTTTTCTATCACTTATAACCAAAAAATCTTAATGTATCTGACCCATATCTCAGAGTCTCCATTACTCAAATGTTTAGTGTATTAATTTCTTATGGCTGCTGTAACAAATTACTAAAAACTTAGTGGCCTAAAACAGTACAAATTGAATATCTTACACTTGAGAAATTTGACACCTGTCTCCCTGGGCTGAAATTCAGGGTTTGGCAGGGCCACATTCCTTTCTGTAAGTTCTTGGGGAGAATCCATTTCCTTGGCTTTTCCTGCTTCTCAAGGCCACTTGCATTCCACTTGGGCTTGTAGCTCCTTCATTTTCGGAGTCAGTAACAGCGTATTTCTGACCCTGCTTCTATGGTCATACCTCTTTCTTTGACTCACTTCTTTCCCCTTCATGCAGAAGGATTCCTGTGATTATACTGAGCCCACCTGGACCATCCAGGATAATTGCCCCATCTCAAGGTCAGGTGGTTGGCAACCTCGATTCTATCTGAAACTCTACTCGCCATTTGTCATGGAAGGTGATGTATCCTCAAGTTCTGGGGATCTGGATATGGGTATTTTGGGGCAGACATGCCTGTGTGCATGCATGCTGGGTCGCTTCAGTCATATCCAACTCTGCGACCCTGTGGACTGAAGCCCTCCAGACTCCTCTGTCCATTGGTTCTCCAGGCAAGAATACTGGAGTGGGTTGCCATTTTCTCCTCCAGGGGATCTTCCCAACCCAAGGATCAAACCTGCATCTCTTACCTCTCCTGCATTGGCAGGCATGCTCTTTACTACTAGCACCACCTGGGAAGCCCCCTTATACCTAACAAATCTAAATTATTTGGGAATTTCCTCCATGACACACAGGCTGTCCCATGTTGATGGAAAGGGAAGCTTGTGTTAGTAGAGCTTTGGAATCAGATGGAGTGGGTCATGGATCTGTTTTGAATGAAGTTTGATATTTTGATGTTGCCATTGTGGCAACTGTGCAAATACTATTTTTTAAAAGGTTTTAGAATTACCAAGTGTTGTATACTAGGATGTTTCTTTTTTGTAATTAGTATTAATTTTTAAAATCTTAATTAAAAAAAAAAAATTTGGCCATGCCATGAAGCATGTGGGATCTTAGTTCCCTGCCTAGGAATTGGACCTGCACCCCCTGCAATGGAATCATGGAGTCTTAACCACTGGACCACCAGGGAAGTTCCATAATATGATGTTTCTGACTTCCACTCTATCTCCTACTCTTGGAGTGAGGGAATCAGTGATAGGTGAGGATAACGGATGGAGTGGGTCAAGGAATGACCCCCACTCTCCCATACCAAGAGCACATCTAGGTCCAAGCTGTATAGGGCCTGACAGTTATGCTTAATCCAAGGCCCTCTTTAAGGAAAAATAAAATAAAATCATGAGCAAAAAATATGTTGTGAAAGTGGATATTTATTTAGAATGAGAACATAAATCACAGCAAATTACAGATTTTTACAAGCCAAGAAGAAGCACAAAGCATCACAAAATCCAGAGAAATGATGAACTATTTTCTCTTTATTAGCTTTCTGACACACCTACAGGATACTTTTTTCTTACACTTTTTAGCTGCATATTCTTTGATTGCTTTTTCTTAGGATGATGATTTGGGGATATTTTTCATAGAAAAGAAAGATAATTGTTTTGTTGATTTGAGATGTTTTTCTACTATTATTGATGACCGTACTTGATAAAACATGTGACCACATCCTCACTGTTTTATAGGTTTATGCCCTAAAACCACATGAATTTTGATAACATCTATGTAAAATATTTCTTATTTTAAAAAATTTAAATTGGAAAAAGTATGTAGCATTTGAAATTGTATAAGCTGTGTCTTTTTTGAGTATATCCCTTTTGGTAGTTGGACTTCACTGGTGGTTCAGCTGGTAAAGAATCCACCTGCAATGCAGGAGACCTGGGTTCGATCCGTGGGTTGGGAAGATCCCCTGGGGAAGCGAACAGCTACCCACTCCAGTATTCTGGCCTGGGGAATTCCATGGACTACATAGTCCGTGGGGTCTCAAAGAGTTGGACATGACTGAGAGACCTTCACTTTCACTTTCACTGTTGATAGTCAATTCCATTTTGAGTCAATATCATTGAGAACCAAATATATCAATGAAAACCAAATCAGTGACTTAAGAATTTTACACATCTAATAACTGCAAGAATTTCCTGCAGACTAGCATCTACCTCCTTATACCTCAAATCATGTTTTTCTCTCCCTGTTTATGTATTTCCAGATCTGGGGGCTATAGAGCTCAGTTATATCAATCACGATATAACTTCTTCCTAGAATTTTTATATCATGACTCCTAGTGACTGTACACAATGGGATGAGTATATCCATATTCCTTGAAGCCATTCCTATACTGGGATATAGCAGTAATTTAATTCTCTATGGCAATGACTGAAAACAACATCCCAATTAAATGTATCCCCAAGTCAAGTTCTCTTTGATGGATCCCTCCCTCTGAATGCCTGTGCCTTTGGAATGCCATGCAACATGAGGGGAAATGTGATGGAGGTATTGATAAAATGTAATCAGTAATCTTAACCAATACCAGGTAGAATAGTTAGCCTTTGATATTTTAGGGGAAAAAAAAGTGTAATCAAATAAATACATTGCCAAGCTTCCTTCCAGGGTCTTAGAACCAGTGTGAGTGAGGCACTTTGAAGCTAGAGATGAGATTCAGGAACTGGTAAGTGTTTATTGATGCGATCAAAGGGATGAAAAGGGGGGCAAGGTTTTGTTTCCTAAATTATGTGTTAAACTGAAAGTGGGGGGGGGTACAGATTTTTTTATTGACTGAGTCAATATCTTCTAAATCTATGTGACACAAATTTGGGATGAATGCTTTGTTATCTCATCCTCCAATACTTTAACATTTTGCCATTTCCAAAACCTTTTTGCATTCGTGATCTCCTTAGAAAACTGTTTTCTTAAGTGTGCCTGGAGCATCTAACCTCTTTTAAGGCATCCACATATTAAAACAGGTGCATGTATGGTGGGCACACTGTCTCCTCTGACCAATGAGAATTTACTACTGAGTCAAGTGTGTTATTTACCATATTTTCTCCCAAGATCCTGGTGGAACCTCTTCGCCTGTCCATAAGACAGGAGCAGACATGCTTTCTGAGAAAACGTACATAGGTTCAGTTTGAGAGCCACCCCCACTGAATACAAAATATATTTCATATTCAATAAATACATTTGGAACTGTGTAACCTAATTGGAACCTGAACCCATGGGTCTGAACTCATGGATTTTTTAACTGAGATCACACGTGGTCTCAGGACTTAGTGAAGATCAGGTTCTTGATGTCTCATTGCAGAAAGAATCCAGTGAGAGATAAAGTGGTAGGTAAGAAGAGGATTTATTTAGAGAAACACTCCGCAGACAAGAGTGTGGGCCATCTCAGAAGGCGAGAGTGGCACCAGGGTAGGCGGTTGTCAGTTTTTATAGGATTGGGTAACTTCATAGGCTAATAAGTGGGAGGAGGACTCTAGCTTTTTGAGGGGAGGGAGGAGGATTTCCAGGATTGGAGCCACAGCCCACTTTTTGACCTTTGTGGTTGACTTTAGCTGTCGTGGCACCTGTAGGTCTATTATTTAACTTGCTGATATGTAACAATGGTGTATACTGAGGCTTAGGGTCTAGTGGAAGTCAACTCATTTGCCGTCTTGGACCTATTTGGTTTCAATCAGTTTATGTTATATCATTTTTTTTTTTTTTTAAGATTGTGCCCTGCCCCTTTCCCTCCTGTTTCACAACACTGCCTTTCATTTAATAAATATTCACCAAGGATCTGCTGTGTTGTGAGCGCTTGGCAAAGCAGTGGAAAGCAAACAAGATGAGCAAAATTGAGAAAACCTGTGAAACACTTTGACAAGAGCCAGAAAGATGACTGTGGGGTCCTATCTGGCCTTCTTCTCTGCACTATCTCACTCTTTCCCTGTCTTTGAGCTATTTTACAGCTCTGTAAATTGTAGAAAGCTGATAGCAATGCAAATGACTCTTGTTCATAGAAATGCAAATTGTGTCCCAGGGAATGCAATTGATTCTTACCCTGTGGATATTGACCAGTGTTGCTAGTTTTGCCACTGTTTGTGCATTTTTTCCCCCAACATTTCTGATGCCTGTATATTTCTCTGCCCTTTAGATCCTCCTCTGAGTATTAACATCTTCCTGGTTCCTTTATAAATGAAAGAGTTAAGTAAAAATTTTTGAGATGTGTTCATTTGTAAGAGACTCACAATTTTATCCTTTTTAAACCTTTACCTTTTAGCAATACAACCTGAGTTTCCTGGAGGTTACAGCTTGAATAGACATTAACCACATGGTCTCATAAAACTAGGCACTGGGAGGCTCTTAAGAAGCCCCAAGAGTCTATGACAGGGAGACGTGATATTGTCTATTTGATCAGGACATAATCCCCCATGGAAGTGACATTTGAGTCAACAACTAGGTGTGCGGAGGAGGAGAGAGGGATTCTCAGCAAGTCAGCTTGTCATGAAAGCTGCTCAAGATCATTTCTCCCAGAAGGAGATTTGTGGTCCTGGGAGAAAGTGGGCTTTGGACAATCGTTCAGAGAAGCTGGAAGATTTGGCAGTTGTCATTGTCTGTGCTTCGTGATAAGAGAGTCTGCCAGTGTGCCGTCTTCAAATGGGATGGGGCCAGGGGTTTGGAGAGATGGGGGCCTGGAACCTGGGGGCTGGCTGTCTGTCACCTCCCTTCCCTGGGTTGAGGGTTCCAACCACTTGCTTTGATGATGTGTCAAACCGTCTCCTTTGAAATGCGTTCACTCCAGGCTCTGCCTAAGAGGCCTCATTTCAGAAAATGGTAGCATCATTAAAGAGAGAAGGAAGCTGGCTTTTCTCTGTGACCAGCACAGGCCTTTAAACGTATTTTCAATGAACCCCCATGGGCATTTAATTAGCATCTTGTCACAATTTCCTGACCATTATTATCCTGGCACCTGGTTTTAGGTGCTTTCCTGGGCAGACAACTTTACCAAGCTTGCCCTTCCTCCAGGCATCTGTTGATTCCTGCATTTCATTTACTTCTCTGTCCCAGGGTCATCTTCTCAGAGCTGCCAGATGGGCCCATTTGAAATAGTATCCCTCCCTTAATTTCTTCCATTTTCACCCCAAAGTAGCAGTGGTTGCCATCTTTCTTCTGGGAGACATTCTCCCCTCTTCCAAGAAAATTTTTGCTGAAAGCAAGGGGAAAGCATGAACTTGTGTTAGGGGAAGCACACTCACTGAAACCACCCACCTTGTCCAGGCACCGTAGTAACTATTTTAATGAGTTATTTTATGAGCAGAGGTCCTAGAAAGGAACACGGGACTAACAAGACACCACCAACCGGAAGAGTTCAGGAAACATCAAAAGGTGATGCCACGTGTCCTTCCACCTCCCAGAATCCATCTTGGCTGGGCAATGCCTGCACCACCAGGAAGGACCCTGAGTCCAAATGGTTGGCCCCAGAAACCTGGAAACTCACCCCATCACCATAAAACCCAAGACGTTGAGCTATCTGGCAGAGCAATTCTGGGTTCCCTTACCCTAATGCTCTCCGCCTGAGCACCCTTTCCCAATGTCTCTTGTTTTGTCAGCTCATGCATGTCTCCTCGGACAGTTCACTTCCCAGTGTTAAACAAGAGCCCACAAAGGCCCTGAAAGAGGTCCCCCTTCCTGCAACACTTGAATCTATGGTGTTTCCACTTAAGGAACCAAGGGAGGATAAAGAACATACCGGGGAGATGTTAGAGAGGCCTCTTGGGCACCAGTATTAGGAGCTGGATGCTGTGGGAGGTGAGAAGGATGCCCCCATAAACAATAAAATTGGTGCCACAAAAACCAACTTATCCTCCTCCACTATTTTGCTAAGCGCCAGCCAGCCCTGAAGTTATTTGGTCCAGGGGCTATTTTTTTTCTTCATTTGAAAGAATCATGACAACAACTACATCCTTACAAATTGAGTTTGTCTTCTAAGGTGTTTGCTGGAGCTTTACAAGAGGCTTAATCAGTTTCACATGAATTAATGATGGCTATCAAATGGGGGAAAAGAATGAATTCCAAATAAATACTTATTGCATAATTGAAGTTGCAAGAATCCACTATGAATAAAATATATTTGTATTTACAATGCATAAATTTGATGGCGACACTGTGGGGAGATGCACGGCTTTTTGATAAGAACCCCGAACACTGTTAAATTAGTAATAGGCTGAATACATTTCTTAATTATGTCACTGGCACTGGGCTCAGGAATACCATTTGCAATAAATTGAGTCCCATTTGTATGCAGGCAGCGCGAGGAGAAAGTGCTGTATTTTGAAAATCCTAATGTACTCCTGGGAACACAGGTTAATGTCATTTATTGCTTAAAATTAGTCCTTGGTTTCAGAGCTTGCAATTGTATTAAGACTTATCATGTACTCTTTTCATCAAGGTAATAATTGCTATAGATTTACATATCCTGCCACAAGCAGAAACATGGATCCTTTAGGGCTTTTTGAAATAAGAAGTAGTTACATGAGAGGTGTTAGCAAGATATATATATATATATATATATATATATCACACATATATATTTCTGTTTATAAAAGTGATTTACTAATTTTTGCAATTGAAGATGACCATCCATGTAGTGGGTGGAAAAAGGATACTAATATATATATATGTGTGTGTGTATGTGTGTGTATACACACACTCTCACTGATATCCTATTCCTCAGAACTTTTGAATTTGACCTGACCCTGTTTGGAGAAAGAGTCTTGGCAGATGTTATTAAGTTATGGATTTTGAAATGTGGGCCCTACATCTTGGCAGGTATCCTTCTAAGAGAAAGATTTGAGATATAGAGTATAGACTAGTGGTTATACTCGTAGATTCCATGGAAACATTGATCAGGAGAACACAAATTTAAGACAGAGATGCAGAGGAGGTGATAGGAAGACAGAACAGAGACTGGAATGGTGGGTCTACAGGTTAAGGATCAACAAGGATGCCCAGTGGCCAATAGGAGTGAAGAGAAGGGGATGGAGCATGTTCTGCCTAGGATATCCAAAAGAAACCAGCCCTGTGATACCTTGATTCCCAGCTTCTGGCCTCCAGACCTTCAAGAGAGTAAAAACTTCTATTGTTTAAGCTACCAAGTTTGGGTTATTTGTTACAGTAGCCCTAGGAAGTGGATACAGTCTATATTTCCAACAACAAGGAAAAATACAGTTGACCACTGGAGAAGCTGGAGATGTGGTATGTGAGGTAGGAACCATTAAGAACTTTGTTTTATGGAGAAAGAAACCAAGGTACAGAGACATTAAGCCAATGGTCAAGGTGAAATAGCTAACAAATGGTGGTGTTGGACACAGGTCTATAGGCAGTTTTATTTCCTGTTTCTCCCCCATGCATTATAGATCGCTAGCCCTGTTGGCGTATATTTCCCTTCTTTGAAACAATCCCCATGATTTGTGCCTGGACACTTCACTCTTCTGTAGGCACTGTGGAATCTTTCTTAGAGAGAGAGAGGGGTTGCCTCTCAGAAATGACTGGAATCCAGAAATAGGACGTGGTGGTTAAACAAACAGGGTTCTCCAATGTATTATGACTGTGTATTTATCTCTGTATGTCCTGATGGAATCTATGCAATAATTTTCAGTATAAGAGTGGGCTGTTGTGTAATAACAGATTCCCTGCTTAACAAATGACTCTGTGTAATAAACATCCCCTGTAATAAATGACTCAGGTCTCTTTATGTAATAACGATCTCTTTGTGCCATCGTGGACTCCATGTAAAAGCTGACTCTCGCTGTAGTAATGATTTCTGTGTAATAATTGACCCTCTGTGTAATAACTGACTTTCCATGTCACAGTGAGCTCCTGTGTCCTAAAGGACTCTCTGACTGTAGGCACAAACCTGCAAATGCTTGGACTAATGGAAGTGGTAGTCCTAATCAAGCTTATTCCCAGCAGCCAGTCATAGAAAACCAGCTTGCACTGGTTTGAGATGTTGGGAGAAGGAAGACGAAATGATTAGCTCAAACACAGGAAGTCCAGAGGCTAAATGACCTCTATCTCGCCTGAAGCCATGGGTTCTTTCTATGTCTTCCAGCTTTACTCTCAGAAGAATCTCTCCTCTACACAATGGGAGGATGACCCCTGACTTCTAAGAGAAGCTGGGGAAATCTAAGAGGGCATCTCTGTACTCTGTCCATTTCCCATGTCACTTCCCCAGAGAAAATGTCCAACCCACACCTGAGAGGCTGGGAGAGGGGATCTTGATGGATAGGTACCTTGGAATCACAGGGGGTGAGGAGCAGTTCACAAAATGAACAGATGAGGAGCAGCACAAACAAGTAACAGATGTCTCCCCTTGTTCACAGCCTGTGAGCCACAGGCTGCCAGGGGTGGGCGTGAGCTACATGAATTTGTCCCAGTAAGTTCTTCAGTCCTTAGGTGAACCCGCCATCCACTTGCTGTAGAGAAAGTGACTAATATCTGCATATATATCTAGCTAATTTTCAAATCTGTATAATGCTCTTATGAAGAATGTAAAGCAAAGTCATGTAAAACATCAAGCTTATACTAGTGTTTTCATCTTTATGAGTTTTCTCAATCGATGGCCACTAAATATATAGGCTTCCCAGGTGCCTCAGTGGTAAAGAATCTGCCTGCCAACGTAGGAGATACAGGGAGACACAGGTTCGATTTGTGGATAGAGAAGATCCCCTGGAGTAGGAAATGGTAGCCCATGCCAGTATTCTTGCCCAGAAAATTCCATGGACAGAGGAGCCTAGTGGGCTATAGTCCATGAGTTCACCATGACGTGGCAACTGAACACAAAAGAACAACAAATCTGTGGCTACTACTTACAGTGCTCTATAATATATTTTTCTTTTAAAAAGATTGATGTAAAATACCTATGAAATGTTGACATACAGAATTTTTCAACTCATACATATTTGGGCTTTTCATGGGTTGAAATTTTTCAGTGAATGTTTTACATTGTGGATGAGAATTTGGAATTATTGACCAAAACTCACTTGTCCAGATTGGGACTAGGAAAATGAGGTTCAAAGAAAGACTTCTTGGCAGCCTTGATGGTCTGTTCATCCCTTTATCTGCCCCCCCACCCACCCATGTTCTTTACTTAATCCTTCAGACCACAGGACAAATATTGATTCTTTGGGAAAGAATCCTTTTGACTTCTCTGACTACAAATAGGCTTCTTTGATAGTACAGTATATCCATTCTATTACTGCCACCACCATCATCACCACCATTATCATCATCATCACCATCGCCACCATTGTCAACACCATCACCACCACCTCCCACAGTACATGCATGAGCATACATCACAGTTATCCAGTTATCTATTAGAACAGTCTGTCTTCTCTTCAAGATTCTCAGTGCTAGGAGGATAGGACCAAACCTGGTTTTATCCTTGACCCCCAGCATGGTACCCAGGACATCATAGGAGCTCACTAAATATTTGCTAAATGGATGAATGAGTCCATAAATGCATAAACACCAAAGGGTAATCACAGAGCCAAATCCAAGTTTCTGTTCACAACAAATGAAATAAGAAGACAGTGAGCCCAAATCCTGTTGATCCATAGGAAGTGGGGGCTAAAATGTTGCCGTGGGTGACATCTTTCCAGCTCACAGACAACTTTAGTTTATTTTAAAAAACCATTCAGAAAGAAGAGTTGAAGACAACCAGAGGTGAAGGGAGCAGAGTCCAGGAGAAGATAGAAAAAGGGTAGTTTGAATAATCAGTGGAGAACTTCAACCACCATTGTCTAATGTAGAAGAGTAAAAACTAGAGTTTCACTATGGGTATAAACAGAAATCTCTAGTCAGATCCCTGTAAAATCCATGCAAGACACATGGTTTCTAGGATTTTCAGTGGAAACCAGAATGGAATAGCTTAGTAAGTTACACATGGAAATACCACTTCCCAAATCCAGCACCACTGGGGGTGGTCCTCTCTATAAGCACCTGCCCAGAGCACCTTTTCTTTCTGCTGGAACAGTGGCTCTTCCTGATGGAGATTCATCCCATAGGATTGGCCTTGCCCTCCCACCTACCACAGGAGGTGTAACCCAGATCAGAGGGCTCCTCTTATTGGCCACAGTCATTAGTTCTGAGATGGACATGTGAGTTGAGCCAATCAGAGTCTTCTCATGGACTTCTCTACCAAAGCTAAGAAGGAAATCACTCTTCCTGTGATGGGCTCAGTCGTGTCCAACTCTTTGCAACCCTGTGGACTGTGGCCCACTTGGCTTCTCTGTCCATGGGATTTGCCAGGCCAGCATACTGGAGTGGGCTGCTATTTCCTTCTTGGTGGGGGGATCTTTCCAACCTAGGGATCGAACCTGCACCTCCTGCCTTGGCAAGCAGGTTCTTTACCACTACATCGCCTGTGAAGCCCTTTATTGTGATGGATGGGCTCTAATATGGGTGTACCAGTGTGTATCATGTCTGCCACATGGGTGGACACACTTGGAAAAATGACGAGAAGTGTATGCCTGATTGTGTTCTCTGGGCCTTTGTTCCAAAGCTAGTAACACCCAAGACTCTTTTGTTATTTGAGTCCTTCAGTGTCTTTTTTCTTTTGTTTTGCTTGAGTTGGGCTTCTGTCACTTGCAACTGTTCACACATCTGCAGTTTATTTCACATTAATGTGGATTTAAAACATTTCTTCGACTGGATAAGTGGTGTTTTACAATTGCTTCGGCCAATAGAACAGTTTTGTTGGGCGATCCATGACTGATCTAAAACAGGCTATTACATAGTTTCTCCTTCATTGTTAGATTTTCACTGGCTTCTGCTACAGTTGTTGCATTGCCCATAAAACAGTATAACCAGACAATGCCTTCAAAAGGCATCCTGAAAGCATGTTTTTTTTTTTTTTTTTCCCAAAGCTTAGGAAGAAAGTGGGACATTTTTCATGTCTCTGGCAGCTCCATTATGATGCATTTGGACATTTTTGATAAAATTATGAGGCATAAAAAGTTTGAAGCATTGAAGATTAATTTTCCTCCATAAATATATAGATCATAGTCAAATTCTATATGACTAGTTTTGCCCAGAGCAAAAAATATTTTCAGTGTAATTTCATAGCAATATAGAAGCAGATAATGGGACAAAGGCATTGAAATAGGCTTTGGTGGATTATAAATGTCAGGTTAACATTCACAACCTGATGAATCGAGCAGAAACTGCTGTTAAAATGTAGGGCTTTGTTGTTTTAAAGTTTAAAAAAAAGTTGGGAACTGGTACAGAAGTAAAATTAAAGTAAAAGAAAATAAATAATCCATATCTCTTCTGCTCTGTTTAAATATTAAAGTGTCAGCTGCAATTTTGAAATGACACAAAGAGGCTTGCTGGGCTGAAAAACTGCTTCATTTGTTGGGTTTCCTTGCTGTCTGAACTGTAATTTCATCTAAGGATGATTTTTGTGGTGCGGGTTGCCTGAGCTGTATATTCTCTTGCAGGTGGAGAGGCAGGCATGGGATGGTTTTAATTTTTCTCCCAATTCCTCTCTGACTTTATAGCCTCTTCCTGGAACCCATTCTTAGGGGCCTAGTGGTGTGAAGTCACTCATTCTAGTTGGAATTACAATTCCTTCCTGATGTTCCCAGCTGCACTGTTTTGCCTAACTGGCCATCGCATTCTCCATGGCACTCCTGAGGGCCAAGAAGAGAGTGGCTGAAGTTCTTCCTTTCACCTGGGGTCATCAAGATCCCCAGTTAAAACCATTTAACTTGAGATTTTGAGATAGGTGTAACAAAATAAATATTAAAATATTAAAAAAAAAACAAAAAAACTATACAACCTCTTGAGACTTGCACACACACATGGCTGTTTGTCTCTGAATAAGGATGTCTTTGTTAGCATTGTTATAGCCACACTCTCCGGGAAACAAACTCACTCAGAAGGACAATGCAGATAGTGGAGTGCAGTTTATTACGCCGGCAGGCCCAAGGCAGAGTCTCCTCTTAGCCAAGGACCCCAACCAGCATTTGTGAAAATCTTTCATACCCCATGTGTATGTGTCCAAACCCACCACCCCAATTTCCTTGAGACTTACATAAACAAATGAAGGGTAAATACAACTACAATAACTCCATCATTCACGTGTTATGTGTTCAAACAGTTAATAATCAATGAGCCCACAGTTACATTCCAAACAGTTAATAATCAGTAAGCCCATGGTCACGTTCCAACCAGTTAATAATCGATAAGCCTGTGATTACATCCTGATAGATACGGGAAAAAATTTATGACCTGTCCGGAGACAGGGGTAATTACGGTATGTTTCCTCTTAGGCAATGAGTAACCTGGATGTGATCTTCAAGATTCCCCTACCCAGAGCGGGTCTTATCCTTCCATTGTCATTCCCATAGGTGCTAAGCACAGAGTTCAGAGTCCACTGGAGAGGTGGCCGCACACGACCAGCACTGACAGGCCTGAGATGGAGTCCACGCCCTATGAATTCCTTCTTCAGCATCAGCACAGGCACTTTGAGAACTGGAAACAATGTATCAGGCATCTTGGTGGGGTGTTGCATGGTTGTGTTTTCCCCTTGTGGAACTGGCAGCCTTGTTGAGGGAGCCATGAAGGAAGATAAAGCGATATTGGAACTTGGCTCTTCTTGGAAGATGTTCCAGGGGTAGGATTTCAAGAGCTGTAACAATTTTGTTGAGAAGCAGGAAGATAGAGCTGACATGATCAAACTAAAGTACCTAGAAGAATCAAGCAACCAAACTACTAGATCTGAAGACAGATGTACACGGTGAAGAATTTGGAGAAAGGCTGAGCTGTTGATATCAGACATATATAAGGAGGATTCTAAGAGACCACCAAAAATAGCTTTGCAGTGTCTATCTATTTATTTGGCTTTCCTGATAGCTCAGTTGGTAAAGAATCTGCCTGCAGTGCAGGAGACCCCAGTTCGATTCATGGGTTGGGAAGATCCTCTGGAGAAGGGAAAGGCTACCCACTCCAGTATTCTGGCCTGGAGAAGTCCATGGACTGTATAGACCATGGGGTTGCAAAGAGTCGGACACAACTGAGTGATCTACTTATTTATTTGCTGCATTGGGTCTTAGTTGCTGCACGTGGACTCTTTGTTGCATCAATGAGGGATTTTTTGTTGTGATGCACAGATTGTTTAGTTGTGGTGTGCAGGCTCAGTAGTTGTGGCAGACAGGCTTAGTTGCTCCATGGCATGTGGGATCTTAGTTCCCTGACCAGGGGTGGACCCAGAGTCCCTTGCATTGCAAGGCAGATTTTTAACCGCTGGACCACCAGGGAAGTCCTGAGATATCTATCTATAATGAGACTTATTTTTAGCATCATCACTTCCTTCCTTTCTATAAGGAATTTTCCATCTTACAAGTTTTGGAGGGAAGCAGAGCTTACCTATTTTGATAGGATATAGAAATTTCAACAGACTCCATTTTTCCAACCTCTCTTCAGGTAGGAGAGAATTTCTCAATGTCCGATTGGTTGACATTTTTGACCAGAGTGCATACTGTCCTGTGTATTATAGGATGTTTAGAAGCATCTCTGGCTCCTATGACTGGGGTGTCAGTAGAACCCACCGCCCTGACTGTGACATCCCAAACTGTCCCCAGACATTGCCAAGTGTCTCCTGCAGGCAAAGTTACCCCTGTTGAGAACCACCCATGTGAGACGTAGACTGAGCCAATCAGATGTATGTTCTCCTGAACAGGGAATAGAAAGTCTATGAAACAAAACATTGGGAGAGTGACCACCCCAACTCACAGGTCCAGCACTTACCACCCCTGGAACCAGCAGTACCCAGTTCTGAAATTATAACAAGCTGTGGGGGCCTTTGCCAGGAGACCCAGCAGTGTCCAGGATGAGTGGAGCAGGTTAGAATTCAATGTCAGTGATGTCACCAAACTAGTTCTGAGCATGATTTTGGCTGGAACACAAGTTGCCCAACTTCCCCTCTTCCTGGATATCTTTCAAGCCTAGTTCTCCATCTTTTCTGGTGAACAACTTAAATAATATTTCAATAAATCCCTTTTGTGCTTAAGTGAGATGACCCATTTCTGGTGTTTCAACTAAGAACTATTACTGTTGTATCAGCCCTTACACTTTCATAGAAAATACCGAGATCCAAGGATGATAAGGGAGGTTGATTCAGAGGTCATGACACAACAAGACATACCTTGTTGGATTCAGATCTGAGGTCCAAAAGACTTAGAAGGAACTACTTTTCCAGGAATTTCTCCCCTGTTCCCCTCCAGGCCACCCCATCTCTGACCTTTCAGAAAATGCACAAGAAAAATGGTACCTAGGCCATCTTTGTGGACAGGTTGTGTGTTTAAGAGTGCGTTTGGAGGCTGACTTCCTGGGTTTCCAGCCAGTCACATGGTAGCAGGTGGATTTTAACTGTTTGGTCCTTCAGTCTTCTTGTGTACAATATGCAGGCCAGGCTTTCAGTATTAAAATCACGTATAGGTGAACTTTGCGAACACTCTCCCTCTTGCTGTCTCTTTAACCAGCTCAGCATTGATTTCTCCTTTGTTTTTTGTTATATCATGCAGTTTTTTCCTCCCTTAAAGAAATCACCTTAATGTGTAGTTTCAGTGGGGTGCTTCAACCTCCTGAATTCAAGATTAGGAAATTGACCCAAGCCTATTAGTCAGCATTTTCTGTATCACAGACCACAAGTGATGGGTTTAGGAGCAGTCTCATAACTGAAGTCTATCTAATCAGAATCAATATGTGGACATTTGCTAAAGCCAACAGGATGAAAGTGAAAAGTGTTAGTCACTAAAAGTCACGTCCAACTCTCTGCAACCCCATGGACTGTAGCCTGCCAGGCTCCTCCTCTGTCCATGGAATTCTCCAGGCATGAATGCTAGAGTGGGCAGCCATTCCCTTCTCCAGGGGATCTTCCCAACCCAGGGATCAAACAAGTCTCCTGCATTGCAGGCAGATTCTTTACTGTCTGAGCCATTCCATGATGGTTTCTGAGAGCTATAAATATAAGCTTGGTGCTGCTGGCATTCATCTTGTCAGTAGGAGGAGGGATCAATCTGAGGAAAAAGAGATAAAGACGAAAGAGCAGTAAAGAGAAGAAGGGAGTGAAACACAATCTTGATATCAGCATTTTAGGCTCTGGATCCAGCTGTACCTGAAGCAGACTCCAGTTTTAAAGTTCCCAATATAGTTCCCTTCTTGCTTAGATAAGCTGGAGCTGAGTTTCTGTTTTTTGCAACAAAAAGAGGCTGAATTTCTTACCACCTAGTACACAATGAGTATTCGCTACATAGGCACCAGAAATAGAACCAAAACAAACGTTTGAAGAGGTGGTCATGACAATTGTTCTTTTCCACCAGCATCTGATACAGGAGGTGTCAATGGGCACATGTTGTATTGGAGTTAAATTATATGAATGCACAGAACAGACTCAGGATACATTGGGATGAATTTCTGTTTGTCAAGGCAGAGACATCTTGTTTTGTGTATTCCAAGCTATGGTTTTTCCAGCAGTTATGTATGGATGTGTGAGTTGGACCATAAAGAAGGCTAAGCGCCGGAGAATTGAGGCTTTCAAGCTGTGGTATTGGAGAAGACTCTTGAGAGTCCCTGGGACTGCAAGGAGATCAAACCAGTCCATCCTAAAGGAAATCAACCTTGAATATTCATTGGAAGGACTGATGCTGAAGCTGAAGCTGCAATACTTTGGCCACCAGATACGAAGAGCTGACTTATTAGAAAAGACCCTGATGCTGGGAAAGGTTGAAGGCAAAAGGAGAAAGAGGGTGACAGAGGATGAGATGGTTGGATGGCATCACCAACTCAATAGATATGAGTTTGAGTAAACTCCAGGAGTCAGTGAAGGACAGAGGAACCTGGTATGCTGCAGTTCATGGGGTCACAGAGAGTCGGACACAAGTCAGTGACAAAACAACAATAAATGAATTTGGGATATGTAGCATCTTTGGGGAGAGTAGGCCTCTTACACTTTCAGCTCTTCAGCTCTATGGGATTTAAACCTTGTATATGCAGGAAACTCTCACTACTTCGAGGGTCATAGCATGACAGCAAAAGGCAGCAGCCTGGGAGTGTTCCCCGGGGCTCAGTCACAACTCCCTTCCCCCCAAACTCAGCTGCAAAGAGCTCTAACATGATCTGTGGCACAGAAGGCCCAGATTTAAAAGTCACTGCCTAAGGGCCTTCTGATCAATAGCGTCCCCCACCCCCATCCCCAGCGCTGCCTCACCTACTGCATTAAAAAGACGAATCCCTTGGAGAGTTGTAAAGATATTTTAGTGCAGAGCATATATTATGAATGTTTCATCGTGATTCCTCTGGATTTATTTAACATTTTACTCAACAGTCCCCTTGGATTTTTGATTGATTACTAGGCAAATTAGATAAGAAAACTCTTTCCGTACGAGAATCCATGCCGCAATGGCATTGATAATGATGAAAGCTCACATTTATCTCACCCTTCCGGTGTCAATAACCGTGCTAACTGGTTTCTGTGCATTATTTCCACTCCTCGAAGGAGACATTGTTGTCTCCATTTTATAGATGAGGAACTGAGGTTCAGAGAGCCCGAGTCAGGATCAACCAGGGTCTGTTTCTCGTCAAAAGCCTGTGTTCTCAACAAATGCTCTTTTCGCATCCACTTACTCCCTGTTACATCATCCTCCTGTTTCAGGATCAAATAAACTGTGGAAGCATCTTTAGCATGTGTGCTAAGTCACTTCAGTCATGTCTGATTCTTTGTAGCCCCCTGAAATGTAGCCCACCAGGCTCCTCTGTCCATGGGTTTCTCCAGGCAAGAATGCTGGAGTGGGTTGCCATGCCCTCCTCCAGGGGATCTTCCCCACCCAGGGATCGAACCTGTGTCTCTTATGGCTCCTGCTTTGGCAGACAGGTTCTTTACCACTAGCACCTCTTGGGAAACTCTATCCCTTCTCTTTGGGCTTCACAAGCATATGACCCTATTCAAGATTCTGAGACAGCCTGCGAGGAAGAAACCAGCTTGAGTTTATTTTACAAATGCTTTCAAGATGATTTGGTTCTGGAGCCAACCTTTGGGTTTGTGGGCTGTGTCTGCTGGTCTCTTCCTGGAACAACAGTTAACATACTGAGTGTCAGAAACGAACAATCTGGTCTTTGGACTCTACCCCCACCCCATCCGCCCACCCCTGCCACCTCTCAGACAGTAATGCAGTTGGCGACTTGGCCTGATGTAGACAGATGAGGTTCCAGGTGTGGCAGGAGATAAGTTTCCTTGCAAATCAAGTCACAATGATTTAGATTGACTGGACGCATTTTCCTTCTTTCTATGGATGTTTCATCCTGAAGGCTATATGACTCAGGAAGAGTTGGAATCTAGAGGGATGCTCAAGCAGTTACATCCACAGCTGTTTTTTCCCCATTACTTATCTGTTTTTATATATTGTAGTGTATATGAAAGTGAAAGTCACTCAGTTATGTCCAACTCTTTGTGACCCCATGGACTGAGGAGCCTGCTAGGCTCCTCAATCCATGGACTTCTCCAGGTTAGAATGCTGGATTGGGTAGCCATTCCCTTCTCCAGGGGATCTTCCCAACCCAGGAATCGAACCAGAGTCTCCTACACTGCAGGCAGATTCTTTACCAAAATCTCCAGTTTCATCCCCTCTCTCCCCCCTTGGTGTCCATACATGCGTTCTCTACACCTGTGTCTCTATTTCTGTTTTGCAGACAGGTTCATCGGTACCATTTTTCTAATATGCAGTATAATGCCTTAATATACGATATCTGTAGTCTATATGTACCGTGTTTCAACAAGCTTGCAAGCCATTAAGATTGTCAGGGCATAGTGTGCTCACTGGGTCAGGCTAAGTCATGTGTCTTCAAGGTGAGCAAATGAGCTCCTCAGGGGACCTTGAGCAGTGTTTGGAGACAGCTGTGCTTGCCACAATTGGGAGCTTTGCTGTGGGCCTCTGATGAGTACAGCTCAGCATCCTTTGATGTGCAGGACAATCTCCCTCCTCCCTCCCCCCAGCAAGCGATTATCCAGGCCCAAATTGCAATAGTGCCAAAGTTAAGGAACTGTGTTGAGATAACACTAAACCCTACAGTCTCAGAGTCTGAGCAGTTATACATGTTTGCTTTTGTTATTTTGCCCATTTACCCAAGATCTAAAGCTCATGTTTGTAGTTATCAGCCCTTCTGAGAAATATTCCTCCAAGTGGTACCCGGAGGATGCAGGCTTCCAAGCTTCTTCCATCTTGTAGAGAATGGATGACTGACTACACAGATCTTCTAGGTTGGAGACTCAGAAGAGCTCCAAGTCCTTTCCACATAAATTCTGATGGCCAGAACTCAGTACTGGGGGCATAACCAGCTTCAAAGGGACACTGGAGAATAACTCTCCTGCTTTCTCAGAAGGAAAAGGGAATGTTTTGATGAACTCATTGTATCATCTCTGACACACACACAAAGTTCATTTTGAATAAATGCTGAATAAATAAGACACAAGAGCCCACATGTTTATGTAGCAATTAAACAGTGGCAAAACATAATTTTAATTGAAGAGTCTTGCACTGTAGTTGAGAAAATCATTCTCAAGCCCGTGCATTGGGATTTAGGCAGTGGAATTAATATTTATTAAGTACCCGCCATCGTCAGTCACTTGGAGTATGTTAGTTCATTACACCTGTGAGGTGGTTATTACACCTGTTTTATGGATGAGGCAGACCTCAAGGTATTTACTAGAATGTGCACACACACAGCTCACAAGGTAAAGTGCTGGGGTGGAAATCAAAGACAGAGTTGGAAACCTACACTCTTTCCTTTTCATCAGCATTTCTCAAAGCAGGCTTTGTCTCATAATATTTCTGTGACCTGCCTGCATGCGTTCTCAGTCGCTCAGTGACATCTGACTCTCTGCGACCCTGTGGACTACAGCCCACCATGCCCCTCTTCCATGGGATTTCCCAGACAAGAACACTGGAGTAGATTGCCATTTCCTTCTCCATCTTTGACCTGATCCTAGCCCAAATAGCTCCATGAGCTAACGCATTTGAGAAATTCTAACTATTGTAATTTCTCCTGAAAAGTCACAATGCCTATTAGAATATTTAAAGCCTATGAAAAGTCTTAAAGAGACCAATTAGATGAAAGAATCTGGTCCTTTCATTGCATGTATTAATATTCCATTCCATTAACTAAAGCCAATCTTTGAAAACGTTGCTTTCTCACAACTTTTCTATTTTTAATTTGGAATTTAATTTTACACCCACACCCATAATATGTTCTGTTCTGACTAAAGCACTGTTCGGGGAAACAGCATGGTATACCCACAGTGGGACAAGCTGGGGAATTTAAAGATGGAAGCCTGGATCTTGGACATAGAGCACTTAATTTCTCACCTGGATTTTGGTTCCATCGTATATAATGCAGGGTACTAGATTCATTCAGAGCTGGCACATCAAATCATATATGTTGATTGTGACTACCTGAAACACTGTGTTCATAAGGGCGCTGATGCCAGCTTCTAAGGAAGTAAAGGATGCTCTGAATGATTCATGGTATCTGCCATGAGCTCAGATGAAAGAAGCAGTATTCATGCACTGTAAATTTGCCATCTCTGAGCTAAAGGAAGCCTTAGGTCATGTTCAGCTCCAACATTCTCTGATTCAATCTGATATGAGAAATAAGATAAATTACATTCTCCTACTCCTACCTAATAAACTGTGGTGGGAGGTTAGTGCGACTCTGACTTATGCATAAATGACTAGGTACACTGAAGTTCTAAAATTCAAGTCCATGGAGAGGGTAACTCTAGACAGATCAGAGATAGAAGCTCTAAGGCCTATGAGAAGAAGTAATATTTGAGTTGGGTTTTGAAGGATGCATAGGATCCCGACAGGCAGAGACAGAGGAAAGGCAGTTCAGGCAGAAAAAGTCACATTTCTAGAGGCTGAGGAAACTGAGGTCTGTCTGGTGATGTTGAATGCCTGGACTGGTAGGAGCACATACAGACTTTGGGCTTGCTGCTGGGCTGTGCTGTGTTCAGTTGTGTCCGACTCTTCTCGACCCCATGGACTGTAGCCTGCCAGGCTTCTCGGTCCATGGGATTTCCCAGGCAAGAATTTTGGCGTGGTTTGCTGTTCCTTTCTCTGGGGGATCTTCCCAACCCAGGGATCGAACCCAGGTTTCCTGCACTGCAGGCAGACTCTTTACCATCTGAGCCGCCAGGAAAGCCCAACAGGGACAAATAGACACAGAGGAACGAAGAGACTTAAAGGAAAAAAAAAAAAAAGCACAGGTAGGTGGGGCTCAGATTGCCATGTGCCCTAAAATGCCTAATTCTGCGAGCTGCTGACTTCCTGTTGTTGCTACAGTGAAGGGGCCTCATGATGCCTACAGTGATGGTAACCGCGGCAGCATAAGGATGAGAGAGGTGTTCTTGCAGGGAACGTGTCCCCTTCTGCCCCGCTGGCTGGACCAGCTGGTGGCATTCTGAATCCTCTCTGCTTTCCCTTCCCCGCCCAGGGCTCCTTTCCTGGGACGGGTCCTAATGAAATGCTTCCCTTTTTAATTTCCGCTCTGCTGGGAGGAGCTCTTTTATCTTGGTTGCTTCAGTGCTATCAAAGCCCACTCAGTGCTGAGGAGCTGCCCGCCTTCTCTCCGGCCCGTCCTCCACCGCATTCCGCCTGGAGGTTTTAATTCAGAGTCTCAGAAGACAAGCGAGGGGGCTGCTTTTGATTGATCAGTCAAACACAATCTCTTCTCAATTGTCTTCGGAGACTCCTGACTCCAGACATGAAAGATAAAAACAAGAGATGCCAGCTTGGTTTAAGACGGAAGTGCATGCTAGATCTTTCTGTTCTTCCTTCAACTCAGAAAAAATAAAATAAAATAAAATCTTTCTCTCTTGGCTCCATCAGCATGCTGTTTTCTTGCCTACCATCTTATCTCATTTCCCGAGTGAATTTTTACTTATTTCAGAAGTAATAAAAACTGTGTAACATGTATTGAGGCTCCTCTGATCACTTTGTGGTTCTTTGTGGAAATAAACCCACTTAATCTTAACGACTCTCATATGACGTGGTACCATTAAGAGTCCCATTTTACAGATGAGGAAACTGAATGATGGGGTGCTGAGTCATCTGTCCCACACAGCTGTGAAGTAGTAGAGCTTGGATTTAAAACAAGTCTGTCCCAGAGTCCCTGCGTTTTGCTCCTGCTATTCTGTGTCACTAACAGCCCATTTAGGGGGTGACATTCTATGTTGTTATGGTTCAGTTGCTAAATCGGGTCGGACTCTTTGTGACCCCATGGACTGCAGCATGCCAGGCTTCCCTGTCCTTTACTATCCCCCGGAGTTTGCTCAAACTCACATCCATTGAGTCAGTGATGCCATCCAACCATCTCATTGTCTGTCGCCTCCTTCTCCTCCTGCCCCCGATCTTTCCCATCATCAGGGACTTTTCCAATGAGTCGGGTCTCTGAGTCAGGTGGCCAGTGTACTTTATGTTGATTTACAATGAGGAAATTACATTTTCATCATGGAAGTATTAATATCAATATTTTCTACAAGAAGGGCCAATTGTATCCTGAATTTGTGGCCAAGGGGTAGAGAAGGACTTGTTGATGAAATAAAACTGAAAGATGTGGTTTCAAGAATTGAAAGCAACTTTGGGGATGTCTCCAAGGTTTCCTTGATCTAATATTTCAGACCAAAAAGTGGACACATTGTAGGGAGAATTTTGGAAAGCAGCTATCCTCAGCACTATACCACCGAAGCATGCAGGCAGAATTTTGGAAGGGAGTGATGGTTTCTATTTATCTAAAAAGGTTTCCCCTCAAAGTTACTAAGGGACTTTCCAAGTGATTCAGAGGTTATCACCCTGAGCTTTCACTTCAGGGATCACAGGTTCTTGATCCCTGGTTGGGGAACTAAGATCCTGCACATACGGCCAAAAATAAAAAATCAAGGAGGCTTCCATCCTATAGATTCAACCTCCTCATGTTTCCTCAGGCCCAAATCTTGGCTAGAGTTAGAAAAAGTGAATTGAATTAGCACAGCCTCATTTCTGCATGGCAGTGTTTCCCAGGATGTGATCTTAACTCTTTACTCTGCTCCTTTCTCCCATGCCCCCAAGGGTAGAAAATCTTGAGTGTTTTCCTTTCCCATAGACACTAATTACAAGTGTAGATTGTTTATTCCCCCCTTTAAAATTCAATACAAGTCTCTAGAAATAATTGACCTCTATAACTTTTTCCTAAGGTTTCAAGTATATATGTCTATTTCTTCCAGTCTCTGTCAATCATAAAATAATCAGATCTCTAGTACATCATCTTTGATATTATTGGACTGCTAATGTCTGTGAGTGAGAAGATCACAGCATGAATGCCTAGCTTGTGAGATAATCGCAATGAACTTTCCTGTTGTTTACGCCCTTGTATAAGCTCCTCCCACATTGGATCAGGTCTGGTTTGTGTGACCAATGAAATGTAAGGTAGGTAGGGGTGTGTACCTTCTAAGGCTAAGTCATAAAAGGCATTGTGCCTTCTCCTTTGTTTCCTGGGTCCTTGGTTCTGGGTGAAGCCACCTTCCAGCCATATGAAGATGCCATCTTAAATGTGATTTCTTCAGCCCCAGCCAGATGACTGGCACTTTGAAAACGCAAAAGAATCCCTAAGTGAGAACACCCACCTAAGCCACTCTCAAAATCCCAACTCACAGAAAACGTGAGAGATGATCACTTGTCATTTTTGAGTCACTGTGTTTTGGGGGATATATTGTTATTCAACGTCAGTAATTGGTACAGCATGTTCTGAATTTGAAGGAACAGTTTCAGTTCCTGATGCTGAGAAAATGTCTTTAAAAGTGCCCTTCATTTTCTTACTATACGCTACTGTGCTCCATGCTTTTTAGGCATTCTTGTTAATCTTCACTGTGATCCTAGGAAGTTGGCTTGTATTAAACCACTTTGCGAATGAGAAGATCAAGCCTCAGAGAGACTTTGTTGCTAAAGTTACAAGGAGGAAGTGAGAGGAGTCAGACTTGAGACCCAGCTCTGCCTGGGTCAGTGGCCTATCCTCTTAACTTCTATGCCTGATCACTTTCCTGCTAATATAGTTCATGGTTATTTGCCAAGCTCTGAAATAAATCATTGGCGTTTATTATCCAACCTGACCCTTGCTACTCTGAAAGTCATTGTATAGACAAGGATACTATGGCATTGGAAATAAGAGGCAAGTTTCATATTCCTATTCATTGATGGGGAAATATGATCATACAATGAAACTTGCAACATTCTTGAGATGACTGAGACACATCACCTTTTTCTTAGTTGTTCACAATGATTGGAAACATGCTAGGTGCATGGAAAGTCTTTAGGGATTATGGGAGGAAGGAAAGAGGAAGGAAGGAAGGAAGGGAGGGAGGAAGGAAGGAGAAAAACTTAAGGAGAATGCCCCTTAAGACCCTCCTAAGATATTAGGTTGAGCACCGATAAATTGATGCTTTCAAATTGCAGTGCCGAAGAAGACTCTTGAGAGTCCCTTAGACAGAAAGGAAATCAAACCAGTCAATCCTAAAGGAAATCAACCCTGAATATTCTTTGGAAGGACTGATGTTGAAGCTGAAGCTGCAATACTTTGGCCACCAGATACGAAGAGCTGACTCATTAGCAAAAGACCCTGATGCTGGGAAAGATTGAAGGCAAAAGGAGAAGAGGGTGACAGGATGAGATGGTTGGATGACATCACTGACTCAGTGGACGTGAGTTTGTGCAAACTCTGGGAGTTGGTGATGGACAGCGGGGCCTGGCATGCTGCAGTTCATTGGGTTGCAGAGTTGGACACAATTTAGCAACTGAACTACAAAGATTCCAAGTCAGCACCTGGAGAAGGGACAATGAAGCTATCTCTTTGCTCCAAGGTAGGGTAGAGGAGAAAATCACAGGTTTCGAAAAGGGTCCAAACACGTAAACCTGTGATTTGAACCTGGAGAAGCATTTGAAGGGAAGAATTGATCCCTACAACAGGTGACACATTTGTCTCACCCAGAGAAGACAGATCCTCTTCTGCTCAGCCCACTGCAAGGGACAGAAACTTGGGCCCACTGTTGCAGCTAGCCTTTTCTTTCATTCTCTTTTATTAAGAAACTGACAATCTGGATTTTTAAAAAATTATTATTTATTTACTTTTTTACTTTCTGGTTGTACCTCGTGACCTGTGGGATTTTAGTTCCCCAACCAGGGCTTGAATCAGGGCCCCTTGGAGTGGGAGCACCGAGTCTTAAGCACTGGATCACCAGAAATGTCCCTGACAGTCAGGATTTTTATGTGCAACCTCCTGATTTTTCAAAGTTGACAGCGTCCTCTTATTTTATTTTTTAAATATGACCTAGGATGAGCCAAACTTGTTTGTGAGCCTGCTGCGCCCCACAGGCTGCAGAGGTTCAAGGCCTCTGCTGCAGAAAAACCAAAGGGCCAGAGGTGGCCAGACTGCAAAGGATCAACTGCTGAGACAGAGAAGAACAAAGTGAGGGAGGAATCAAGAAGACGGTTGCTGGATTTCTCTCCTACTTTACAGCTTACAACCCAAAGGCTTGCTGGTATCGCCTCTTGAAGATGAACTGGGGACATCTTCACAAGCATGTGGACCAAGAATAATCAGTGATCCATCCTGGCAACTCTGGACTTTGTAGATTCCACTCTTGGGGGGAAATAAAAAGGTTGTCAAAACAGAAAGAAATTGCAGACCAGTCCCCCTGGCAGGACGTGAGCTCTGTTCTTTGTTAAAGCAGGCATTTGATGGCTGACAGTTTATTCTTTTTCTTCCTCTTCTTTTCCCTTTAGACTCTGGGGTATAAGGGACTGAGCACAAACTGGCAGTGAACGATATCCCTTCCCACTTTGGATGATTATATTCGTTAATAATGATTATCGCTTCTATGTGATATTTGCATGATAAACTATGGACATCTGGTGGCGTGTGCCTGTGCGTGTGGGGTTTGTTAGGAAACAGAAGCGAGCTAAACGCTGATGAAATGTGAAATCTAACCGCTTGGACTAAAAATAAAGTCGGCAGGCTTTAGGGTTTCTGCACGCCAGCAATTCTGAATGGCTTACATACGCTGCCTTAGTTAGTTACCGTGGAGACACGTGGCCGGGCCGATGTGGAGCGGAGTTCACACTTTGTGGGCCTGGGCCCTGGGGGTCCCATTACGGAATTTCGTCTGTTTAGAAATATTTTGTAATAAGGCCCCTGGTGTCACTGATTAGTAATAAAATGTGCAACTGCCTTCATCAACATCTACCTCAAATTTGTCTTTTATGGAAATGAACCAGCACGCTTTCAGGTAAAAGATGGTGTGTGTGTATGTATGTGTATACACACACACATCCATAGATAGATTTAATTTCAATATGTATTTAAATATGTGCAGAGAATTTTATCTTCCGCAAGCTGTTCGGTTGCAGTTGGTTTTTTTTTTCTCTCCAGAAAATTTTGTACTTTTTTTTTTTTTAACCTGCAGAGTCGACTGAAGTTTCTAAATGACGTACAAAGCAACGCAAATTTCTTGAGGCCAAACCCAGTGTGAATTTCTGAAAGTAAAGATACAGTGAAGGGTGCACGAAGCGTGGGAGCTTGCAGCGTGTTTTCTTGTAACGTGCGATTTTAGACAATGGGTGATTCTGAGCATGGCTAGAATCATGAATTCCGGTGTCCTGGGAGGGAAAACCTTTATCTGGTAGAAAATATCTTGTTGTTTCAGTGCTATTTGGGTACCACTCACATAAAGGGTCTAGGAGTGAAGAGACGACTATGATTTTTATTGTTGTTTTGTTTTCACCTGCTCTGAGTTGCCAGGAGAGAATGCCCTCCCTGCCCTCCCCCCCCATATGTGCCGGCTTGCGGCTTGCTTGCTTTCCAAAGTGTTCATCTAAATGTCTCCGGTAGCAGAGAATGGAATGCTCTTTTCGGCTAATGGTTTTCAGCCTGTTTCAGGAAGACCTGCCGTTTAACACTCCCTGGCGGACTCTACAGTGTGTTAGAAGGCTGTGCATCACAGAAGCGCCAGAGAGCCTGGCGTTTTCTCTACAAAGCCGAGCTGCTCTCTGTAGACGCCCGGGGCCATACTGGCTGGTCTGAGTTTCGAGCTGCTCTTTTTTCCTTTTTTAAAATTTATTTATTTATTTTAATTGGAGGAGAATCACTTTACAGTATTGTGATGGCTTTGCCATACATCAACATGAACTGGTCAAAGGCATACACGTGTCCCCTCCAGACTGAAACCCCCTCCCGCCACTCCCTCCCTCCAGCTTCTCACAGAACCCCTTTGGGTATCCTGCGTCGTACATAAAACTCCACTGGTTATCTATTTTACATGTGGCAATGTGTATGTTTCAATGCTATTCTCTCAAATCACCCCACCCTCTCCCTCTCCCACTGAGTCCAAAAGTCTGTTCTTTACGTGGTGTTTGCTTTGAGCTCTTCCTCTAAATTAGAACCGTGGTGATGCAGAGTGACCGTTGGTTACACAGTTCATCAGATCTACCTGGGATGCACTTCCCCAAATGGCTATGAACCTCTTCCTCATCGGAAAAGCCGAAGGACTAATACCTACTTCATCAGGACTTTGGAAAGATTAAAAAGGATAGATCTCCCTATAAAGTCTCCAAAACATTGCCTGGAGCAAAATAAAAATGTAGAAGGATCAAAGTGATTAAAAGTTAAATGAAGCACTTTCTGTTATCATACACTGGGTGGTGAGCAATTGATAAGCATTTTCTTGTTTTTGGCTCACTGTGGTTCTTTAAGTAACATAATTCTTCCCATTTTACAGGGAAGATAAACATAGAGTTTCAGGGACTTCCCTGGTGGTCCGGGGCTTAAGAATCCACCTTCCAAGACAGGGGATGCCCACATGCCATGGGGCAACTAAGACCACACGTCACAGCCAAGACCCGACACAGCCAAATAAATAAGTAAAAAATTAAAAACTAGACGCTCAGAGAAGTACATGGCTATAGATTTATAAGGCCAGTTAAATCAGGATTCAGATCTAGAGCTGACTAACTTAAAGATTCCACTTGTAAGTAAAATGCCAAGCCCTGTTGTTGTTAGTAAGTGATGATGCTCTTTGGAAATTTTGCCCATGAGTGTGAGAGGGGATGGAGGATGGAACTGCCGCCTTAACTCCTGGGATGGATGAAATGTTTACCAAAGATGGCAACTGTATGGAGGGAATGTTTACGGAAGAAAAGATCCATTCAGAATCCAAACAGCAAAGAAACAAAGCAGATTTTGAGTTTTGGCAATTTCATGTTGGAATTCAGAACCAAGTGCATAAAATGGTCAAGGGCATTTGTGTGGGTAGCTCTTAGCTCGGGCCATCCATGATGTGACTGAGGACGTCCTCTAGGGGATTCAGGAACTGAATCCTCTCCCTAGCCTTGGCAGCAAGGTTAATAAGAGCCGTCTATGTGCTGGCAATGATGGGGACTGACAGATCGAAGGCAGTGTTGCTCTTCTGCTCAAAAGAAGCATCATTTACATCACAGATGAAGTGTAAGAAAATCTAGTCAATGTAGCAAGGGCCTGGTTCTCCAAAAATAGCTTCAGTGAGCTTCAGAGGATAATTTTAAAGAAAATATAATATCGAAACCAGGTTCTTGCTCTTGGAGGCTCACATTCTGGGGTAGTGTGCTGAACAGGGCTTTCTCTGATGATGGTAGTGTTTCGTATCTGCATTGTCCTCTGTGGCTCTGGAGCTCTTGACACAGGGCTTGTGTAATTGATGACCTGAATGTTTCATTTTTGTTTCATTACCTGAATGTTAAATCTAATGAGACATGTATGACCAGTGGCTACCATTTTTGGCAGCACGGATCTGGATAATGAGGTGGTGGTGGTGGGGGAACCAGTGAGGATGATGAAGGCCGTAGCCTTGGAGTTCATAGGAGGTGCTGGCGTCTGTGTGACCTTGGGAAAGTTAAATAACTTCTCTGAGCCCAAAGTAGGCATCGGTGAAATGAGGCTGGTTATGATAAAAGAGTGATGGATTCCCATGTGGTTGGGATATCCCATATAAAGTCTAAAAGAGTTTTAATAAAATACCAGCCATTATTATTTATTGTCAATTATATTGTCATTGTCATCATTATTTTGTAATCAAAGAATGCAGAAGTTGCTGTGAGGTCATTGAGTTCAGAATGATTCCCTGAGCTGTGATTGGGACAGAGAAGATGATCACAGGCTGTAACTCACAGAGGTAGCGGCATTTTAGCTTCATTGTGTACCATGGATAGCTGTATACTTGTTCAACAAGAAATGGATAGCTGTATAATTGTTCAACAAGAAAAGGTTGAATGATCCAGATGCAGAAGTTGCTTGGCTAAGGCACTGGCTTTTTAAAATATTTATTTTTAATATTTATTTATTTGGCTGCGTTGGGTCTTAATTGTGGCATTCAGGATCTTCGTTGCCATGTATGGGCTTCTCTAGCTGTGGCGTGAGGGCTCAGTAGTTGTGGCACGTGGTCTTCATTGCCCTGAGGCATGCGGGATCTTAGTTCCTTGACCAGGGAGCGAACTCACATCCCCTGCATGGAAGGCGGATTCTTAACCACTGGACCACCAGGGAAGTCCCAAAACGTTGACTTTTCAACTAGTCTGGCTTGTTTGGGAAATTGGGGAACCGCATGCCCCCTTAAACACCCAAGTTGTTTGTTTTTAGTTTAGTTTTTTTTTCTTTAACAGAAACATTTTAAATAAGCATTTTATGTTTCCCTCTGATTCCTTAAGCAGAGTTCACCCAACACAATATGACTTCTCTGAAATGTTCAGTTGCTAAGTCATGTCCAATTTTTGCCACCCTGTGAACTGCAGTATGCCAGGTTCTCCTGTCCTTTGCCATCTCCTTGAGGAGAAGTGTCTTGCTCACTCTTTGTGGAAGTGTGGTTAACACAGAGGCTTTGGGCTTGATTCAGTTGGAGAAGCAGACTTGTCTTTGCACTAAATGCCCCCCACCCCACGCTCTTAGCTTTTTGATCTGCGGTGTCTGTGTTTCATGTAACTTTTAAGATGTTTGCTCCCCTCAATCCCTTAAAGCTGGGATCTGATTTCCCTTCATTTCTCATCTAATTCCACTGAACTCTTTTTCTTCTCCCAATGTATGGCTATTCATCTGCTTCCCAGTATTAAACCAGTTGTGAAGGCTTATGATAATTGTGACTAATGCAAAAGTGATTAGATTCTGAGCAGAAGTATCGAGGCAGTCTCCTAGGTCAAAGTGGTTGAATTCCAGAAGACCTTTTTTTGGTGAGATTGCCTCTAGCCCTCAGAAGCTTCACTATATGTTTTTGAGGACTGAGGACATGAGAGTCATTGTTCAGAGTGGACCAAAATGGGCAGGCAAATAGGCGTCATCAGAGCTTTAACATGTGCTGAATCTGTTTGTTTGTCCTTCACTTTTTTGTTGTTTATTTATTTATATTCATGTGACTATCCAGACTCTGACTTGTAAATGGTAGGAAGGCAGGAGAGGAAACTACTGTTGGAGAGAAAAGGCATGTGATAGACCATCGTTATCTACCAGAAGGTCACAATTAATGACTGCAGAATATTTGTAGAGAGGGCAGAAGCCATTGGCAGACTGCTTTGAAAGGCACTGGGATGGCCTTCCTGCCGAGACTCTAGGGTAGAGATTGGTCTAAAATTCCTCAAAGGATGATTCTGCTTCCCAGGTGCCCATCTTGCAGATCCTTCTAGGAGGATAAATCCCTGAATGAAGCACCTATAAGTGATATGATATGGTATTTGTTTTTCTCTGATTTACTTAATGTGATAATCTCTAGGTCATTCCATGTTGCTGCAAATGGCGTTATTTTATCATTTTTATGGCTGAGTAATATTCCATTGAATGTATGTACCACATCTTCTTCATCCATTCTTCTGTCAATGGATGTTTAGGTTGCTTTCATATCTTGGATATTGTGAACAATGCTGCTATGAACATAAGTGTGCAAGTATCTTTCCAAATTATGCTATATGTGCCTTTTAACAGCAGAGAGAAAGGATTATGTGGTTGAGCATATATCACAGGAAATCGAAAAGGCCTAGAAACGGCAAGCCAGAGAAAATAAAAGTCAACTTTGCCATGTTTTGCAATTTTTCGAAAGTGGCCTTGGTTTTGTAGGAGTCTTCTTTGCCTCTTACTAGAAGGCTGTCTTGATGACATAGGATGCTATAGAGTTAAAGTTACCAAGTTAAATCCTGCTTGGGTCAAGAAAACAGAATCTCACTCTGGCTGTTCATTCAGTGAAAAAACCCGGTAAAACTCTCAGAGGAAAAGTTAGCTCCTCCCATGATGACTAGCCTCTCCTGGCTAATAAATCAGTATTACCTCCATGACTTATATTTCTAGATCCTCCTGCAGTAGAGAAACATTATGTTTACCTTTTTCTGATTACTTTGTTAGAAGTCTGTTACGAACAGACTAAAAGCTAAATGCAATGTGTGACCATGGCTTGTACCCTGCTTGAAAAATGCTGTAAGGTACATTATTAGGAAAATTTTCTAAATTTAACTATGGACTGAGATAATGATATTGTATCAACACTTAGAGTCCTCGAATTTCATAATTCTATTACTGGTTTCCCTGGTGGCTCAATCGGTAAAGAATCTGCCTGCAATGCAGGAGACCTGGGTTTGATCCCTGGGTCAGGAAGAGCCCCTGAAGAAGGAAATGACAACCCACTCCACTATTCTTGCCTGGGAAATCACATGGACAGAGGAGGCTGGTGGGCTACAGTCCATGGGGTCACCAGAGTCGGAAATGATTTATCAACTAAACCAGCACCACCACCATCACCATTACTGTTCCACAGCAGAGAGTCTTCCTTCTTAGAAGATACAGGCCGAAAATTATTCCTAAAGGGCCACAGCAGCTATGATTTGCTCTCAAATGATGCAGGAAAACAATGTATATATGTATATATAGACACATACATGCATGCATGTATATATGTGTGCATCCATGCACACACATATGCATTGAGGAAGTGAGAGTGGTAGAAAGACAGTATGGCAGTGTTAAAATATTAATCATAAATGTAAGCAAAAGGTATCTAGATAATCATTACTTTCTTGCAACAAAGAACAGGATGTTTCTAAAATAAAATTGAGGTCCTATCACCAGAATAAGAGGAAGAGGGTGCTGAAAGGTGAATAGCAGTTGTCTAAGTTACACTTAACTTCCTCTCATTGCAGAACAAAAGTCCTGAAGCATTAATGTGAGCATCTGCTTAAACTAGCATTAAAGTTTGAGCAGCACTTTGTGAACTCAAAGCAACCTTCACATGTGAGGCTCTATAAAGCCATTCCAACTTCTTTCTCCTGTTTAGATGAAAGACAGTGAATGCACTGGCTGATCTTAACACACATCAATTAATTAAAATTGACTTAAGTGTTGTTCTCACAGAAACTGGTACTATTTGGATTGTTTTAAAAGACATCAATTTGTCATTAAAAAAGTTTGGTAGCTTTATTTTTTTTTTTCCCCTCCAATTCCCTTAATGTCTATTTTGTTGGATGCTTAGCAACAAGAGGCTGGCCTGGGTAAGAGCTTCTTTGCCAAGATAAAAATAATCTAAAATTTAGATGTGTCTGCAGTGATCATGGCTGTGTAAATTAATTAGCCACGCTGAGCCTGAATCAGCGTCTCTAAATTGATCTGGCTTTTATGCCGCTCTATTTTCTAAAATGTGTTCACCCTCGAAAGTAGCCACTCTTGTTATTACTTCCTTTTCCAGAAATTCACAGTTGGAAAGAAAGTCTTCCTTTTTTTTAATCCCCTAATGAATACTGGAATTTGAATTTTGTGTCAGGAGCCAAAATGAAAGCCAACTGCCATTGAGGAGAACATGAAAACAAATAAGAGATTATCTGTATACTTGAGGACGTTAATGTTCTTTTGTGGTGTTCCCTGGTAGCACAGATGATAAACAGTACGTCTGCAATGCAGGAGACCCAGGTTTGATCCCTGAGTCAAGGAGATACCCTGGAGAAGGGAATGGCAACCCACTCCAGTACTCTTGCCTGGGAAATCCCATGGACGGAGGAGCCTGGTGGGCTACAGTCCATGGGGTGGCAAAGAGTCAGACAAGACTAAGAGACTAACACTTTCACTTTACTTTTCAAAATATATATACTAGAAGTTAAACTATATAATTTAAGCAAGCAGTGCCATGAGGCAAGACGGTTTTCATTGCCAAGAAACAATGACTACAGAGCTCTGTGGAAGTAACTATTCTTCTTGGGTGAAAGAGAAGAATTTTGGAAAGAAAGGAGTTGGAATAACAGTTTGATATGTGTCCTGCAGTCCCAAGTTCCATGCAAAAACTTAACATGTCTTTTTTAACAGCTGCATTGAGGTATTACTTATCTAATTAAAAATTTACTAATTTTAAGTGTCCAGTGATTTTTTTTAATGAATTTACAGAGCTGTTAAGCCATCACCACAGCACGTTTTTAATCGAAGTATAGATGATTTACAATATTTCAGGTGTATAGCAAAGTGATTCAGTTATATATATATATATATATATAGATGTATATAGATAGGTATAATTTTTCAGATTCCTTTCTACTATGTTATTATATGATATTAAATATAGTGCTATACAGTAGGTCCTTGTTGTTTATATATTTATATGTAGTAGGAAGTGTCCGTCTCACCCCCTGCTTTCCCCTTTGGTAACCCTAAGTTCGTTTTCCAGGTTGGTAAATCTATGTCTGTTTTGTAAATAAGTTCATTTGTATCAATTTTTTGGATTCTATGTATAATTGATAACATATAATATTTGTCTTTCTCTGTCTGACTTACTTTACTTAGTATAATGATTTCTAGCTTCATCCATGTTGTTGCAAATCACATTACTTCATTTTTTATGGCTGAGTAATATTCCATCATGTATGTATACCACATCTTCTTCCTTCCTCTGTCGATGGACATTTAGATTGCTTCCATGTTACAATTTTACAACATTTCCATCACCCTAAAATACTGCCTGAAGCTCTTTAATCATTGAGAATTAAATTAATCATTGTTAATCATTGCTCCCACCCCAGTCCTAGGCAACCAGGAACCAATTTTCTGCCTGTAAGTTACCTTTTCTTACCTTGTGTTAGTCTATAGATGAGATCATACAGTATATAGTGCTTTGGATCTAGTTTTTTTTTAGTGAACATGGTGATTTTGAGTTTTATCTATGTTGTGTTGTGTCTTCGCTTTGTCCCTTTTTCTATTTTTGAATAATAGTCCATTTTATAGGTAGACCACATTGTCTTTATCAAGCCATAAGTTAATGGACCAATTCTGGCTATTATGAATCATGCTAGGAATAGTCACATGTGAATTTTCTGGCTATTATGAATCATGCTAGGAATAGTCACATGTGAATTTTCATATGGATATATGTTCTAATTTCTCCTGGGTACATACTTAGGAGTAGAATTGCTAGGACAGATGATAAACTTAGGTTTAGCTATTAAAGAAATTGCCTATCTTCCAAAGTGGTCACATCATTTTGCATTCCCACCAGTAGTCTGAGGGAGAATTTTCCCTGCCTTAATTTTATTTATCATGTGACCCTGTCAGGGAGGGATTTGGTTAGAAAAGAGAGGTGGATTGGCTTGCCCATGATTATGCATCCCATAGTTGCAGAAGCTGAGTTTTAACCCAGATTGGACGGCCTCTAAAGCATTCTGTACCCCCATGCCCCAGGATTTTGAGGCACTCTTTTAAGGAGGATTTTGAAATCTGAGTTCAAAGGGAAATAAGGATTGATTAGTAATGTCTGCAAAGGACATAGATGAGGAGATCCTGTGGCAGCCTTTTGCCATCACCAGACTAGAGCCCTTGGTCCCACTCTCTGCACCTCTATGGGATTCCCCCATTGATTCTTCACCACTGTTCTTTAGACAGGATGTAATATTATATGATTATTATAGAATTCTCTTCTCAACTCCTCTACCGTGAGGAACATTACCTTTCTATGAAACTCACTGCTTTATACCATAATTTGTGGTTAAATCTTTTATTTCCCAATGGGCTAAGAACAGCTAATAGAAAGATGCTTTATTCTGCTCAGTAGCTCTGCCCAAGAACGAGGTGTCTGGGCTAGGAAAGGTACTCAATCAATGTTGCTTGGTCAAAAGATTGCAAGAGTAAATGTGAGCATAACACTAGATCTCTCCTTTCCATTTTAAACATGGTAAAGTAAAGAGATGGAGACTTTGAATAATGGACCAAATCCACAGGGCCAAAGGAAGATGGAAAGGAGCCTTGAGCCCCCAGATTTCTTAATCATTGGGCGCTAGCTCACTTCTTGAGAAAAATTGGCCTCTGTCTGTTACTATTAAACGATTGATGTGGCCTGTTAAATTCTGCTGATGCTGGGCTGTGCTGAGACTAAGGTGTCCAAGATGCATAGCTCCCTCTTGGTTTGTAATGAACAGACTGTGGTTTGTGTGACATGCAGAGAGGAAAACACTATAGGGAGGTTATTTCAGCAACATTTAAACACAGATGAAAAGATAATATTTTTGACCCAATGCAACCTGTTGGTGGGGTGGCCTATGAATATTGTATAATTATATAATCAACAAAGAAGGATGCAACATGACATAATTCACACAGCATGATGACTGAGTCCACCCTCCTCCTTTCTCTCATCTTCCTCCTGCTTCTTCCCTCTCGTTCTCTCTCACCCAAAATATCAAAGAAAACATGTTAATAATAGTCTCTAATAGGGATTTCCTTGGCAGTCCAGTGGTTAAGGCTTTACCTTCTAATGCAGAGGGTGTGGGTTGATCCCTGGTCAGAAAGCTAGTATATGGCTCTCAGCAAAACAGAACAGAACAAAAAAACAAAACCCAAAAAACCCCATAAAACAGTAACCATGTTGTAACAAATTCAATAAAGACTTTAAAAAAAAAAGATCCACTTAAAAATAATCTTTAAAATAGTCACTACTCGGTGATGGAGCAGTGCTGTATCTTCTTTTTTCCCTTGTGTTTTCAAATTTTTCTTATTTTTCTCATTGCAATTAATAAGCAATTGGTAGAGAAATTCCTTGAGACGATGTAAATATCTTGTTCTCCATCAATCTTTCATCCACTGAGTTCAGCATCCACTGGTGATTTTCTAAGTCTGTTATTCTTTCAGTATTTATTGTCAGTTTCAAATAAACAGCATCCCCATTTCTTTTCCTAATGAATTCATAGATATCATTATGGACTTGTAGGTTTTTATTTTACGAGTCATCAGCTGTTGCTATCATTACATATCTTAATGCTCGAATTGTCCCAGATTTGACCAGTATGAAGCAGTTCAGAGGACTTAGACTTTTATCTCATGGGCAATGGAATACATATACCACGGTGTTAGGCAGATGAGTAAAATGATCACATTGGCTTCTTTTTTTTTTTTTTTTTTTTAAATAGAGTCCTTCAAGAGAACCTTTATTTTTAAAAAAATTAATTGTTTGTCTCTGCTGGGTTTCTGTTGCTTGGGCTTTCTCTAGTTGCGGCAAGTGGGGGCTCCTCTCTGGTTGTGGAGTGTGGGCTCTGGCATATGGACTCAGTAGTTTGGCACACAGGCTTCGTTGCTCTGCAGCTGGCTGACTCTTCCTAGACCAGGGATAGAACTGGTCTATAGAACCTGCACTGACAGGTGGATTCTTACCCACAGCACCACCAGGGAAGCCCCCTCCCCAGACTTGCTCTTTGACAAATTACTTCATTGGAGGCATGGTAAATGGGTGGGTGGAGATGCTTTTTAAGGAGAGATGAGGGAACTGGTGTTACCAATCAAGAGTTTTGGAAGGTCACGCTGGAGGTTCTTTATCTCTTTATTCTTCTTACTCATGTGTGTGTTTATCTTTACTCGGTGAGTCTCTGTCTTTTGCATGTCTATGTGTGTGTTTCTCTGTGTCCCTCCCAATGTCTCTCTTGCATCTGGATACATAGTTTCCTTAACAGTGTATCCTTTCTCCCCCCAACAATTGTACACTGATGCCTTTGGAAATTTTCTGAAATACTTTCCTTTTACTATGGTAATAAGCCTTCAAAAACATAATTGAATTCAGATATTAAATACTGTAAGCACTATCATTTAGCTTCTGATGAAAATGTACATTATTGTGTTCGAAACGCAAAAAAAAAAAAAAAAAGCGGTGAATCAAAACAACATTTCCCCCCCCTTCCTCCTGTGAAGTCTTTGTGTGGAATAACTCAATCTCTTTTAGGCTGCATTCTCTGTGATGTGGGAAATAGAACCAGGGCCATTATGCAGCAATAAGATGTGGTTTCCAATTCTGCAGCTCGGTGGGGATCTGCTCCATTGTAGGTTTTATCACCTTCTGAGGTGCCAAGTATTGCTAGCAGGGGGAGCACAAACTCCACTCTTAGTGGGAGGCCTGTTTGGGGACAGGACATGGGATTTGGAGTGATCCCTTAACTTGTGCATTCAATCAAACAATTCTTATTGATCCCACGCACTGGTCACTCGGATCGGTGCTGGGGTTACAACTCCAGATAAGAATGACAGGGTCGGACTTCACAGAGAGCTAACCCCACCTCTGCTCCTGGGAGGGTTTCCTTTTTAACAAAGCCACTTAACTTCCTGACTCTCCTTTCTCATCTGTGCAGCACAGTGAAGCCTACTGGGGCAATTTCAAACGAAATCAGGGGCACAGTAGGAGTTCCCTGAGAGGTGGGTCAGGCTGGTTGTCGTCTTTTCAATCTCTTCTCCAGGTGGCGTTTCTGTCACTGTGTCTTGAGATGGTCTTCCCTTTTCTTCTTGGTTGATACATGAGCTCTGTGCTCTGTGGGCAGTGCGTGGGACCTTGTAGATTACGCTGTCAGGTGGCCATGAAATCCTGCATTTCTTAGACTTGTTATGCACAAAAAGTTGGTCTTTTTATCACAGAAGCTTCCCCCCCCCCCCCCAAAAAAAAAAAATAAAGTAGGAGTCGTTACAGGAAAAGGGAAGCACTTCCTCTCTCTCTTGATGTCTTCACCCTGGTCCCTTTCCATAGGATGTGAGTGATTATGTAGAGAGCTGAGAGAGGGATAGAATTGAGAAAAATTGAAAGCTCTGATGAGTGGGAGTCTTCTTGAGAACTCTGTGAGTCTTGTTCAAAATACATACTCAGAAACAGACTTGAGGAGCTGTCGTAACTCCCTCTTGTAGATTTTCCTGGAACGAAAATAATAAAATAGTCCACATTGATCTCAATGATTCAGAAGTTTACCTTCTCCAATTTCCATTGCTGTCAGATGTGGCCTGGGGCTAAATTCTAGCTGAGGGTTAAAGAGGCCTGGGGATCTTCTGGAATGCTTCCTTAAAGGAATGGGGTATGTCATTTCTCTGCCTTTCCTCCTTCTTCTTCTTTTTTTTTTTTTTTCTTTCCTCCTTCTTGTTGACTGGGACATGCTTGAGAAGGCCAGAGCTGAGCAAGCTCTCTGCCACCATGAGGTCTATATGCCAAGGATGGTAGATGGATAAGGTCGGAAGAGCCTGGGTATCTGAAACCATGCAGCTGCTGTTCTAGTCTTAACTTACCAACCTCTGTGCTGTTTCTCCAAGAGACAGAAATAAATTAATTTCCTTTTTTCCTTCTTTCTTTAACTTTTTTTTTTTTTTTTTTGGTGGCAAAAGTCACATCAAATCTTCTCTGGTGGTTCAGGGGTAAAGAATTGCCTGCCAATGCAGGAGCAATGAAGGAGATGCAGGCTCAATCCCTGGATTGGAAAGATCCCCTGGAGGAGGGCATGGAAACCCCCTCCAGTATTCTTGCCTGGAGAATCCCATGGACAGAGGAGCCTGGCAGGCTACAGTCCATGGGGTTGCAAAGAGTCAGACATGACTTAGTGACTAAAAAACAACAAAAGTCACATAATATAAAATGTACTATTTTAACCATATTTAACTCTACAGCGCAGTGGACTAAGTACATTCACCTTGACCATTTGTCTCCTGAATTTTTCACCTTCCTAAACTGAAACTCTGTCCACATTAAACAATAACTCCCCACTCCCCCTCTCCCCTTCCGTAGCCCCTGACATTTAACAATGCACTTTCTGACTATATGCACCAAGTACCTCATATAAGTGGAATAAAACAATATTTGCCTGCACATAATGTTTATTGGAATGCGTTTTAAGGTTAACTTAACGTATGTCCTTGTGGCCCAGCAGGTAAAGAATCTGTCTGCAAAGTGGGAGACCTGGGTTCAATCCCTGGGTTGGGAAGATCCCCTGGAGAAGGGAAAGGCTACCCACTCCAGTATTCTGGCCTGGAGAATTCCATGGTCTGTATAGTCCATGGAGTCGCAAAGAGTCGGACACGACTGAGCGACTTTCACACGAACACATGTCCTGTGAACAGATTGTACCTTTCTTTTCCCGCGTGCTATACGGTATGCTGTCATTAGTTATCTATTGTATACCTAGCAGTGTATCTGAACCTCTCATTACATCCTTACTTTAAACAAGAAGAAATCATTGCAGAGAAGGTATACAGCTTACCAAAGTCCCCAGTGGCAGGCCTGTGAGTAGAATTCAGCTTTCCTGACTTGAACAAATCTCTACCAATAATGTCGAACTTTCACTTGTTAATTCTGGGTCATGTGTGAAATAGGAACTATTGTACAGTGGTAAAATATATATCACTGAGATGGGTAGAGGGTCACCAGCAAATGGCAACAGGAAGGCAAGTTCAAAGAAATGCATCTAATGTACTATGGGTATTCTGGAGCTAGTGGTTACCCCGAAATTAGTAGATTTCTCTTCTCCTTTTTTTTTCTAAGAATGAAATAAGACAAATTGAGAGATTAATCCATCGGCCGATATTGATTTCCTTGAAAATGGCTGGCCTGGAACAATTATACCTACCGACTGGTTGATATAACAAATTGTAGGTTGAAATGAAGTGGAATAACTTGGCTTTGTTACAGTCCCAGAGGTGCCAGTGTTGGTAAAGTTGGGTTGAACTCATAATCATGCTTTTAGAGGAAATTTCTTTAGAAGCTTGGCTTAGAGATGGCAGGACCACACTAGCCCTCTTGGATGTGTGCACCCAACTAAGTGACTTTACTGTTGATCTGGTCTCTTGAAAGTCCCTTGGACAGAAAAGAGATCAAGCCAGTCAACCCTAAGGGAAATCAACCCTGAATATTCACTGGAAGGACTGATGCTGAAGCTGAAGCTCCAATGCTTTGGCCACCTGATGCAAAGAACTGACTCATTGGAAAAGACCCTGATGCTGGGAAAGATTAAGGGAATGAGGAGAAGAGGGTGACAGAGGATGAGATGGTTGGTTGGCATCACTGATTCAATGGACATGAGTTTGAGCAAACTCCAGGAGATAGTGTAGGACAGGGAAGCCTGGCGTGCTGTAGTCCATGGGGTTGCAAAGAGGCAGACATGATTTAGGGACTGAACATGGAACATCGTTTTCTTTTTGTGCAGAGAGGACGTTTCCTATGTGTTTAAATATTTTTTAGAGCATGAAATGGTTTATAAAATGGGACCAGGATGTTGTGGTCAAGGCTCACAGGCAAAAGTATTGAACTTCGTGCTGATTGGCTTACTGTGGAATAGTCAAAGGCATTGGAATTGTTTTCTGATTTTTTTTATCTTTTTAGAGTCAGGGCTCTGTTTGAAATGTCCTCCTGCGGAAGCAAGCTTCTGATTGACTTAAGCTGTGGATTTAGGACTACAATTTGAGTCTCCAAAGTTCCATGGACCATGGAGAGCGATGAGTGAATTGGAATCCATCTGTTAAGATGTTACCTCTTTAAGAAAGTCTGCTTTGATATGTGCAATACTTGTTTATCTGACCTTCCCTAGTACTCTCAGATATTATGTAAAAACACATACTGCCCTGTGTTATAGAAACTTGCTATAAGTAGAGATTCAGTTGTTGTTGTTTAGTCACTAAGTCATGTCCGATTCTTTTGCAACCTCATGGACCGTACCCCACTGGGCTCCTCTATCCATGGAATTTCCAAGGCAGGAATACTGAAGTGCCATTTCCTTGCCATTTTCTTCCCCAGGGCATCTTCCCAACCAGGGATTGAATTTCCTATCCAACTAACGACAATGAATAAATAAAACAAGTAAGAGGAGATTCAGAGAGTTGAAGATTGGCATGCAGTTGACAATTTAGCAATATGTGTCAAAAAAACTTTGATATTTGCATAACTTTAAGAGAATAGATCTTAAATGTGCTCCCACCACAAGAAAAAAAAGATAACTGTGAGAGGTGATGGATACGTTAATTTACTTGATTGTGGTAATCATCTCAAAGGATACATATATCAAAACAGTACATTGTATACTTTAAATATTTATAATATTACCCATCAGTAAAGCTGGGTGATTAAAATGTGACTCAGAGAAAGTATCGAGAAATCCACTTTGGAAACTTTTGAGAATATAGCTAATCCCATGTCATATGGCTCACTAGAGAAATACATTTGCTTTGATGATCTCCCAAGGTCTTGCTTGGCACCTGCCACCACGTGGCATTGCTGAAAACTATCTTTTAATGGCACAAATATAAAAAATAATAGCCCTGTACCAGCTCTAGTAAAATGCTCAAGACTTCAAAATGTACATAACCTGTGAATTACCATTCCTATTTCTGGAAGTGTATCCTAAGGACATTATTTCAAATGTTGTGTAAGTTTTGAAGGTAGAAGAGAAAGCATAGAAGAGATTTAAGAGGTGAAAAAAGTGAGATTCCGTTTAAAAAATATAGATGGTGTCAGTTGTGTGTTTGTCCATTGTTGTTGTTTCTTAGTCCTAAAGAACAGCTAAGATCCACACTCATCCAGTGAAATGTGGTCTTAAGAAGAAATGAAGTAATTTAAGTATTAGCAGTTCAACCAAATTCTGAGGTTTTCCTTGCTGTAGAGGTTCTTTAAAAAAATCTTTTAATGCCTGTAATACAAATTGGACATTAACTTCTCTTAGCTGTCACCTCTGCACCAACAGAACTTTAGGTGGCTGACAGTACAGTAATCTGTTCTAGATTTCTGATACCCCAGTGACCTTGAGCAGCTGCCCTTAGGCTCACAGGGCGGTCTTAGGCTCCACCAGCGCTCCCCAGACATGCCTCTCTTCTCCCCTCACTTTCTGCCTCCCCTCACAACCCAGTAATGAGGAATCCAGTATAAAGTAATTAGACTGCTTGCAATTGAGGTGGCTGCCAATTATGCTGATGGAACTGAAGTCTTATTAGACTAATAAGGTTTCTAAATTGGACTTGGGGCCCTCGGTTCTTGGTGGGATGAACATTTCTAAGAGCAGTTGTCCAAGGATTTAAAATAAGTTTTCCTAAGGATAAATGTTCACCTTGACTGAACTGCAATGAGCTTTGGGCAGAGATAAGTGGGTTCATGCTCAAAACTCTGCCACTTATCAGCTATTTGACCTCAGGCAAGACATTTAACTTCTCTGAGTGCCCTGCCCTGTCTGAAAGGTGGCAACATGAACCTCCACCCGCCTGAAAGGAATATGATGGCAATTAAATAGGTTGAAAACTGCACAAGACGCAATGTTTTATGTAAGTAAGTTATCTTAGTATTCTTTACTTTAGATGTGGTTACTTAACCATGTTACCTAAAAAATTCTTAACATGCAATGCTATTATTCTTCTTAATATCTCATAATCTTGGAGAGTTTTAGAGATAGGAAGACCTAAATTTGATGTTCAGCCTCAAAATTGACATCTATTTTACTATTTTGAGGAGCTTCCCTGGTGGTTCACAATGACTAGAAAATTGCACAATTACTACTTTTTTTTAAATTGAAGTTGATTTATAATATGTTAGTTTTAGGTATACAGCAAAGTTATTCACACACACATATTTTTTTTCAGATTTTTTTTCATTATCAGTCAGTCAGTTCAGTCACTCAGTCATGTCCCACTCTTTTTGACCCCGTGGACTGCAGCATGCCAGGCTTCCCTGTCCAACACCAACTCCCAGAGCTTGCTCAAACTCATGTCCGTCGAATCGGTGATGCCATCCAACAATCTTATCCTCTGTCATCCTCTTCTCCTCTTGCCTTCAGTCTTTTCCATTACAGGTTATTTATGTTACTAATTTTAATCCTGATCTCTGATGGAGATATATAGGTATAGATATATATATATCTCCATATATATATATATATATATGTATATATATATATATAAATTCTAAAAGAAGAATTTTCTGATCAGAAGAGTAGGGGACTCTGTTACTGATTAACATAGGCAAAGGTCATGAGCTAGGTGATGACTTAGAGATCTCTAGCCAGGATGCCTGTGAAGAATAAAAATAATAAGTAGCTGTGTCTTGTGACATAGTTGTGAAGATTAAGCAAAACTAATAAGGAAATAGTGTTTACCACACTGCCTGACTCAGGAAAACCATTTCATGGTACTTATGGAACCAAAATATTACTGAGATAATTAATTTCAGTTGAACTTCAAATTTGTTAGTGGTGCAAATTTTCCAATCCCAAGTTGTCTAAATATATAAAACATGTCTGCATTGGGACTGCAGAACTAGTCAGGTTTTGTATAAATCTGTGAATTAAGATTAATTTAGAAACAATGAAATCAAATTAGTTTAAGAATATTTTTTCTCATATAATGATTAACTCTAAAGTTAAAGTTAGATTCTTATTTTTAAAAAGTTAGATTCTTATATATCTGAACCCAGAGCTCAAACCTCATCAATAAAAATCTCTTTCTTCACCTCTTTTCAATCTTTATCTTTGACTTTGTATCTCTAAGCTCTGAATGGCAAGCAAAATTTCCTCTTCTAATGCTCAGACATTAATCCCAGGAGAGACCCTCACTCTGTGTGTGTATGTGTGTATTAGTAAGTCACTCAGTTGTGTCCAACTCTTTTCAACCCCCTGGACTGTAGCTGGCCAGGGTCCTCTGTATAAGATTCTCCCAGAAAGAATACTGGGGGGCGGAGGGGTTGTCATTCCCTTCTCCAGGGGATCTTCCTGACCCAGGAATTGAACCCAGGTTTCCTGACTTGCAGGCAGATTCTTTACCAACTGAGCCACCAGGGAAGCCCAGACTCTCTCACTGGATCTGCCTAAATCCATTTTTTAAAGGGGCTGTTGTTCCAACTGGAGTTGCTGTCCACATCTGTGGTGCTGAAAACCCTCCCGGGCATCCTGGTTAGAGATCTTTACATTGTCACCTAGCTCGTGACCTTTGCCTGTGTCAGTCAGCAACAGGGTCCCCTACTCTTCAGATCAGAAAATTCCTCTTTTAGAATTTTTCTCTAATTCCATATTTTCTGACTTAGGAAGGGAATAGAACTTTGGTATCTAGTGTTGAATTTTCCCTGCCTTAGGCAAAACAGCAATTTTAATAAAATCTAAGAATGTCCCTTTATTCTGAAAACACATTTTAACCATCTAAGGTGGAATGAGAGGTATTCCGAGCTAGGTATCAAGGGGAAGAGATATAACATTTGGCTGTGTGTGTCTCCCATATCCAGAGTGACAAAAATTACACACATAATCAAAGTTAATTGTGACCTGTGTTATGATGGCAGTCAGAGGAGACAGAAAGAAGCCAGATGGAGCTGTGTTTTGGGAAGTTTTTGTGGAGAGGTTGCTCCATGACCTGGGTCCTAGAAGATGAATAGAAGTCAACCCGGTTTTAAATGAAGAGCAGAAGCATTCCATCTGGTTAGTTGCTCTCCAACCTGTAGCTTTTGGGGGCTTCTTCAGAGGCCTACTGATCCCTGGTCCTGTCATCTCATGCTTGATCTATGTGGGCCCATCTGGGTAAGCAAAGGAGAAACAAAAAATAAAAGGAAAAAAGAGAATAGAATGAAAGGAAAGGAAAAGAAGCAGAAACTTGTTTACCCAGTGTCCGTATCCCAATGAGAAGAGATTGGGCTGCCAATAATTGAGCAAGGCTCTCTGATGATATAGATTAAACCAGAAGGGCCAACAGTAAACAAGATGAACTTCAAAAGAGCAGCATCTCCGCTCTCTGGGGACCTCCATTAGTCAGTCACCAGATAGGCAATTACTGTACAGTTCTTGTAATGACCGGGATCAAACGCAAGCATTCTGCACAGTAGGCAGTCAGAAAGCAGGCAGACAAAAAACTGTGAAAATATGCCATTAAATCTTAATTATTCTTCAAAGGAAAACAAGCACGACTAGGGGGCATAGAAGGAAGGAATATTCTGAGTCTCACTAATGCCTGGGGCTCAGGGCAATAGTACAGCTACTGTTTCAACTCTCTTATTTACTTAAAACTAAGCATCTCATTCTGACTTGAGCTGGGCTAGGGAATTCAGTTTATGTAAGCATCCCAGTTTCTCTGACCTTCTGTATCCTCTTCTGAGTATAAGAAAGCTGTCGTATTACACCCAGTTTGGGGGCACAAAGTTTGAATAAAAAGGACTGATTTTTTTTTTTGTTGTTGTTGTTAAAAGCAAATATCTCACCATCCAGAGTTGATCACTGTTGACACTTGGGTTCAGAGTGTTCTCTGAACACTTTCAGAAAGAGTATGCTCTGTTCTGTAATCCACAAGCATCAAGTGTTATGCTAGTCATATGTCATCTCCCTGAGGCATATATCTAAGATGTCCTTGATTGGTGTGTGGACGTCATTGACATCAAAATGTGGTACTGGTTAAATGGAAGATTTAAAGAACTCAAAAGGTATTGATTTTGAATACAGTGTGTATTCATGCATGGTGCATGTGCGAAAGAAAAACTGAGATCATACAGAATATATAAACTTAAATCCTATTTAGATCGCTTAGCACTGAGATTTAAAATAATCTGCAACTACAGGAGAGGCAAGTTCAGTGCCCTCCAATAGAAATACAACGTGAAATATGTGTAATTTTTAATTCCCTAGTAGCCACATTGAAAAAGAAGAAACAGGTAAAATTAATTTGTAATAATGTGTTTTGTTTAACCCAACCTATCCAAAATGTTATCATTTCAGTATAAATATGATCATGACACATTTTACCCTTTTTTCTTGTGCTGTGAGAATTCCGGTCTGCATTGTACCCTCCCAGTAGATCTTAATTTAATCTGACTGTATTTCAGGTACACATGGGGCCAGTAGTTATTGAATGGGGCCACACACAGCAAGACTGTAATCTCAGTTCCATTCTGGGCCATTTCCATCTATAAACATTGATTTAAGAAAATTGACACATACTGTATTGGTCCTAATGCAAGTGCTATGTGACTCTTACCAGTGTAGCAAAATGGATTTGACATCTAATGCCCTTAAATATAGGCTTCCCAGGTGGTGTTAGTGGTAAAGAATCCACCTGCCAATGCAGGAGACATAAGAGACATGGGCTCGATCCCTGGGTCAGGAAGATCCCCTGGAGGAGGGCATGGCAACCCGCTCCAGTATTCTTGCCTGGAGAAGCCCATGGACAGAGGAGCCAGGCAAGCTACAGTCCCTAGCGTTACATAGAGTCGGACACAACTGAAGCAACTTAGCACGCATCCCCTGAAATAGGCAAGACTATAAACCAAGCAGCCTATGATATGGCCAGCTTTGAAAACTCAGCCCAAAAATGATGAATGGGGTCTACTGAATGGATGGATCTTTCCACTGGGGAATTTAAACTTGAGACAAAGGGAAACCATTCAAGCCTGTTTCAGTTCCCCTCACCTTCCATCCTCCAGTGAGAAGCGCTCTGTGGGGAGAAGGGGGAAAATGTAGGGCAGTGCTCCTAGGGTATGTATACACATGAGAATCCCCCAGATGCTTGTGAAAATGCAGGTTCCCAAGCCCTTCTCCCAGAGATTCTGATTCAGTGTGGGGCTACCGTTTCAATTCTTCAGCGGTCGTCACATGAAGCAGCCAATTGAGCTATGAGATGATGATGAAGGAAACACACAACTCCATCACCTTATTCTTAGATATCTGCCATGTTTTCCCTGTGATATTTCATGTCTGGGGCAGGAGGATGAGAAAAGAGATGAGAGCAGTTTCTTTTTTTCATTAGTGAGCTTTACAATGTTGTGTTAGTTCCACTGTACAAGGAAGGGAATCAGCTCTCTGTATACATATGTCCCCTCCCTCTGGGAACACCCCCCTCCACTCCCATCCCACCCCGCTAGGTTGTCACGGAGCACCAGGTTGAGCTCCCTGAGTTACACAACAACCTCCCATTAGCTATCTGTTTTACATATGATAATGTATATAGTTCAATGTTGCTCTCTCAATTCATCCCACCCTCTCCTTCCCCCACCGAATACTGCACTCCTTAGAAAATATTTCCAAATTCGTTCTCTCTTCTGACCCTTGAAACATTCCCGAGGCTGAGAAGAATGAGGAATAGTAGAAGCATTCTGGAGATAAGGACGTGGGGCCCTGGGAGGTGAAGCGTGGAGTCACGGAACTATTTGGTGTACAGACAAGGCCATGAGGATAGCCTGTTACTTTGCGTCTCTTTCTACTGCCTCTCATCACCACTTTCTCGGAGGAGATTAGATCCTCACATATTCCTGGGACCTGCGTTTTCTTCGATTTCTAAGCTTCGCCTTAAAGGATGCTGTTGAGAAGAGATTCTGGCCTGCCCACAGGGCTCCTGGAAATGGCTATCGTGAGTGGCAGTGAGAGGAGCCTGGTGGTACTTGGGTTTCAAATCTGTCTACAGAAACACATGAGCACCAGGGAGCTGCCAGGCTGTCCTTTTTCCAGCCCTAGTTGATCTGCTGGACAAGAAGAGAGAACATGGTCAATTAGGCTGTTTGACCGCAGTGACCAGGGCTCCAAAGATGAATGGCCCCTTTCCTTTTCCTTCCAACCCCAGTGACATCAACGTGATGAGTCTGAGGGTTGGCTTATGAAGGGGTCTGGAGGAAACGCTTGCCTCAGCCGTGGCCCCATGAGAAGGATGGATCCAGCGGTGCTGACTTTCTTTGTCTTCTCAGGAAGGTCGTCAGAGGGACAGGTGGAATATTCCCTCGAAAGCAGCAGGCTGGGACTTCACTGGTGGTCCGGTGGTTAAGATTTAACCTTCTGGTGCAGGGGATGCAGGTTTGATCCCTACTTGGGGAGCTAGGATCCTACATGCCTTGCGGTCAAAAAAAAAAAAAAACATAAACAACAGAAGCCATCTTTTAACAAATTCAATAAAGGCTTTGAAAATGGTCCACATCAAGAAAAAAAAAATCTTTAAAAAAAGGAAGAAAAAAAGAAAGCAGCCGGTTGCTAGGTTGCATAGACACTGTCTTACCTTGCTTTATGGCGTGTGTGCTGTAGACGTGCGTGAGACCAAGGCTAGGGTGATGGGTTTCAGCTTCAGCACTCTTTTCTTGTGTTTCATGGCTGGTCCAAAGTCTTCCACTCTGTAGCAGATGTGTTAAAGCTATGCTGGTTCCAAACTTGGGTAAATAAATCAGCGCTTAGGCGCCTGGAACTTATGTTAAAGCAAAGTACCTGTTGGCCTCATTGTCTGCAGGAAACAGGTGTGACCTGTCAATATGAAATGCCCCTCACGACTGTGTCCAGCTGTCTGTCTTGGCAAATGTGAACCCGAGAACCTGAGAGGGAGAACAGTTTTCTCTAAAATCGCATGAAGGGGAGAGAGAACTGGTTTCCCTGCCTTCAGGTCATATGTGATTTTTTTTTGGTTGCTCTGGTCTTCATTGCAGTGATTGGCCTTTCTCTAGTTGCTAGGCTTGGGCTTCTCACTGCAGTGGCTTCTCTTGTTGTGGAGCATGGGCTTAGTTGCCCCAAGGCATGTGGGATCTTTTCAGACTAGAGATCAAACCGGCATGCCCTGCATTGCCAGGCAGTTTCTTAACCACTGGACCACCAGGGAAGCCCCACGTGTGATCCTCTCCTCTTACATCAATCATGCAGCCATCATCTCAGTTTCCATGAGCCTTTGTCTGGGTAATTGAATAAGATTCCTGTTTTACCCCTAGACAGACACAGCTCTGAATAAGCTCCAGTCCACACCCGCCCCCAGCCTCATCTTCTCCATCTTCTAACCCTTTTTTCTCTTTGTCCACTCTCCCAGGGCTTCCCTGGTAGCTCAGCTGGGTCTGCCTGCAGTGCAGGAGACCCTGGTTCGATTCCTGGGTCAGGAAGATCCCCTGGAGAAGGGATAGGCTACCCACGCTAGTATTCTTGGGCTCTCCTGGTGGCTCAGCTGGTAAAGAATCCCCCTGCAATGTGGGAGACCTGGGTTCGATCCCTGGATTGGGAAGATCCCCTGGAGAAGGGAAAGGCTGCCCACTCCAGTATTCTGGCCTGAAGAATTCCATGGACTGTATGGTCCATAGGGTTGCAAAGAGTTGGACACGACTGAGCAACTTTCACTTTCCCAAGCCACGATAGCCTTGTTTGTTTGTTCAACACAATCATTCACCCTCAGAGCATTTTCCCTACAGCTCTTTCTGCAGTGCCCTCCTTTTGGGTCTTGTATAAATGATTCCTGCTCATCCTTCCGGTTCTGGCTCAGAAGTCACTTTCCCAGAGAGGCTTTCCCTAGTCACTAAATCCAAAGGTGTCCACACTGCCCATCACATTACCCTGCCCTGCTGTTCCCTTCAGACTGACATCAGAATCAATTTTTTGACATGTGTGTTCTATCAGTTTCTGTTTTGGTTCCCTAACCCTAACTGAAATCTCCAGGAGTATTTTGTTCACTGATCCACCCCCCGTACCTAGAACAGGGCCATTCAAATAGGACAGGCCCAGTTAATATATGTTGAATGAATGGATAAATACGGTGCCCTTTTATTTGAAGGTGAATATGTTTTTTTGAAATCAGGAACCTCTTAAACTTAATATCTGTCCTGATCAATTCATCCTGCTGTAAAAAGCTTTCGTGGACACATTCACTCTTGCTCAGCCACTTAGTCACATCCGACTCTTTGCAGTCCCATGGATGGTAAGCTTCCAGGCTCCTCTCTCCATGGGATTTCCCAAGCAAGAATACTGGAGTGGGTTGCCATTTCCTGCTCCAGGGGATCTTCCTGGCCCAGGGATCTAACCTGAGTCTCTTGTGTTTCCTGCATTGGTGAGGGGGTTTCTTTATTTACCACTGCACCACCTGGGAAGCCCATATCATGAACTGGGTGGCTTAAACAACAGAACTTTCTTTCTCAGAATACTGGAGGCTGGGAAGTCTTGAAATCAGGGTGCCAGCATGGTCAGGCTCTGGGGAGGGCTCGCTTCCTGGCTTTCAGACAGCCACTTTCTCACATGTCATCCTGTGATGGACAGAGCGTGATCCTATCTCTCTTCCTCTCTTGTTGTTCAGCCGCTCAGTCATGTCCAGCTCTTTGTGACCCTAGGCACTGCAACATGATCGGCTCCCCTGCCTTTCACCATTTCCCAGAGTTTATCCAAATTCATGTCTGTTGAGTCGGTGATGCCATCCAACCATCTCATCTTCTGTCACCCCCTTCTCCTCCTACCCTCAATCTTTCCCAGCATCAGGGTCTTTTCAAAGGAGTCAGCTCTTCGCATCAGGTGGCCAAAGTATTGGAGCTTCAGCTTCAGCATCAGTCTTTCCAGTGAATATTCAGGGTTGATTTCCTTTAGGATGGACTGGTGTGATCTCCTTACAGTCCAAGGGACTTGCAAAGTCCATCCAGAGAGCATTACTCTCATCACCTCATCTAAACTTAAAAACCTAGCATTGAGATTGGCCCATTTCCAAATACCAACACAGTGGGTATTATGCTGATGGAATTGAAGTCTTATACATTTTCTAAATTGGACTTGGGGTTGTTGGTTCTTGGTGGTGTGAACATTTCTGAGAGAAGTTGCCCGCATATTTAAAATAAATTTCCCTAAGGATAAATGTTCACCTTGACTGAATTGGAGTGAGCTTTGGGGCCAGAGATAAGGGAGTTTACACTCAAAGTCTGCCACTTATCAGCTATTTGACCTCAGGCAAGACATTTAACTTCTCTGAGTGCCCTGCCCTGTCTGGGAGGTGGCAACATGAACCTCCACCCGCCTGAAAGGAATATGATGGCAATTAAATAGGTTGAAAACTGCATAGCACTTGATGTTTTATTCAAGTTACCTTAGTATTCTTAACTTTAGATGTGGTTACTTAATCATGCTGCATAAAAAATTAAAAGAGGAAAACAAATATGGTATATTAATGCATATATATGGACTCTGGAGGGCTTCCCAGGTGATGCTAATGGTAAAGAACCCACCTGTCAATGCAGGACACATAAGAGACACGGGCTCAATACCTGGGTTGGGAAGATCCCCTGGAGGATCTTCAGGGGTGGGTTGCCACCCACTCCAATATTCTTGCCTGGAGAATCTCGTGGACAGAGGAGCCTGGCGGGCTGCAGTCCGTGGGGTCACAAAGAGTAGGACACGACTGAATCAACTTAACACACACGCATGGCCCCGATTATTTTTGTAGGGGAAGCTATTTTTATGGGATGAAGGATACCCGTTTCTTCCCTGTGTTCCTTCTCCTCTCTCCCGTCTGCATTTCTTTCTGTTCTTTCATTTTCTTCTCCTTTTCCTTCCCCTTCTTGTTTCTCTCCGTCTCCCCGTACCCTTTCTTTCTTACTAAGCGGGCTTTCTGAAACGCTAATTCTACAGCTTAAGATGAATTCATGCTTGCATTTCTTGGTGGGTGAATGATTTTCAGAAAGCTCACTCTTCAAGGCAATTTTTAAAAGGAAATCCTCGCTTTCTCAATACGAAAATCACCCTTGCCAGGCAGGCTTCAGAGATAAAGAAGGGATTGCTATGCTCCCAATTATACAAGACGCTGTATTTTTACAAAGGAGCTTACCTTGGAGAATAGCACTAGCCTTTTTTCCCTCCTCAATTAAATATTGTTTTCGCAAAATGTTTTTTTTTTTTTTTAAACTCCAGGAGTATATAGTTTCCCATGATAACCCCAGTAAATAAATACTGCTGCATCAGGAAGGGAGTCAGAAGTCTGTGGAGTTTAACACTGTCCAAAAGGCAGAGCACCTCAGATTATAAAACAGGAGAATTAGACCCATGGAGCATAAAGGAGGGCACACACAAGATAGCAATTGATTCATACTCTGGGACACTTAGGGAGAAAATTCAAGTGTGTATTAGGGTTGGAAACCCAGGAGCAAATACAGTTTTATGGATGTTCTTGGGAAGGCAAAGAGAACTCACTCCAGCCCTGCCTCCACGTGTATACATTTTCCTTTTGCCTCCAAAAGCTACAAGTTCCTCCCTTATGCTGTTTGGTAATGAATGTCCAGCTCCATGACAGGGAGTCTTAAAGAGCTCTGGCTTCTACCCTCGGAGTTTGCAGAGAGATTAACAGGGTTTAAAGGAATAAAGAACATCTGGAAACGAAGGCTTTGCACTTTCCTTTCACCCTCTGGCCCTGGGTGTGTTTGAACGCTGAGCATCGGGGAGAGGGCAGCTGAATTCACTTGCATGTTGCAAATCTAAGACCCCTGTGATTCAAACAGGTAAATTAGGATCAGATTGGTCGAGTCTCTGCTGGCAGAACTTGCAGCCCAAATGGTGATGGCTAGTGTGGTATTTCCGTTTCAGAATCTTTTCCCCCACCAATCTGAGCAGTATGTGGAGGAGGGAGTAGGAAGATGAAATTGATGAGGATTCATTTCAATCCAGCCAAAATAGACTTCAAATTTGATGTGCACCAATCACTGTTCTGGGTGCTCTGGGGAACAAAATTAAGAAGTCTCGTCTTGGCGTGCATTAAAGATGTAGAGGGAGAGAGCTCTTCACACAGGGGCTTATAAATACATGTTAAACTTTAGATCCCCTGGAGGAGGGCGTGGTTACTCACTCCAGTATTCTTGCCTGGAGAATCTCCATGGACAGAGGAGCCTGGTGGGCTATGGTCCATGGGGTTGCAAAGAGTCAGACATGACTGAGTGACTAACACTTTCGCTTTCATATTTTACTTGTTTAATTTCTCTGACTCTCTCTCCCACCAGAATGTCAACTATTCAAGGGCAGAGATTCTGGGGTAAAAGGTTAATTTGTTCACTGTCCAGCCCCATCCACTAGAACATAATAAGCACTTGATAAATAATCATTGTATCTGAGATATATAAAGAACTCTTCAAAGTCAATAGTATCTCAATTTAAAAATGGACTAAGGACCTTAACAGACACCTTATCAAAGAAGATGCGCATCAACTATACTCCAAAAAAAAAAAAAAAACTAATTAAAAAAGGAAGATATACAGATGACAAATAAGATATGAAAAGATGCTTGACATCATACATCGTCAGGGAAATGCAACAGTGAGTATGACAATACACCTGTTATTGTTGTTTACTCACTCAGCTGTGTCCAACTCTTTGCCACCCCATGGACCATAGCCCACCAGGCTCCTCTATCCATGGGATTTCCCAGGCAAGAACACTGGAGTGGGCTGTCATTTCCTTCTTCCGGGGTTCTTCCCAACCCAAGGATCGAACCTGCATCTCCTGCATTGGCAGGCAGGTTCTTTACCACAGAGCCAGCAGGGAAGCCAAAATATTTACTATCTGATCTTCAAGGAAAAATTTTTGCTGATCCCTGTTCTGTTCTATGATTGTTGTTATTGTAAAAGTGTTGGACTCGTCAACCCATATATTTTATGAAGATATGGAGAAAGATTACTGGGTATTGTATGCGGTGTCTTCTCATGAGTTAGTCTGGTTTCTGGTTTTTGATCTCTTTTACAATTCTGTAAGTTGTAGAAAACTGATGCTCATGCAAATAGTTCTTAACTGTAGAAAAGCAAATAAATTGTGCTGGGTAGAATGCAGTTGATTTTTGCCTTATGAGTATTGGCCAGTTTTGTTTCCCATGTTTGAGTCTATTTGTAAATTCATTACAGCATTCATGATTGCCTATGAAATTATAGTATTTTGAGTTCTCCTTCAAACTAGTTGTAATATCTTATTTGTTCCCTCTTGGGCTTCTTGTGGCTCAGCTGGTAATGCCTCCACCTGCAACGTGGGAGACCTGGGTTCTATCCCTGGGTTGGGAAGATTCCCCTGGAGAAGAGAAAGGCTACCCACTCCAGTATTCTGGCCTAGAGAATTCCATAGACTGTATAGCCCACGGGGTTGCAAAGAATTGGACACGGCTGAGTGACTTTCACTTTCACTTTAGTGGATATGATAAATATAAGATGCATAGTAGATATTTGTTTTACATTTGTATGAGTCATGATTTTTACCTTTATAAAAAATGTGCCCTTCAGAACTTGTATATTAAATATATTGTTGCTATTCAGTCTCTAGGTCTTGTCCAACTGTTTGGGACTTTATAAAAAATGTGCCCTTCAGAACTTGTATATTAAATATATTGGTGCTATTCAGTCTCTAGGTCTTGTCCAACTGTTTGTCCAACTCTAGGTCATGGACTGTAGCATGCCAGGCTTCCCTGTCCTCCACTATCTTCCGGAGTTTGCTCAGATTCATGTCCATTGAGTCAGTGATGCCATCCAACCGTCTCATCCTCTATCGCCCCTTCTCCTCCTGCCTTCAATCTTTCCCAGCATCAGGGTCTTTTGCAGTAAGTTGGCTCTTTGCATCAGGTGACCAAAGTATTGGAGTTTCAGCTTCAGTATCAGTCCTTCCAATGAATATTCAGCCTTTGGAATTGACTGCCTTGATCTTGATCTCAGTTCAGTCCAAAGGACTCTCAAGAGTCTTTTCCAGTATCACAATTTGAAGGCATCAATTCTTCAGTGCTCAGCCTTGTCTATGGTCCAACTGTCACATCCATACATGACTACCAGGAAAAACCATAGTTTTGACTAGACAGACCCTTGTTAACAAAGTGATGTCTTTGCTTTTTAATATGTTTTCTTGGTTTGTCATAGCTTTCCTGCCAAGAGGCAATTGTCTTCTAATGTCATGACTGCAGTCACCATCCACAGTGATTTTAGAGCCCACGAAAAGAAAATCTGTCACCATTTCTACTTCCATTAAACATACACACAACTGTAACCCCATGCCGAGTCAGGAAGTGGAGAACCAGGGTTAAGAGGTAAGCTGTGATTTAGATTGCTTTAGCTTGTCTCCTGACTGCTCTATTAATTAGGTGTTTGAAGTCAGGCAAGTCACCTGGCATCTCTGAACCTCCACTGGCTCCTCCATAACGTGGTTATAATTCCGACCTCATATGGTTGTTGAGGATTAAATGGCATAATCCATGCACAGCATCTAGCATTCAGTAAACAACATAGCGTTGTTAGCTCTTGTTGTAATTGTCACTGTAAATTGCATTTTCATTCATTAGCTGAATGAAATTTTCAGCTTTACATGATGTTACCTTCCGCCATCTGTTTGCTTGCTTCCCCGCTGGCTTGGCTGGAGTGTTCATAAGGCAGAGTCTGAGGCAAGACTGGGAATAGGTAGTTTTTGTAGAATTGATTCCTTGAAGCAGGGATGAAGAAGGAGAAAGAGATTGAGACATGAGAGAAGGAAAAGAGGAAAAGGATGCTTTTTCCTTCCATGTGGCTGTGTAGGGGAGGAAAACATTTTCTTTCTTCCCTTCTAGACTCTTCTGCTAGTTTAATCATTGATGTAAGACAGATTAATAGGAAAAAAGCAAATTTAATTTCAAACGTACGGGAGTTCCAAATATAATGAGGCTCAAAGAAAGTGATCAAAGCAGGCAGCTTTTATACCTTTTAGACAAGGAAAGAATTTGTGAAGAATTGACAAGACAAAGAAATCTGGGCTTGGGGTAGTTTATTAGTTAGGAAGTAACAAGTGTCTAGGAGGAAGAAATTTTCCTCTACCCTCCTAGGTTCTTCTAGCTGGTCTAAGAAATTAAATTGACGTGAGACAGATTAACAGGAGAAAATCAAACAAAAGTTTAATAACATGCATACCTGGGAGAGACCCAGGAAAATGGAGTAATTCATCAAAATGGTCGGAAGTCTCACCTTAAATACCATTTTCAGCTAAAATCAAAACAGGATGTTGGTTAGGAGTGGGAGGTGGTTTGGGACTTCAAAAAGGAACAAGGCAATTGACACAGAGATGGAAAAACAAATATTTGGTGAGCAAATATTTACTAAGCAATGCAGAGATGGTGGAACATAGAGAGGAATTTTAACAAACAGTCTAACTTTCTCCCTGTCTGCACACCTAGTTCACTCTACAGTGATCTCCCACCGTGCTCCCTCCCAGGAACAGGTCCTCTGTCTGTATTCTTTTCGGCAGTTACGGGAAGGTCAGAGGTGCTTCCTGAGTCTTGATTGTTTTCAACTCAAGAAAGATAATCCACATGCCAAAGAGACACAACGGGAATGGCAAATTTTGCTCACCTACACAAGCTTTGCTTAAACAAACCTACGCAAGGTTTGCCTTGAATTTCCTCTCTCTGGTGGTTAAGTTTGTCTCTCTGCCTCCCAGTCCAGGGAGGGAATCTTTTCCATGGAAGATTTAGTTCCTGCTCTCTTTGGGGAAAAGAGGGACAGGGTGCCTTCTTGCACACTAGCTGTTTCTCAAGTAACTTTAATTCAAGATAATCAGCGTGCCACAGTGGCATATTTGGGGATGGCATATTTTGCTCCCCTTTAGACAGAATGAGATGGTTGCATGACATCATCGACTCAATGGACATGAGTTTGAGCAAACTCCTGGAGATAGTGAAGGGCAGGGAAGCCTGGCGTGCTGCGGTCCCTGGGTTGCAGAGTCGGACACGACTGAGAGACTGAACAACAACAGGTACCACCGTGGGAAGCGGAAATTATCTCCTTTTTAAAAAAAAAAAAAAAAATATTTTTGGCTGCGCTGGGTCTTTGTTGCTTTGAGTGGGTCTTCTCTAGTTGCAGCGAGCAGGGACTACGCTCCAGCGGTGGTGCATAGGATTCTCGTTGCCATGGCCTCTCCTGCTGCAGACCCTGGGCTCCATAGTTATAGAGCAGGGGCTTAGTTGCCCCCCAGCAAGTGGGACCTTCCCGGACCAGGGATCGCACCTGTGTGCCCTGCATTGGCAGGCAGATTCTTAACCCCTGGACCACTACAGACATCCAGAATTTTCTCTTCTAAAGACAACAGGCTGAGACATAAGCCAGCAGTGCCCATTGCTTACTGGTTACTGGTTCATCCAAGCACATTATTCCTCATGATTCCAGGCTACCCAGACTGAGGGCTCTAACGGCACATGTGTCTTTGAAGTAAACTTTGAGGCATGGTCAGAGACCTGGGGAGGGATGCTGGTGGTGCGCCAGGCCACTTTCCATCATGGTGGACATGCTCGATACTCGGACAGGCCAAGGGATAGGAGGGGGCACAGGTGTCTGCCACACACATCACTACGCACATGACCAAGTCTGCTGACCACTGACCTCTCACATCCCAGCAGTGTCTGCTGGGTCCCCACACCCTTTGAGGGGGCATAAAGGATAAAGCATATGAGCCCCAGCAGCTGGGCCAGGAGTTGGCAGAGGCAAGAGGGTGGGGAACTCAGTTCTGGGCATGGAGACTCTTTCTCCATCCCCGCTCCAGACTGATCGGCCCCAGGACAGAGGTTTGCACAAAATGCAATTGAGCTTTCTGATTTTGCCCCTGTGGAAGCCTTCAAGGAGGGCCTTGGGGGGAAAGCAGACCCCACCACAACCTCTCTCATAGCCAAAGCTACAGGATTGGTCAGATTCACCATTCCTTTCAGTTGCTCTTACCTGGGAAAAACATAGTCAGAGACCTTATAACATATGTAGTTACTTCTCATCATCACTTTTCAGGTTATCAGTCTGAAATCTGCCTTTTAAATGTGTGACTCTTGAAATTCACATGTAAATACAGTCAGCCATTTCCAGAATACCCTGCCGGACACTTCCTGTGTGAAAGTGAAAGTGTTAGTCACTCAGTCGTGTCAGACTCTTTGCGATCTTGTGGAACTGTAGCCCGCCAAGTTCCTCTGTTTGTGGGACTTCCCAGGCCAGAATACTAAAGTGGGCTGCCATTTCCTCCTCCAGTGGATCTCTCCCACCCAAGAATCAAACCCGGGTCTCCTGCATCGGCAGGCAGATTCTTTACCACTGAACCACCAGGGAAGCCCTAACGTAAACCATGAACTTCGGTTAATACTCTTATCTCGGTAGTGGCTCATCGATCCTAACATGTATACACTAAAGCAAAATGAGAATTATAGAGGAAACTGTCCAGGGAGGGAGAAGAACAGATGGAAATGCTGTAGTTTCTGCTCTTTTTTTCTGTAAACCTAAAACTGCTCTAAAAAATTAAAGCCCATTCATTCAGAGGAAAATTGTGTCACAAAGGCTTGCAGGTGGTTGTCGTTAGCTCCTTGTTACAGAGGAAGCAGGTGAGACTCTCGGGGACACGTGGCTTCTAGGGACATCACGGGGACAGGGCTCCTGGTCCACGTGGTTGGGAAACTCCTGTTCCTGTCCCCACGCCTGCTCACTCTCTTCTTTCCTGGCCTCCTGTCCTCCTGTGGAGTGCGTGCCCTCCTCTGTGGCAAGCTCCCTTCACTCTTCATCCTCTGTGCCGTCTTGACATGGCCTGGCCCCCTGGGTCACCCTGCCAGCATTTCTGTAGCCAGGCTTTCCCGGAGACCCACTCATCAACTTGAAGTTCTATAATGAGCCTGTGAAGTGTCATCCAACCTCGGTCCCCATTTCTCCAAGCTCTCTCAGTGCCGTGATGTATGGACCAATCCAAGTGCTTCTGGTCTTTGAAAGGCTCAGTCCAGTGGCAGCCCTGGGAATCCAACCCATTTGGTGACCCTTCTGCTAATTTATAATGTAGCTGACACATTCTGCCGCTGCTTTATTTGTCTCAAGCGAATGTCAGTTGGTACAGAGGACAAAGCATTTGGGAGCTAAATTAACGACGTCATTGCATGAATTACTTAGATCTCTCTGGGCTTTGCTGGTGGCTAAAGAATCCACCTGCCAATGCAGGAGACGTGGGTTTGATCCCTGGGTTGCGAAGATACCCTGGAGGGGGAAATGGCACCCCACTCTAGTATTCTTGCCTGGGAAACCCCACAGACAGAGGAGCCTGGCCGGCTACAGCCCCTGGGGTCACAAAGAGTTGGACAGGACTGAGCACACTCACACCGTGAAATTCAATACCTGTTCTTTTTCCCACTTCTGACACAAAGAGCCTCTCTCTGACCCCTAACACTTCAACCCCCTACATCCTACACCTCGAGATAATTTACTCTGGATGGAGGAGCATAGCTGGCAGTCTCACGCTCCCAAATATATAAATAATAATGAGAACCTTTAATGCAATCAGACATAAGTTATGCAGCAGACATCAATTACAGTGGATTTTAAAGGTTTTGATCTAGAACCCGAGCGGTGTTACATTTAGACTAATAACTGTACCCGTGATTTATGTGTTTGCAACCAGAATGGTTTCAGTGCTGCGATATATGTCCAAAGTAAAATTTATAGTCTGCTACAGAATGTATAAATAATGAACGGCCATATGTCATCACGCATTTAAAATCGTGACTCCTTCTGCACCGGCAATGGGGTAAAATGAATTAAAATCTCAAGTTCATTGGGAATCAACTTATTTGGGAGCACTTTAAGAAACAGGCACAAATGCAAGCGCTAATTTAATATTTTTTTTCCCCTGAGTCAAAGAAAAATGGCTGTTGTTAAAATGACAAACACTCTGGGGAAACCTCAGGAGTCATCAAATTAAATAACGGCAGGGGAGAGAAGTGAGGAGCTGGCTTGGTTGTAGTAGGAAAGATGATGGGAAGGAATTTTTCTGATGCTGCTGTGACCTCAAATTATTGTGAGGGCCTTTAAAATGGTCAAAATAAGTAAAATAAGTCAATGGTGGCTTTCTACTTTGCTGTTCTCCATAAGGTTAGTAGAAACTTATGGAAGTTGGAGAGTTGCTGTTGATAAAAGCCGAGAGCCTGTCACTTATTAAGTCCTCATGAAGACTGTACAGTCACTGTGAGGCTCTGTCATTTCATCTGAAAATGGGACAAATCAGGTTCACTGGACACGAAACAGAGAAGGTCTCTATGATCCTTGCCCTCCCCACCATGTCTTTTGCCTGCCTTTTGCCTCTGGAAAACTTTAGTCAAAGAATAAGTTTAATCAGAGAAGTGAGAAATGCTGAAACAAAGGAAAACAGTCAATGGAGACTAAATAATAACAATGTGGTCATTAAGCCCAGTTCAGGACCTTTAGTTCTTTCTCAACGGCTATAGACAATATTCTGAGCCACAACCTGTGAGTTGTCTCATAGATACTAAAACACTTGATGGAGAAGTTAACTACACAATGGCTAGACTGTACCCAGGACTTGAGCTGACATAATTCTGAGAACTGACTGCAAAGAAATGGGAACAAGTGTATCCTGCAACTAAAGATTGTGCGGTGCTTAGTCACTCAGTTGTGTCTGATTCTTTGTGACCCCATGGACTGTAGCCCGCCAAGCTCCTCTGTTCATGGGGATTCTCCAGGCAAGCATACTGGAGTGGGCTGCCATGCCCTCCTCCAGGGGATCTTCCCAACCCAGGGATCAAACCCAGGTCTCCCTCCTTGAAAGCGGATTCTTTACCAGCAGAGTTACCAGGGAAGCCTGGAACTGAAGATTAACTGTATTGAAAACAACCAAGATGATGCTGGTTAGGCCACTCATGACCAATTGAAGATGACTGAGAGATGACTGTGCTGTTTCTGCATGTAGCTGCCACCCCCCACCCAGGTCTATAAATGCTCTCACCCTCTGCTCTTAGACAGATATCCGCCACCCTCCCTCCTTCAGTTGCTGGCAATGAAATAAAGCAAACTTTCCTTTCCACCAACCTGGCCTGTTTATTGACTATTGAGCTGTGAGCAGCCAGACCTCCCTGCCCACCTACACACACACATACCTCCTTTTGGTAACAGAGTTTCTGGGGGCATTTAAAAATAATAGTGAACATGGAGGAAACAACTAGCGCCCTCCCTGGCACAGGTGCTGGTCCTCAGTAGGGGTTAACTCTGGCCTCTTTTTTATAATTCCCTCAGTGGATGAAAACATTTTAGCCCCTGACCTGTGGTGGCACAGTGGTAAAGAATCCGCCTGCAAGAAATGCAAGTTCAATTCCTGGGTTGGGAAGATCCACTGGAGAAGGGAATGGCAACCCACTCCAGTATTCTTGCCTGAGAAATCCCACAGACAGAGGAACCTGGTGGGCTATAGTCCATGGGGTTGCAAAGAGTTGGACATGACTGAACGACTAAATAACAGTGAATGAAAAGGTGCATGTACCATATCTCATTCATTTTTCTATGAATAATGCCTGGATAAGGATGAGTGATTAAACCAATATGAATGCATCCTTGTTGAATGAGTCAATGAACCAATACATGTGTTTCCATGGCTTTAAGAACCACTGTGGAAGTCCAAGTGTTAGAAAGAGACATGAGGCGAGAATATGTTGCATATTTGAGATTGCTGGAGGGAAATTAAGCGGTCCTCATTAATAATTTGCAGAAAACCAAAGCTTACCTCCTTGGGCTTCCCAGGTGGTGCTAGTGGTAAAGAACCCACCTGCCAATGCAGAAAACCCAGGTTCAATCCCGGGGTCAGGAAGATGCCCTGGAGAAGGAAATGGCAACCCACTCCAGTATTCTTGCCTGGAGAATTCCATGCACAGAGAAGCCTGATGGGCTACAGTCCATGGGGCCTCAAAGAGTCGAACACAACTGGGCACGAATACCTCCTTAAATTCCTGGACTATTTAATCTTTGGCCATTGAAACCTTTTAGAAAAAACTCTTGTCCACCTTGGTGACTTCTCAGATATGTTGACAAGAAGGCTGTCTTTCTTTCTAACTCCAAGTTCTCGTGAATTCATCAGTTTCCAGTGATATGATTTAGTAATGATTGTTGTGAGGGGTCTGGCTTTGGGTGGACGGTGTGCTCCCCCAGGCTCTGCTTGCTAAGTGGTCTCCAATTACTGTGTTTTAAGTCTTCTTTTGATTTTAATGTTTTCTGTTGCTTTCCTCAAACTTAACTTTCCATTCCTACTGCTGCCAGATCTTACCTGTCATGAGTCCCTCTAGTTGATGTTGTAAAACTGAAAACCTTTTACCCACATGTTTCAGGTATCTATTAATGCACAAGAAACTATTCCAAACGCGTGGTTTGAAACAGTTGATAAATGTCTCTTGCGGTTCTGTAGGTGGATGGGGCTCTATGGTTTTTACCTGTGGTTGTCTCCTGCCGTTCTAATCAGATAGCAGTTGGGACAGGAGTCACCTGAAGGCCCAACTTTGGGCTCGGTGTCCAGACTAGCTCATCCCAAGGCTGATGATTGATGAACCCAAGGCTGTCAGCTGATGCTGAACTGGGGCTGTGGAAGGGAGTGTGGACACATGGCTTCTCCTTGTGGCTTGAGCTCCTCACAGCTAGGTTCTCAGAAAGACTAGCCCAATAGCACACATCTTGAAAGACCCAGGTGGGAGCCGTAAGGCTTCTTATTATTGACCCTGCATCACTTCTTCCTCATTCTATTGGTCAAGTTTTGGAACAGACCACATGAGTGAAATATAAGGAGACATGATTCCCATGGTTCACGCCATCTTTGGAGGGTGGCCCCCACCTCAATTATGAAAACTGTCTAGGATGTTGATGGGAGTTTATAGGTATCTTCTGGACCATCCTTTTGATTTCACAAAGACTTTTTTCTTTCACCACTTAGATTCTGATTATTTGCCTATAATCTAGAAAAATGGCACTGAAGAATTTATTTACAGGGCAGCAGTGGAGAAACAGACATAGAGAAGAGACTTTTGGACATGGGGAGAGGGGAGGAGAGGTGAGATGTATGGAAAGAGTAATGTGGAAACTTACATTACCATATGTAAAATAGATAGCCAACAGGAATTTGCTGTATGACAAAGGAAACTCAAACAGGGGCTCTGAATCAACCTAGCAGGGTGGGATGGGGAGGGAGATGGGAGGGAGGTTCAAAAGGCAGGGGGGGATATATGTATACCTATGGCTGATTCATGTTGAGGTTTGACAGAAAACAACAAAATTCTGTAAAGCAATTATCCTTCCATTAAAAAATAATTTTTTTAAAAAAAAAGTAGAAAAAAAGTGAAGAAAAAAAAAGATTAGCATTTCCATGACATCTGAGTAAGCAAGGCTTGGCAGTATTTAACATTCATCTATTTACTTTTGGCGGCACTGGGTCTTCCTTGCTGCACTCAGCCTTTCTCTCCCTGGGGCGGGCAGGGGCTGCCCTCTGTTGCCCTGCAGGCTTCTCATTGCAGTGGCTTCTCTTGTTGCAGAGCAGAGGCTCTGGGTGAGCAGACTTCAGAAGTTGCAGCACGTGGGCCCAGGGATTGTGGCACATGGGCTTAGTTGCTCCACGGCCTGTGGAGTCTTCCTGGAACAAGGACTGAACCAGTGTCCCCTGCACTGACAGGTGGATTCCTATCCACTGAGCCCCCAGGGAAGTCCAGCTTGGCAGTATTTTCAGGCGTATTGACCGGTAGATAAAAGTTGTTCGTGTGTCTTATGAATTCCTTGCTACAGGGAACTTTTGACTGCATCACTTGACTAAGTCAGCTTGTTCACTTCCTTCTGTTCAGTTCCATGGTAAGTTTTGCTGATTCAAACCAGGTTTTTATCTAGGCGGAGGTTGGAATAGAGAATGGGTTTGTTTTGTGCGTGAGGATCTGTTTAGTCACTAAATCGTGTCTGAGTCTTTGTGACTCCATAAATTGCAACATGCCAGGCTTCCCTGCCCTTCACTATCTCTCAGAGTTTGCTCAAACTCATGTCCATTGAGTCTATGATGCCATCCAACCATCTCATCCTCTGTTGCCCCCTTCTCCTCTTGCCCTCAATCCTTCCCAGCATCAGGGTCTTTATCCCAAATAACCCCTCAGTGCAGTAAAAAGAATGTAATTATCCCATATGCAGGCTATTTTATGTTCTGTAGATCACAGCTGAATGGAAAGAACCCAAGAGTCAGTGTATTGTGTTCCATCAAATAGACACATAGTGGTTTAAAAAAAAATAAGTCCCTATTTTTTTAATCATTTGGTTATTTCCTTCTCTTCTATAGCTAAATCTCTATGTCCATCCACAAATGTTTCCTCAGGATAGATTTGCGTTGTTGCTTCCTATCTTGGCTTCACCCACATGACAGTCGACACCTATACAGTTTGCAGCTTCTCTTTCCTTCACCAAATTCCATGGCTTTCATACTGCTTTTTGAAATCATATACCAAAGCACAAGTATTCTGAACCATTCGGTTGGCTGGGATGTGATTCCTATGAAGCTGTTCCTTGTCCTCCCTATGTTGGTCTAAAATTAAAATCAGGTTAAAATAACAGCAAGTCTTCTAGAAACTTCCACAGGCAGCTTGAGAGCCTGAGGGATGGGGTGAAAAGAACCCCTGCTCTGAGTCTGGTTGTTTAGTCGCTCAGTCGTGTCCGACTCTTTGTGACCCCATGGACTGTAGCCCACCAGGTTCCTCTGTCCATGGGATTTCCCATGGGTTGCCATTTCCTTCTCCAGGGGATCTTCTCAACCCAGGGATCGAACCTGCGTCTCTTGCATTGGCAGGTGGATTCTGTACTGCTGAGCCACCAGCGAAGCCCTGAGTCTGGAGAGAAGGTGTACTTGGCATCCCAACCTGGTCCCTCTCCAGCTTCGTTGCACGGGGCTGAATGATTCCATTCTCTGAGGCTTCATTTCTTCATCTGTGAGATGGGATGAGTAAATCCTCTCTCACATGAATGCGTATATGTGGAATCTGGCAGAGTGGTGCAGATGAGCCTAGTTCCAGGGCAGGACTAGAGATGCAGACACAGAGGACAGATGTGTGAACACAGGGGCTGAGAGGTGGGTAGAGTGGGATGAACTGAGAGAGTGTTGCTGACTCATATGCACCGTCCTGTGTGAAGTAGATGGCCAGTGGGAAGCTGCTGTTACAGCACAAGGACCTCAGCTGCATGCTCCGTGATGACCTAGGGGGAGTGGGGTGGGGGGAAGTCCAAGAGGACGGGGACATATGTGTGTGTGTGTGTATATATCTGTTACCCACATATACAGACTACCGAGGACTGCCATGTAATTCCAATAGGTCAACCCTGAAGATTTGCATGACTTTTCCTCTCCAAAAGTTATCTGTACTGTACTAAAGTTAGAGAGATGGCTCGAAGAAAGTTAATTCTTTCTCTTTGGAGCTAGTTTTGGCACTGATCTTCAAAGGTAATATTGTATTATCAGTTTCCTGTCACCAGGAAGGCAGGATCAGTCACTGACAGAGCCCCTAGGTACCAATAAAAAAACAAAACAAAACAAAAAAATCCCCCATCTCTGTCACCCCCTGCTCCCAGCTCCAAAGTCCCCTTCATGGTGAAGAAGACTCACTTTCATCCCTTTGGAAGGTGACAGCCTGCTCTGCTTCCCACCTGGGGAGATGTAGAAATAAGAAAACTCAACTTGTTCTAGAGAGAAGCTGTCAGCCACAGGAACCCCTCTCTTGCCCAGCATCATTGGGAAGTTATCTAAAGTGTCGGAGAAAACATTATTGATTTTTTAGTCTGTTTTGTCAACTAGTCAATAAGCCTTGTTTTTCCTAGATTTTCTTTCTTCCAGCTCCCAACCTCTCAGCTCTTTGCAGCTCGTGTCTTCTCTCCCTTCTCCAGTTTTTCTCTGAGTTGCTTGCTTTCTCTGTCTCTCTCTCTGTCACTTGAGCCAAGACCTAATGAAAAAAGGATCCAGGAAAAAAAAAAGCCCAGTATTTTAAGCAGAGGATGGAACAGAGCGGGTGGTGGGAGTAAATTTGATGCAGTTGGAAAACAGAGAGAAGACCATAATGTCTGGAGAGGAAGAGTAAGCAAGGGATGCTGGCTCCCCAAGGAGACCCTTGCTTCTGTGTTTTGGAAGAGTTGCTTGTGCAAAGGGTTGAAGCTGAGAACACTGAAATTCCTCCCTAAGTCCTCTGAAACCAACAAATCAAGCCTGAAAAGGGGAAAGCAATTAGGGGACTGGATATTTGCTTTGGTGTCTTCTTCTCAAACACTTTCCCCCAGCTGGAAGCTGAAGGTGAAGGTGTATTCATTTGATTCATCCTCTGGAACATGGACTCAAGAGTTTATAATAGGTAGGGGCGCCTGAGAGGGGATCACCCCTCCTCTGATAATAGTCTAAGAGTACGGGGTGCCTGTGTGTGCTCAGTTGTGTGTGACTCTTTGCAACCTCGTGGACTGCAGCCCACCAGGCTCCCCTGTCAATGGGGTTTCCAGGCAAGAATATTGGAGTGGGTTGCTATTTCCTCCTCCAGGAAATCTTCCTGACCCAGGGATTGAGTCCTGGTCTTCCGTGGCTCCTGCATTGCAGGAGGACTCTTTACCAATGAGTCACCAGGGAAACCCTGATAATGGTCTTGGGTTTCACATTTTGGGTCTAAACTGGAAATCTTGATTCAGAAAGTCCAAATTATTCACAGGAATAAGAGAACACTGAAGTCTAGACCATCTTGGGGACTCCCATATGAGTGATCACTGTATTTGAAAATGAGCACTTGTTCAAATGCTCTTAAAGCGGTATTTTATTAAAGTGTTCCCCTCTCGTTACAAAAGAAACATGTTTATGTCTAGCCCAAAGCCAAAAATGATAAGAAATACCCAACCCATTCTATCTGGAGATAACCAGTATTAACTTCTTTATACACAGCCTCTCCAACACATTCTGTATTTTCTTTTTTCCTCCATATGAGATTATATTTTATTTATTATCTTATTTTTGCATTCATTCAGCAAATATTTATTCAGCCCCTATTGTGAATCAGATGCTCAGGATACAGACTTGAACAAGACAAATATTGTCAGTGAGCTCATGAGGAAATTTAGCAAAGACATATTAAAAAAAAAAAATCTAGAAGAACTCTGGTTCTTCAGTGGCCAAATAAAGAGATTCTACCTCATTCTCCTCTCAGGCATCATCCAAAAGCAGCAAAAAGAGAAACTGAAATGTATTTACTACATTTTTGAAGAAACTAGGGCTTCCCTGGTGGCTCAGATGGTAAAGAATCTGCCTGCAATGCAAGAGACCTGGGTTCGATCCCTAGGTTGGGAAGATCCCCTGGAGAAGAGAACAACTACCCACTCCAGTATTCTTGTCTGAAGAATTCCACGAACAGAGGAGGCTGGCTGGCTACAGTCCATGAGGTCACAAAGAGTAGGACACGACTGAGAGACTTTCACTTCACTTTTCACAGGAATAACCTTTAGTTCATCATTCAGACAGAGACAGAGACGGACCCTGAAGGCTGAGCAGGAAGAGGACAGAGGTTCTCAATGAAGAACAAAGTTTTTAAAAAATAAAGAGTATGCTAAGGGGCACAACCATCAACTTATTTTATAGCATCAGGAATAGTACATAAAGAGATAGCAACCAGTATCGTCTTTTCATTGAAATGCACATGCTCATAGGCCCACGCACAGATGTGTGCATTCACACACACATGCCATTTTTGTAGGAAGCTCTCTGTAAATGAGGCAAGGTGAGGAGAGAAACCCTCTAACAGAAGTGATTTTGCAGTTATCGATCCGGGTTATCTGGTTTTAAGAAAAGAATAAATTAACAAAAGTGATGCCAAGAGTGAGAGAAAATTTAAGCAAACAAGCTATCAGTGAATGTTGTCACAGAGTCCAACAAAATTCACAGAAACACTAGATGCAGATGATTTGAAAAAGAAATTTTACCTGAAGTTAAAGGCCCAGATAACTCTCATGCTATTTAATCTCTTCCAGAGCCTGGGAGAGGAGGGGTGGCGTGGAATGAAACCTCTCAAATTCTTGTTATGAGCTCACTGTAACATCAATGGGCAAACCCCTCCAAAGAGAGCAAAGACTAATTTCATTTGATCAAGCAGAATCCAGAAACAGACACTAAGACACTGTTGACAAAGGGGTGTGACACCTTGCTATGTGGGAATTTGATTCCATCCTAAAGGAAATCAGTCCTGAATATTCACTGGAAGGGCTGATGCTGAAGCTGAAGCTCCAATACTTTGGCCACCTGATGTGAAGAACTGACTCATTTGCAAAGACCCTGATGCTGGGAAAGATTGAAGGCAGGAGGAGAAGGGGACGACAGAGGATGAGATGGCTGGATGGCATCACCGACTCAGTGGACATGAGTTTGGGTAAACTCTGGGAGTTGGTGATAGACAGGGAGGCCTGGCGTGCTGCAGGCCATGGGGTCGCAAAGAGTTGGACACGACTGAGGGACTGAACTGAACTGAGGGTTTTTGGTCTTCCCCAACCAGTAGACATTGATGAGAGGCCAGAGGAGGAAATCAGGCAAGGCCTTACCGGGCCTCCTACGGCTGCAGGAGGAAGCAAAAACAAGTAACAGGTTCCCCTGCTTGCTCCCCGAGAAGAGAGAGAGGGAAGAGCTAGTTCCTTATATGGGATGAGGGTAGGGGTGGGTCCAAGGCTGAGGCTGCAGGGCTGGCTTAGGTGGTTTGCCCTCCCCTTTGGAGGTGCAGGGGGCATGTGCTATACCCCACTTTGGCTCCCGGCTCCTCAGAAGTGACAGTTTTTGGTCTTTTTGTATCTTATTGTCCACAATTTCCCCCAACTGTGTGTGCACACAGATATTTTTAGTCCCTTATAGTTTCTTTGGATCTTGTTGCTCAAGGAGACATTTGTCCATGTGGGATCCCCTGGTGACTCGGTGGGAAAGAATACTCCTGCCAATGCAGGAGATGTGGGTTCGATTCTTGGGTCAGGGAGATCCCCTGGAGAAGGAACTGTCAGCCCACTGCAGTATTCTTGCCTGGGAAATCCCATGGACAGAGGAGCCTGGCGGGCTACAGCCCGTGGGATTGCAAGAGTCGGACACAACTCAGTGACTCAACAGCAACAGCAAAGCCTTCGCAAAGGGTCCCCTGTCCCAGCCCGTCTCATCTTTATTACTGTCAAAACGTATAACGAGCCCCATTTTGGGTGTATTTCCTCACCCTCCTCCCTACTCTTCCTGGCGCCTCCAATTTCCAAGACTCCCCAGGTCTGGCGATGTTGTAATACTTTTCTTGTAACCAGTGCATCTCTCAGTGTTCAGTATTAATAACCTGTTTCTCCCTTCTGCTGGTCTGGGCCACTGTTCCATCTACTTTCTATCTTCTATAGAATGTTAAAATCTTTCATTCACGCAGTCTCTTCCAATGCCTTTTTTTCCTGTGAGCCTTTAACTTATATTCCATTCAACTCATTTGGATGGCCTTTCCAGAGGAAAACTCACATATGGTACATTTAATCTATTTAATCAGCAGCTCTTAACATAACACTTTAAATAAAATCGATACACTATCATATTTGAGCCAAAATAGTAAAATAATTCCTAAGCATCATCAGATATCCAGTCAAATTTCCCCAATTGTACCATAATTATGTTTTATAGCTTTTTTCCCCCAGCCTTAGCATTTTTAATCTGTTTTTTTAAAATGTAGCAATATATTGTGACTATATGACCATGTCAATGAGTATTAGTTAATCACCATCCTAATGAAGGAAAAGTGGTCATTGTATGGATAAACCATAAGGGATGTCAATATCTGCCACTTTGTAACTTCAAATAAAACTAGAATGAACTGCTGGATAGCTGAATGTTTTTACACATGTGTGCCCTTTGAGTTCTGTGTCAGCAAAAGCACAAATGATACACCAGAAAATGTAACATGGTTAAGGCATTGGATTTGGCCAAACTTCCCTCCTGAGGTTAAAGTCAGTTTTCAGAGTAGCTGGCTGTGTGTGCAAGCACCCATTTTTCTGATCTAGTGAGCATCTTTGGCAGCATTTTGCTTTTTTCTTTACCTACTTGAACAGAAGAAAATGACTCCTCATTTTTGCTTAATTTGTATATCTTTCCTAATAAAGGTGACTCGACTTCTTCTGTTAACTGGCCATTTGAATTTGTTCTTTTTCCTTGCCCATTTTTTTTCCTTATCACAAACCTTTCCTTTCCAAACCCCTTAGACTTAGGGGTTTGAGTCCTGCTTTAATTCTACCCACTCCATCTGAGGCATGAAACCAACGTACTCAAGCCAGAAAAGACCATGGTAAGCAGGAGAGCTCTCTGTGGTTAGATGAGTGCAGTTTTTGCAGAATTGAGTTCCCTGTCACTGTAGACATTTAAGGGAGCATTTAAGTCTTAATTGTTTGGTGGAGAGTCACAGGACATATTCAAGACTCAAATCTGAGAATGAACTAGTCAATTCCAAGGCTTCTTACAACCATTCTGTTAAATTAGGGTGAAGCTTCAGCCACTTCAGTCATGTCCAACTCTTTGTGACCCCATGGCCTGTAGCCTGCCAGGCTCCTCTGTCCATTAGGGTTCTGTAGGCAAGAATACTGGAGTGGGTTGCCATGCCCTTCTCCAGGAGATCTTCCCAACCCAGGGACTGAACCTGGGTCTCCTGCATCGCAGGCAGATTCCTTACCATCTGAGCCACCAGGGAAGCCCAATCTCCCTTTACCCTTTTATTTTTTTCCCCTACTGGCAATTTTTTTTTTAACCTCTACCAGTACCTACTTGGAATAAGTATCAGGTTTTTCTTGTCAGCTGAGTGCCATTGTTCAATTCCAATGAATAGAACCAGACAAGGATAACATCACAGACTCAAATGAAAACCCTCTCAAGGGTGGCTTTCCAGATCACTGCTGAGAATATCAGCAAGAAAACTGAAAATGCATAGTAGCCTCTGTTCGCCAGCGGCTCTCTCTGGTGGAAACCGGAGAGAGCCGGTGGTAACCGCCCCATTAGCACTTCCTGGAGGCATATCAGCATTTATTGCTGACGTCACTGAATGCGTGGTGGACACTGTTTCTTTTCTGTACTTGACTGAAAGTAAGAAAAATCATCCCCAAGTCTTGAGCACATAGGATGAGTCTGGCCCTGCACTAAATTGTTTATATACATGAATTAGAGTGATTTGGGGCTTCCCAGGTGGTGCTAGAGGTAAAGAACCCACCTGTCAATGCAGGACACATAAGAGACACAGGTACAATCCCTGGGTTGGGAAGATCCCCTGGAGAAGGGCAGGGCAGCTCACTCCAGCATTCTTGCCTAGAGAATCCCAATGGACAGAGGAGCTTGGCAGGCTACAGTTTATAGGGTTGTAAAGAGTCGGACATGACTAAGCAACTAAGCACGCATGCACACACACACACACACACACACACACGAGTGATTTTATCTAGCAATCTGGATTCCCAAGGGTTGTGTTCCCTTCAGAAAATACTCAAGCACATGCCACCAAACAGGATTATCACTTCGACTCGGCTAATCTAACATGGAATCTAGGATAATAATTAGTCCTGAATACTGTAAACCTAATAATGATTAGCAGTACTCTTTCTGAAGAAAAGCAACCGAATATAAAGCACGGCTCAGCTGTGCTTGCAGAAGAGGTTCACGAAGAAGGACATGTCACATCCCGGGCTTAACTTCTGATTCTTGCTTTGTGAAAGTGTTAGTTGCTCAGTCATATCAGACTCTTTGTGATCCCATGGACTGTAGCCTGCCAGGCTCCTCCGTCCATAGAATTTTCCAGGCAAGAATATTGGAGTGGGTTGCCATGCCCTTCTCCAAGGGATCGTCCCGAACCAGGGATCGAAGCCAGGTCTCTCATATTGCAGGCAGATTCTTTACCATCTGAGCCACAGGGAAATGCCCAAAAAGACTCTTGCTTTAGGACCCAAGATATTAAAAATACTTCTATGGTTTTTCAATTGTACATATAGCTTCTTTTTTGTTATTTTGTAAGTTTTTATTTTATACTGGAGTATAGCCAATCAACAATGTTGTGATAGTCTCAGGTGACCAGCTAAGGGGCTCAGCCATACATGCACATGTATCCATTCTCCCCCAAACTCCCTTCCCACCCAGGCTGCCACATAACATTGAGCAGAGTTCCCTGTGTTGCAGTAGGTCTTGTTGGTTATCCATTTTAAATATAGCAGTGTCCATGTTGATCCCGAACTCCCTAACTATCCCTTCCCCTCATCCTTCCCTCCTGGTAACCATAAGCTGGTTCTCTAAGTCTGTGAGTCTGTTTCCATTTTGTAAATGCATTCATTTGTATCATTTCTTTTTAGATTCCACATATAAGGGATGTCTATGATATTTATCTTTCTCTGACTTCATTCAGTATGACACTCTCTAGGTCCATGCATGTTGCTGCAAATGGCATTATTTCGTTCCTTTTAACGACAGAGTAATACTCCATTGTATATATGTATGGCATCTTCTTTGTCCATTCCTCTGCTGTTGGACTTTTGGGTTGCTCCCATGTCTTGGCTATTGTAAACAGTGCGCCAGTGAACCTTGGGGTGCATGCATCCTTTCGGACCATGTTTTCCTCCAGATATGTGTACATATAACTTCTAAAGAAAATCATGGAAGGGTTTCATTCCCTGGGCACATCAAAAACTCTACATTTGTGAAAATAAAATCTCCAGTGGGATTTTAAAAAGTTAGTTGACCTAAGTCTCTAACAGTCTTCTCCTAGTGAATGATTGGCATCATTGGTGATGTGCCATTGAATGAACTCCTTTCTAAGTCCTCATATAGGATTGACTTAAAGACAGCAAGGAGACCCAACCCCACCCATTTTCCTGTCATCTTGTACCACCCACACCCCAATAGGTGATGAGATGCAGGATTTTATCCTTGGCTGGACTCTTGTCCTTCTGTTCAGAGGACACCATGACTAAGTCTTTCCATGGTTTCTGATCCATTTGAGAATCCAGTTTTTGGTGATGGGGTAATGGGGAAAGCAATTAGATAGAAATTGTTGACTTCTTTAGGGAGCATGTGCAGTAGCTGTGTCCATCTTGATTTGGAAACTCCCAAAAGCACTCTAAGAAAAAAAATTCAAGTTAATTTAGTTAGAGGTTGAAGAAAAGACCAGGCGTCAGACAGCAAGTAAGAAACTAAGATAAACAAAGGAAATCAGACAATAAAGGGTGGATTACCCAGTCGTTTACCCCTGTGGGTGACTGGAGATTAATGCCCTTGGAGACTCGGTAGTCTGTGTATGATGCAAATGTTATCCCATCTGAGGAGTAAAGCGCTGGGGTGATTCTTCCACCAGCTCCCTCGCAGATTGAAGCATACTTGGGCATGATGTTAGTTCCCAAGTCTCCCAGTGTGCCATCCAGTGGGCAGCGTGGGCATCATTGGCTAAAGGAAGCCATCAGGCGATCATGGGCCTGTGCTTGGAAATCTGGACAACTTTCTAAATGCTCTATTTATTTTAGGTTTTGCTGAACCTTTGATGCTGCGTGCAGGCTTTCTCCAGTTACTGCAGGGGGCGCTCTCTCTAGTTGTGGTCCCAGGACTTCTCTGTCTTCGCCAGTGGAGCACTGGCTCTAGGGCACACGGGCTTCAGTAGTTGTGGTGCACAGGCTTAGTTGCTCCACAGTGTATGAGGTCTTCCTAGACCGTGGATAGAACCCACATCCCCTGCATTGGCAGGTGGACTCAACCACTGGACCACCAAGGAACTCCCTGACCAAATTTTACTGAAGCGTTAAAGATGAGGGCATATGGGCAGGGTTGGATGGCATCACCGACGTGATGAACATGAGTTTGAGTAAGCTCTGGGAGTTGGTGATGGACAGGGAGGCCTGGCGTGCTGCAGTCCATGGGGTCACAACTGAGCAACTCAACTGAACTGAACTGGGCAGGGTACCAACCCTTGCTCATAGGGTAAGCTTTTGCCTTACCCCTGAAAGAGGTCTTCATTGCTCTTTAGTTCTTAAGAGTATCACTTCTCCTCTTGGGATTTCAGTTTCCTCACCTTAAGATGGGAATGACCGCACTGGATGGGGGTACTGGATTTCATTCAGTGGAATCTTAGGCTCAAATCTACCTGTTGTCTCATTCCTCTGAAGCTTGGGTGTGCTTGTGTATAACACACCCAGCAATTACTTTAATAACTCACCTCTGCAGCGAATGGATACCTTTGAAGATCCTTCTTCAAATTCTTGATGAACATCTTAGATTTATTGGTATTTTTTCCTGGATTAAAACTGGTAAATTCTAAAGCCTTGGGAAAATGCTCCTAAAAGGAGCAAGATGAGCATCAAACCTCTTTGCCAAGGAGCAGCATTTTTTTTTTTTTCAGATGCAATTGCCTGCTTAATCATGCTCGTGTTTGTGGAGGGAGAGCTTTTGGCGGGTAATGCGCTTTAAGAAATTTGGACAAAGAGAAACTCAAATGGAAATACATGACCCCAGCCCTTAGCCACGCTGCACTTCATTATTACTGTGTTTCCATTAGCTGGAATGGTTCTCTGCCTTTCAACTCATCTGGAAAAGTGGAGACAACAAAGTTGAAAATCGGAATCAGTGGAACGTGGGCCCGACAGAGCTTCCGTGAACTTAACCATGCTCCTCAACTGAATGTGGCAACTGAATCTTCAGAGATACTGGGAGTCTTGCCTCGCCAGTTTTGTTGTATTTTGCAAGCATCCCCTACCACATGCATCAAGTGAGAAGAAAGCAGGAAGGGAAAATGGCCTGGAGGTGGCGGGAAGAGGCTCACGGCCCTGTGCAGAAGGGACTTTCCCCTTCAGTTGCTACAGAAGGAATAAGGAAGGGGAAAGAAAGGCTTCATGAAAGTCTAGGTACTTCCTCAGTGAAATAGGATGGGAGGAGAGGCTCTGTGGTTTTCCTTATGGTGTTTCCATGAGGAAACTTGTAGCAGGTCCTCACTGCATCTCACAGGGGGAAAGTTCTGTCTGATGGATTGGGTAAAGTACCCATGACCACAGGCACCCATTTCCTGATTGCTTAGTTGCTTGGTCATGTCTGACTCTTTGTGACCCCATGGACTGTAGCCCGCCAGACTCCTCTGTCCATGGAATTCTCCAGGCAAGAATACTAGAGTGGGTTGCCATTCCCTTCTCCAGGGGATCTTCCTGACCCAGGAATCAAAGCTGAGTCTCCTGCATGGCAGGCAAATTCTTTACCATCTCAGCCACCAGCAAATACATCTGACACCTGTATATAAGAGGTCTTCTTCTATCCATCACCCCTCACATTTCCCAGTACTGTTGCTTAGTAATACACCTAAAGGCTTCTGCCAAGTCCGCTTCATTTTGCAATCTCTCCCAATTGGAAATGAACCATGAGAGAATGCATTTTCACCCTCAGATGCACCAAGGGAGCGAAAGACCTCTGCTGTGAGTCAAGGGGAAGGTCACGGGGCTATCTAAGGAGGGGGCGGGAATCCTTCCAGTTACACTGCCGAGAGTGGGACAGACTGCTGGTGAAGGGACCGAGATACCGCTGCAGCCTGGTTAATGTTGGCACCTGAACTTGAGCACGTGCCTAGGCCAGTCCTATGGTTTCCCCTGGAGGCTCAAATGGTAAAGAATCCACCTGCCATGCAGGAGACTTGGGTTCGATCCCTGGGTCAGGGAAGATCCCCTGGGGGAAGGGAATGGCTACCCACTCCAGTATTCTTGCCTGGAGAATTTCATGTGACAGAGGAGCCTAGTGGGCTATGGTCCATGGGGTCACAAAGAGCTGGACACAACTGAGCGACTCACACTTCCACTAATTTTCAAACACAGTAATGCACAGACATGGTCCCTGACTTCAAGCAACTCACTGCCTAGTGTGTATGAAGGAAAGTGGAGATCTATGAGCATTTTCACTTCTGTTGATAACAAAGAAGCAACCTCAGGGTCCATGATGAGTCTTAGGGCAGGTAGGAGTAAGTGGGGGGACAATTCAGTACAGGTCAGAGAGGACTTCATACTGGAGATGACATTTGAAAATAACAGTTAAAAAGGGAGAGTGGGGAGCTTCCCTGGTGGTCCACCGGCTAACAGTCTGGCTTCGAATGCATGGGATGCAGGTTCGATCCCTCATTGGGGATCTAAGCTCGCATATACTGCAGAGCAACTAAGCCCATGTGCCACAACCAGAGAGCCCACATGCTGCGACTACTGAAGCCCAGTGCTCTGGATCCCGTGCGCTGCAAAGAAAGACCCCACATGATGTAACAAAGATTCTGTGTGCCGCAACTAAGACTCAACACAGCCCAGCAAATGAATAAAGGGAGAGTGGGGGAAGTGTGCAGACAGAGGAAAGGAGCAGTGAAATCCTGGAGGCGAACTATGCATGATTTTTAGGGGCGAGGGTAGCATTTCACTGTGGTTGAAGCATCGTCCTTTGTCTCTTAGATGGAGCAAACAGAGCTAGAAAGTTCAAGCAACTGGTCAAGGTCACAGGTCTAACCTTGGCCTTAGAATGCATCACCCCATGTTGTCTCCACTGCACCAACCATCTCCCCAGTCTGTCTGGATCCCTACCACATAAGGACCTCCATCTCTGATTCTTGTTCAGCTATTATTCCTGCCTGCTTCCTGAGTGAGATAGGATGAGTCTAAAGTGGGAAGCAAAGAGAAATGAAACCTCCCAACTCAGGGCAAAGGCACCATATGCCTTCTAACTCCTGGGCGCGATGGGGAGTCTCTTTAATGACTTTCCTAATTCTACCCGCTCCCCCGCCCCCACCCTTGCATCTCAAGTGTTGGCTGCACATATGGTGCCTCTCCCTTCCCAAGGAATTGCTTTTACTGATATCATTTCCTGTCACAACCTTAATATTCTTTTAATGGACTGCTGTTGCTTGCTGCAGAGTTAATCTGTTATCCCTTGTTATAGAGACCTCTTTCCAAATGCCAGAGCAGAGAATCATCTTTCCGAGCTAAAAGCAACACTTTCTTTGTGGATCTGTCAGTTTCAAACTTTGACTTTTAAATGATGGGTGTATTTTTCTGGATTGTGGAGTTTTGAGTTTGTGTAAGACATGACTATTAGTTTGAAATGCTTTCCTCTGTTAGTTATAACAATAAGAAGATGGCTAACAAACACATGAAAAGATGCTCAACATCACTCATTATTAGAGAAATGCAAATCAAAACCACAATGAGGTACCATTACACGCCAGTCAGGATGGCTGCTATCCAAAAGTCTACAAGCAATAAATGCTGGAGAGGGTGTGGAGAAAAGGGAACCCTCTTACACTGTTGGTGGGAATGCAAACTAGTACAGCCGCTATGGAAAACAGTGTGGAGATTTCTTAAAAAACTGGAAATAGAACTGCCATATGACCCAGCAATCCCACTTCTGGGCATACACACTGAGGGAACCAGATCTGAAAGAGACACGTGCACCCCAATGTTCATCGCAGCACTGTTTATAATAGTCAGGACATGGAAGCAACCTAGATGCCCATCAGCAGATGAATGGATAAGGAAGCTGTGGTACATATACACCATGGAATATTACTCAGCCATTAAAAAGAATTCATTTGAACCAGTCCTAATGAGATGGATGAAGCTGGAGCCCATTATACAGAGTGAAGTAAGCCAGAAAGATAAAGAACATTACAGCATACTAACACATATATATGGAATTTAGAAAGGTGATAACGATAACCCTATATGCAAAACAGAAAAAGAGACACAGAAATACAGAACAGACTTTTGAACTTTGTGGGAGAATGTGAGGGTGGGATATTTCAAAAGAACAGCATGTATACTATCTATGGTGAAACAGATCACCAGCCCAGGTGGGATGCATGAGACAGGTGCTCCGGCCTGGTGCACTGGGAAGACCCAGAGGAATCGGGTGGAGAGGGAGGTGGGAGGGGGGATTGGGATTGGGAATACATGTAAATCCATGGCTGATTCATATCAATGTATGACAAAACCCACTGGAAAAAAAAAATAAGAAGAACAACAATATATACCATTTTAAAAAATAATTCTATTTAACTGATAAGTCCAGCTGTAGAATGGACTTCGGGTAAAACTGGATCAAGCAGATCACCCATGTTACCAAAGACCAAGGTTTTTTCCTATGTCTTCACTTTGCCTTTCAGAGTGTTTGTTCCATCCTTAAGATAGGTTCAATGCTGGTTACAAAATATTTGTCACCAGTCAGCAGAATTATAAATTTGCCAAATGATAAACCACAGACTTCATGCTTTTGAACTGTGGTGTTGGAAAAGACACTTGAGAGTCTTTTGGATTTCAAGGAGATCTAACTGGCCCATCCTAAAGGATATCAGTCCTGAATATTCATCGGAAGGACTGATGCTGAAACTGAGACTCCAATACTTTGTCCACCTGATGTGAAGAACTGACTCATTTGAAAAGACCCTGATGCTGGGAAAGATTGAAGGCGGGAGGAGAAGGGGACGACAGAGGATGATGGCATCACCGACTCAATGGACATGAGTTTGGGTAAACTCTGGGAGTTGGTAGTGGACAGGGAGGCCTGGCGTGCTGCAGTCCATGGGGTAGCAAAGAGTTGGACACAACTGAGCGACTGAACTTAACGGAACTGAAACCGTAGATGAAACGTCTCAACCCAAAGGCCCCAGTGAATATCTTAATCCCATTGACCTTGAGTGCATCATGTAACCATCCACGTTATGTGACCAGGAGTAGGAGATGCGCTGATGGGTTTAAGGCCAATCAGTCTAAATCTCTGGTTCAAACGTTTAGGGATCAGAGTAGGTAAGGAAGAATGAGTGCTGCAAAGGGCACCTGGGAATCAGCCTGGGCTTTGGGGAGTCACTATAGGGCTAAGAACTTAGAACCCAAATGTCTGCATTTGAACATCCACCCCATCACTCACTACCTGAGTGACTCTGAGAAAGTAACTTCACTTCTTTTTAAAAAACACTTTATAGGAGTAAGAATGATTGCTCTGCAATATCATGTTAGTGTCTGCTGTGCAGCAAGGTGGATCAGCTACACGCACACATGTATCCCCTCTCTACTGGCTTCCTTCCCGTTCAGGTCATCGCAGAGCAGGGAGTGGAGTTCCTGTGCCCTCCAGCGTGTTCTCAGAAGGTATCTGTTTTATACACAGGGTCAATAGTGCACATATGTCAACCCCAATCTCCCAACTCATCCCACCACCCTCCCTTCCCCCGCTTGGTATCCATGTTTGTTCTCATCTGTGTCTTTATTTCTTCTTCGCAAATAGGTTCGCCTATACCATTTTTCTAGATTCCACCTATATGTGTTAATATATGATGTTTGTTCTGCTCTTTCTGACTTACTTAACTCTGTGTGACCGTCTCTTGGTTCTTCCATGTCTCTGAAAATGGCACCATTTCATTCCTTTCTTTGGCTAATACTCCATTGTATGTATGTACCACATCTTCTCTATCCATTCCTCTGTTGATGGACATCTAGTTTGCTTCCAAGTCCTGACTGTTGTAAACACTGCTGCCATGAACACTGATGTGCATGTGTCTTTTGGAATTATGGTTTTCTCTGGGAACATGTGCAGGAGTGGCATTAAAATGAAAACTTCAGTGCCTTGTCATACCAGTCACATTTCCAGGACTCAAAAGCCACCTAGGCCTAGGAGACACCATGCCGGTCAGTAAAGATGTGAAGATTTAATACATTTCCACCATCACTGAAAGTTCTATTGGTTGAAACCAATATACACATTCAATGCTTAATGTCGTGCTATCCTTTCACAGGCAGTGATGGGAAATAACAGTGTTAAAGTGCTTAACCGACATCCTTTCATTGCCCTAGTTAAAACACAGGTAGATTAAAACAGTAGTAGGATTTAATACAATGGAGAGAATCAAAAAAAAAGGAGGATACTGCTGATCCAACAAGTTCCTTTGTGCCCACATTATATAGGTGTCATTTTGTTGACTACAAAATAAAATGATGAATGATGTAAAGAAATAAGGATACCTGTTGGTTTCCATGAAAAACAAGTTCCACTGTAGGCAAATTTCACCCCTCCTCTGACCTTCCCACCCTGCCTCCATCGTCTTTTTTTCCCTTTTCTCCAAAAATCATGGTTCTTTGCAGCCAGGAAGGTCCAGAGTATAAGAACAGTGAGCAAAGGGGGCTTGGCAATTTTAATAGACACATTGAAAACGACAAGGAGCCTGGCCGCCTACTTTGGGATGATTTGGAAGCATCTCATCGTTTGTGAGCCAGACCATGTTTTTATAATTAGCTTCTCTGAAAAGGACTGTGTCCTCAAAGCGTGTTGTGATTTGGGAACACGCCGCACACAAAAAGGTTCGTGGTGAAGGAAGGAGTGAGGGGTTCTGGTCTGTTGACTTTGCCTTTCTCTTTTTCCCTTGGCTTCTTCTCACAAAGCCTTCAATGTGTCTTTTGTGTATGTGTATGGGGCGGGGGACGTGGTGAGTGGGTTGGAAGTGGCAAATTGTGTTGGTAAGTGGAAGCATCATCAAGCCAAAGAAACATGTCCTCCTGTTCATCTATTACCTGGACAGCCAAGGCCATCCCTGGATTCCAAGCACTCAGCCTCCGTTTCCCCATCACAGCATCTGGCTTCCTGGCTGACGCTCCCTTGCACGTGTGCAGAGAGGCAGCTGGGTTTCCCTGGCGATTGATGAGCTCTGAGTGGCTCCCTCTCTCCAGGACCCATTTTCGTTGGCTCACCTTTGACCCCGTCATTGGCTGGTTTTCTTTCCATTTGGACGCTTTTACCTCCATCCATTTTTCATGAAGACTTTATGTGTCTCTGATCGCCCCTTAACAACAACAACAAAAAAAAAAATAGGACAAGGCAAATGAATTCTTCATGTGCATCTCCTATGACTCGGTGTCATATATTTTAGAGCTTCTGATGGCCAAAGCAGGACTTTAATGCCCTCTGCGTCGGTGGGGGTTGGGGAGGTGTAACGTGTGAATCGCAAAGACATGTCATAAGAGTTTGTTTTCTCCTGAGCATTTACAAAGACTACTGCTCTTTAGATAACCCTGAATAAAACTGCATCCTCCTCAGGGATAAACAAATAAAAACGAAAGCAAAACTCACACACACACACATACACAAATAGGTCTTAAGAACTATTTGCCTGGGGGTGATTTTGTCTGCATCTTCAGTTAAAACTTGGTAAACTTTTTAGGGAGGGGTCCCAAGCATAAATGTGAGTTTACCTTCTGATACCCCAGAAGTTCAATCTAGTCAGGCAGAACGAACTAGAACCCTTAGAACAGACATGGCTGAACGTGTGGTTGCAGGATTCTATTTGGACGAAGTAGGTCTCTGTTCAGACTTTAATTATGGAATTTCAGACAGACCGATGCCTCCGGCTTCTGCCTTCAGATTGGCCACCTGGCACTGTTTAAAATGAAGTGGTGGCGGAGTTTCAATGAGCAAATCTATTCATTTATAGCTGAGTGACCTTCTGTTCACCAGTATTAGGGACCTCTGGTGCCTGGTAGGAATTCAGATTTTTCTGAATATCTGGCTCACACTTGGAATAGAATTTGGTACCCCAGCGTTTTGGGCTGTGTTCTAAGTTGTTGTTTAGTTGCTAAGTTGTATCTTACTCTCTTGTGACCCCATGGACTGTATTCCACCAGGCTCCTCTGTCCATGGCATTTCCCAGGCAAGGATACAGGAGTGGGTTGACATTTCCTTCTCCAGGGGGTCTTCCCAACCCAGGGATTGAACCTGTGTCTCCTGCATTGGCAGGCAGACTCTTTACCTCTGAGCCACCTGGGAAGTTCTAAGAGAGGGTCATATTTGAACATGATATGTGCTGGGACCTAATTCAGACCTGAAACAGATGGTACACAGAGATCAATCTCTCCTCCACTGATACTCATCCTCTCCGGCCCTGCCCCAATATTCCACTCTTGTTCTCTTCTGTCAGATCATCTGTGTCACAATGTTGCCTCAGCGTGAATGTAATAGCTTGGAAGAAGTCTGCTATGGGTTGCAGGACCAAGGTCCGTCTAGTCAAAGCTATGGTTTTTTCCAGTAGTGTGTATGCATGTGAGAATCAGACCATAAAGAAAGCTGAGGGCTGAGGAGTGATGCTTTTGAACTGTGGTGTTGGAGAAGACTCTTGAAAGTCCCTTGGACTGCAGGGAGATCCAACCAGACAATCCTAAAGGAAATCAACCCTGAATATTCATTGAAAGGACTGATGCTGAAGCTGAAACTCCAATACTTTGGTCACCCGATGTGAAGAACTGACTCATTGGAAAAGGCCCTAATGCTGGGAAAAATTGAAGGCAGGAGGAGAAGGGGATGACAGAGGATGAGATGGTTGGATGGTATCACCAATTCAATGGACAAGAGTTTGAGCAAGCTCCAGGGGTTGATGATGGACAGGGAAGCCTGGCGTGCTGCAGTCCGTGGGGTTGCAAAGAGTCGGACACGACTGAGGGACTGAACTGAACCGAACAAATGGGTTGCAGGGCAAGAGCTCCATGTGGGGACAAGCAAATCTTACTCTGAACCTTGGATCAGGTCCCTGCTTTCTCTGTCATAGCAGACTACCTTTCCAAATCTCAATTTCCTCAGCTATTATGTGCAGAGATTCATTATCTATCTTCCAGGCATGGTTGTATATTTTATATACAATTGATGATAACAATTGACATGCAGTTGATACGCCTGGGACTGTTGGGAAAACTTCACCTGCTTTATTTTCACTTGGTCCTCACCAAGCTGCTCCTTGGCAGCTCCAGGAGACGCCTGTTAGGATTATTTCCATTGAAAAGGTGAGGAAACATCTTTTATTGATTTGTTTAATTTAATTTTTCTTTTACAGCAAAGTATAGTTGATTTATAGTACTGTGTCATTTCAGGTGTAGAGTAAAGTGATTCAGTTTTACGCATCTATGTATCCATTCTTTTTCAGATTCTTTACCCATATAGGTTGTTACAGAATATTGAGTAGATTTCCTTGGACTATATAGTAGATCCTTGTTGATTATCTATTTTATATACAATATTGTGTATCTGTTAATCCCAACCTCCTAATTTATCCCTCCCTCATCCAATACATGTTTCCTCTTTGATAACCATAAGCTTGTTCTTGGAGTCTGTGAACCTGTTTCTGTTTTATACATAAGTTTATTTGTGTTACTTTTTTAGATTTCACATATAAGTGATATCATATGTTGTTTGTCTTTCTCTGTCTGATTTACTTTGCTTAGTATGATAATCTCTAGGTCCATTCATGTTGCCGCAAATGGCATCATTTCATTCTTTTTATGGCTGGGTAATATTCCATTTTGTACATATGTACCATGTCTGCTTTATCCATGCCTCTGCCAAGAAAAAACATCTTTTAAAAAGAGGTTGAGTGGCTTCCTTGGCTTGTATGTGGGTTCAATTCTAGATAATCTGACTCTGGCTCATGCACTCTGAAGTATCAATACTCACAATGAACACGGCAGGAAATGCTAATAAAAAAGGTAACTGTTTACCTAGAATACTGTCATTACTTGTATTCCTAGTACTCCAGTGGAATTTCCACGTGGAAGTAAACTATACTTCTATAAAATGCAAGTCACAGTGAAATGACTTTTAAAGAAGTAATAACCCCAGAACACAATGCCCAATATCTCTACTTTTAACCTGACTTCAAAAGACATTGACTGCTTAAAACATAAGATCTCCTGGAAAAGAAAGAAACCTTTAAAAATGATGGATCTATTGATAGCATAGATTGTGGTGATGGTCTCATGGGTGAATCGTATCTCCAAACTTAGTTGTGTACATTAAATAGGTACACTTTTGTGCATGTCAGTCATACATTAAGAAAAAAACTTTGCTGATGGACATTTAAATTGTTTCCATGTCCTGGCTGTCATAAATAGTGCTGCAGTGAATATTGGGGTGCTTGTTTCTTTTTGAATTAGGGTTTTCTCAGGCTGTATGCCCAGTAGTGCGATTGCTGGGTCATATGGCAGCTCTGTTCTTAGCTTTTTAAGGAGCCTCCGTACTGTTCTCCATAGAGGCTGTATCATGGTTGAGGGGGAGGTGGGGTGAATCGGCAGACTAGGATTGACATCTGTGCACTGCATGTGTGAGAGGGGTGGCTAGTAGGAACTTCTCCACAGCACAGGGAGCTCAGTTCTGTGATCTGTGGTGACCTGGATGGGTGGTGTGGGGTGGAGGCTCGGGAGGGAGGGAATGTATGTGTACCTATAGCTGAATGTATGGGTGCCACTCGATATCACATTAATCCAAGTCTATGTCCCAACCAGTAACGCTGAAGAAGCTGAAATTGCATGGTTCTATGAAGACCTACAAGACCTTCTAGAACTAACACCCAAAAAAGATGTCCTTTTCATCATAGGGGACTGGAATGCAAAAGTAGAAAGTCAAGAGATACCTGGAGTAACAGGCAAATTTAGCCTTGGAATACAAAATGAAGCAGGGCAAAGGCTAACAGTTTTGCCAAGAGAACACCCTGGTCATAGCAAACACCCTCTTCCAACAACACAAGAGAAGACCCTACACATGGACCTCACCAGATGGTCAATACTGAAATCAGATTGATTATATTCTTTGCAGCCAAAGATGGGGAAGCTCTATACAGTCAGCAAAAACAAGACCAGGAGTTGACTGTGGCTCAGATCATGAACGTCTTATTGCCAAATTCAGACTTAAATTTAAGAAAGTGGGGAAAAACGCTAAACCATTCAGTTATGACCTAAATTGCATCCCTTACAATTATATAGTGGAAGTGACAAGTAGACTCAAGGGATGAGATCTGATAGAGTACCTGACAAACTATGGACAGAGTTTCCTGACATTGTACAGGAGGCAGGGATCAAGACCATTCCCAAGAAAAAGAAAAGCAAAATGGGTGTCTGAGGAGGCCTTACAAATAGCTGAGAAAAGAAGAGAAGCAAAAAGCAAAGGAGAAAATGAAAGATATGCCCATTTGAATGCAGAGTTCCAAAGAATATCAAGGAGAGATAAGAAAGCTTTTCTCAGTGATCAATGCAAAGAAATAGAGGAAAACAATAGAACAGGGAAAGACTAGAGATCCTTTCAAGAAAATTGGAGATACCAAGGGAACATTTCACGCAAAGATGGGCTCAATATAGGACAGAAATTGTAGGCACCTAACAGAAGCAGAAGATATTAATAAGAGGTGGCAAGAATACACAGAAGAACTGTACAAAAAAGATCTTCATGACCCAGATAACCACAATGATGTGATCACTCACCTAGAGTCAGACATCCTGGAATGTGAAGTCAAGTAGGCCTTAAGAAGCATCACTACAAACAAAGCTAGCAGAGGTGATGGAATGCCAGTTGAGCTATTTCAAATCCTAAAAGATGATGCTGTGAAAGTGCTGCACTCAATATGCCAGCAAATTTGGAAAAGTCAGCAGTGGCCACAGGACTGGAAAAGGTCCGTTTTCATTCCAGTCCCAAAGAAGGGCAATGCCAAAGAATGCTCAAACTACCACACAGTGGCGCTCATTTCATACACCAGCAAAGTAATGCTCAAAATTCTCCAAGCCAGGCTTCAACAATACATGGACCATGAACTTCCAGATTGTTCAAGCTGGATTTAGAAAAGGCAGAGGAACAAGAGATCAAATTGCCAACATCCACTGGATCATCAAAAAAGCAAGAGAATTCGAGTAAAACATATACTTCTGCTTTATTAATTATGCCAAAACCTTTGACTGTGTAGATCACAACTAACTGTGGAAAATTCTTCAAAAGATGGGAATACCAGACTACCTTACCTGCCTTCTGAGAAATCTGTATGTAAGTCAAGAAGCAACAGTTAGAACTGGACACGGAACAATAGACTGGTTCCAAATCGGGAAAGGAGTATGTCAAGGCTATATATTGTCACCCTGCTTATTTAACTTATATGCAGAGTATATCATGTGAAATGCCAGCCTGGATGAAGCACAAACTGGAATCAAGATTGCTGGGAGAAATATCAAATACTTCAGATATGCAGATAACACCACCCTTATGGCAGAAAGTGAAGAAGAGCTAAAGAGCCTCTTGATGAAAGTGAAAGAGGAGAGTGAAAAAGCTGGCTTAAAGCTCAACATTCAGAAAACTAAGATCATGGCATCTGGTCCCATCACTTCATGGCAAATAGATGGGGAAACAATGGAAACAGAGACTTTATTTTGTGGGGCTCCAAAATCACTGCAGATGTTGACTGCAGCCATGAAATTGAAAGATGTTTGTTCCTTGGAAGAAAAGCTATGACTGACCTAGACAGCATATTAAAAAGCAGAGACATTACTTTGCCGACAAAGTTCCATCTAGTCAAAGCTATGATTTTTCCAGTAGTCAAGTATGGAGGTGAGAGTTGGACTATAAAGAAAGCTGAGTGCTGAAGAATTGATGCTTTTGAACTGTGGTGTTGGAGAAGACTCTTGAGAGTCCCTTGGACAGCAAGGAGATCCAACCAGTCCATCCTAAGGGAAATCAGTCCTGGGTGTTCATTGGAAGGACTGATGCTGAAGCTGAAACTCCAATACTTTGGCCACCTGATGTGAGGAACTGACTCATTGGAAAAGACCCTGATGCTGGCAAAGATTGAAGGCAGGAGGAGAAGGGGACGACAGAGGATGAGACGGTTGGATGGCATCACTGACTTGATGGACATGAGTTTGCCCAAGCTCTGGTAGTTGGGAAGCCTGGTGTGCTGCAGGCCATGGGGTCACAGTCAGCCATGACTGAGCAACTGAACTGAACTGAACTGACAGCTGATTCACCTCATTATACAGCAGAAACTAACACAATATTATAAAGCCACTCTACCCCAATAAATAAACAAAAAACAACTAAAGGGCAAAACGGTACTACTGTAAGAGTGCAGTTATTTCTTTTAGTAGAGACAAAGAATTCAGCAAATAGAACATTTAATAGTTGTAGAAAGGATCTTGGAGGTCTTATGATTCAGCTTTTTCAGAGAGAGAAGTTATTTATTCTGAGTTATTTATTCTAAGATACTAAGAATAACTTAGAGACCAAATTCTGGTCCATTGACATTCAAGCTACAAAAAGGTGAAGCTCTTAAAATTTATTGATTCATTCATTGATTGATCCATGCATCTAACAAATACTCACTATGGCCCAGACCCTGCTCTGGTCATGGGGATTCCCTAGAGGAATAGTACCTACGCTCTATCCACGAGAAACTCACTGAATGGAGGGTGAAAAAAGGCACAAAAATACATAACTTGTTCGTGATGAATAAAGATACTAATAGAAATATATCCAAAGTGTTGTGATCACATGGGGGCTTCCCTGATTGCTCACATGGTAAAGAATCCACCTGCAATACAAGAGACCAGGGTTCGATCCCTGGATCTGGATGATCCCCTGGAGAAGGGAATTGCAACCCACTTCAGTATTCTTGCCTAGAGAATCCCATGGGCAGAGGAGCCTGGCAGGCTGGCACCGATGGGAAAACAGAGAAACCTTAAGACAAACGACCACAGCACTCTCCTCTGGGTCCTGTACAGAGATGCAACCATCACAGACCCTGCCCTTGAGGAGCTCATAGGTGAGCAGTGATGATAAACCCTGATTGAAGCAAACCTACATCAAGGGAGAAAATGCCAAAAGCCACAAGAAAGGTTTAAACAGGGAGCGGAGGGTTTCGAGGAGGCAGCAATGCACCCAGCTGGGGAGATCAGAATGCCTTCCTGGAAGAAGGCCCCCCGATCCGATTTTGAAAGTTTCTCCAGAATTTCTGAGCAGACACAGAGCTCCAGGGCGCCAGGCATGGGAGGATCTCACAGCAAATAAACAGTAACACATTCAGTTTGATTTTGTCCCTGACTTCTTGGTGCACATGGCATTATTAAGTTCCTAAACATAAACATATTCCTTTTAAAATCCATCTTCAAAGTAGACCAGAGTTCCATGCCTACGGAGACTTGACATATCAAAAGAAACTTGCTGACACAAACTGGAGTACCAAGCTTGATCTATTCTAATATACGATTTTAATGTTTCTCATTTTGCAGCCTTGCCAGCTACCATCTATCATCCACTGTCACATTTAAGTTTCCTAAATGACTGCTTTTTAACTTTTGTCACTTATTCAGCAAAGAGATATATTCTAAAGCCTGGCCTCCCCCACCCCCACCCCAGCCCACCCCTGTGAGTGTGTCTTAATATGAATTGTGAGAGAAGGAGAAAGAGAAATGTTTGCTTCATCCAGGATAGGCAGACTTCCCTGCCCCCTCCAGCCCAGTTTCGAATCCAAGCGTTAACTTAGTTATGCTGCTTCTCAATGGTTTAGGATGCAAGAACATAAAACTGGTGAGAATTGGAGGAATGGAATGAGTTGAAGGTTGCAATTATGAAAATAGAGAGTAAACTCCTTGGAGTATTTCTGGATAAGGGATCATAGGAGCAATTCCTTCTTCCTCAAGACATGAGTGAGGAAGAGCCACAAGTTTCCAGCCTTGATTCTGAGATGGAGCTGGGGTTGCTGTTTGCTCTGCTGTCTTCAGTTTCTTATTTGACCTCCAGCCAATCAACTCTAAAGCTGTCACACTGTTAGGAGTGACTTTCTGGTCTGACTTGGCCTTTTCCACTAATAGAAATGCCTTCTTAAGGATTTGCTTCGCTCAGTCATATCTGACTCTTTGTGGCCCCATGGACTGTAGCCCACCAGGCTCCTCTGTCCATGGGGATTCTCCAGGCAAGAATACTGGAGTACGTTGCCATGCCCTCCTCCAGGGGATCTTCTCAGCCCAGGGACTGAATCCAGGTCTCCCACATTGCAGGCAGATTCTCTACTATCGGAACCACCAGGGAAGCCCACAGCCAAAAGAACAAGTTGCAAAGCAGAGAAACACCCAGGATCACGGAGAGATGCTCCTGGAGTCAGTTGAGTAAAGTCGGTCTCTCTACTTAATTAAATACAAGAGGGTGATATCTGTTCACGGGGCTCTATGAGAGTCTCCCTGGAGCCGCTTTAACAGCATTAAACCTGACAAGGTGCTTGATCAAGGACACTGGCACTTTTCAGAGGATGGTCCTTCAGCAACAGCTGTGAAAATGACTCATCTGTTGCAGTAGCATATACAGAAAGTCCCCTATGTACAAATGCATTCCATTCGAAGAGCGTGTTCATAAGTCCAATTTGTTCACAAGACCAAGAAAGTTAGCCCAGGTCCCCCTCTAACACAATCAGCTATATAGTTTTTGTTGTTCAGTTGCTCAGTCATGTCTGAATCTTTGCGACCCCATGGACTGTAGCACACCAGGCTTCCCTGTCCTTCACCATCTCCCAGAACTTGCTCAAACTCATATCCATTGAGTTGGTGATGCCATCCAACTACCCTGTCCTCTGTCTAACACTGTCAGCTATATAGTACTATACTGTAGTAGGTTTATAATACTTTTCAGTCAAATATAGTACACAAATAATATATAAAGAAACAAACCCCCAAATTAAGCATTTTTAAATCTTACAGTACAATACATTGGAAGGGTTGATGCTGAAGTTGAAGCTCCAGTACTTTGGCCACCTAATGTGAAGAACTGACTCATTGGAAAAGACCCTGATGCTGGAAAAGGCTGCAGGCAAAAGGAGAAGGGGGCGGCAGAGGATGAGGTGATTAGATAGCATCACTGACTCAATGGACGTGAATTTGAGCACTCCAGGAGATAGTGGAGGACAGGGGATCCTGGCATGCTGTAGTCAATGAAGTTGTAAAGAGTTGGACACAACTTAGCAACTGAACAGCAGCAATAGTACCTTGAAAGGTACTGTTGTAAAAGTTACGGGTCTTTAGCATCACTGGGCAGAGTATCAGCCCTGAATTTCCCAGTCTTGGAGTTCTTATTTCGTGGGACAAATAATTCTATATTTCTTAAAGCTTTGCTGTGCTGTGCTATGGTTAGTTGCTCAGTCATGTCCAACTCTTTGTGATTGCACGGACTGTAGCCTTCCAGGCTTCTCTGTCCATGGAGATTCTCCAGGCAAGAATATTGGAGTGAGTTGCCATGTCCTACTCCAGGGGATCTTCCCAACCCAGGGATTGGACCCAGGTCTCCCACACTGCAGGTGGATTCTTTACTGTCTGAGCCACTGGGGATGTGGGGGTCTTTTGTTTCAGATAGACCAACAGAATGCTAATTGATATACAGCTCAATATTTGTTGGACCCTGGCACTAGATATCTTAATTTATATCAATGAATAGAGGGAAAGAATGTACATCTAATCACTGTCACTAGAAAGAAAGACTGGTGATAGTAATATCCATCTCTATTGAGAACCTTCTAAGTGTCTGATGCTTTATACTCTCCATCTTTAACATTCCAATCAGACAACTGGGGTCATGAGTATAGCTTAGACAAGTCACTTGACACTGAGCTGTACTCTGTCTTACTTAGATCACCTAATAAATTAGTGGTTGAACTGGTGTTTGAGACAGGTTTGTCAGGCTTCAAACCCTATACTCTTCATCCTAAGACTTTTCCATCCACCTCTACCACTCATCTGTCTCCTGTCTCTCCCTCGTAATGACATATTACCTAACCTGATGAAGAAAATTACTCTCAGATGAGGAGGTGAATCATTTGAGATTATGTCTAGAAGAAGTCAAGCATAAAAGAAAGATTCTGATACTGATAATTCAAGACAAAGTCTTCTGGCAGGAACTGTGCAGTAACCACAAATGTAGCAATGATCATACATCAGTTGGCTATCCATGCATTCTGATTTCTCCAGGATAGTCCTGGTTTATACCTGTTTTCCTATCCAGTGAATGGCTCTGTTAACTCTCAGAAGAGTCCTAGCTTAGCCATGCAAAGTTTTCCTTTATTTAGGAAGTGTCAGGATGATATTCTCTGCACTTCCAAGAATATGAAAAAATGCTTTATGATGAAACTGGATCTGAAATGAACTAATGTTTCCACTCAGTTGTCATTGTTGTCATCCGCACATTTCTTTGGTGTCTATATTGGAGATAAAGTGTCAGCATGGACGTTTGCACATTTCCTCTGCTTTTCTGCAGCTGGGTTTGTCAAGGACAAAATAGGATGTTTGGGATTTTTCTCCAGCTGGAAATTATTTGCAGTTGCAAGGAACTCCTCTAAGAATTAATTTAACACTCGAATCAAAAGCAAAGGATCCCCACTTTGCAATCAGCTTCCCAGAGTCTTGAAGAGATGACATTTAAGAAGTTGGAGATTGCTCAACACTACAGCATTGAGAGATTAAGCCAGCATGTTATCCTCTTTGATTCTGAAAGACAAGAAATACATGGATGATTGAAAAGTACAGAAAACGTCCAGCCCACATTTTGATCTTACCTGAAGTAGTAGAGTATAATAGTTACATTTTTAATTGGATGTGAGTTTAAATCTAGGAGACATATGACTACTGAAAGTTAAAAGGATGGTTTCTAAAGTAAAATTTCCTGGGTTTGAATGTTGATTCTCTTATTAAAGCATCACGTGACCCCATTCTGACCATCATAGAAAGTGAAATGACTCAAGAAATGACCTGGGTCTTCCCAGTGCACCAGCCCTGAGCACTTGTCTCATGCACCCAACCTGTGCTGGCGATCTGTTTCACACTTGATAGTATACTTGTTTCAATGCTATTCTCTCAGAACATGTCAATGTATGGCAAAAACCACTACAATATTGTAAAGTAATTAGCCTCCAACTAATAAAAATAAATGAAAAAAACAAAAAACAAACAAAAAAAAACTAAAATAAAATAAAGACATCCTTTCCTAAAAAAAAAAAAAAGAAAAAAGAAATGACCTGGGTATTTCACAGGCTAATTTATTATATAAATATACAACATAAGGTGTTGTGTGTGCACCTAGCCTGGAATGTGAGGCCAGAACTACAAATAGGCTGAATATTAATAATCTGTGAGCTTCTTAATGGCGTCTCTCCTGGTTTCAGCACCTGGGTATTGGACAGCTCCCTTTGGGATGTACTGGTTTGGCCTTTCTCAACAACATATTCAATTCAATCCAATAAATACCCTTTGTGTGTGTCAAGGTGATTTTTAACATGAGGCAGTCAGTGCTAGAGACAGACCACAGCCTATTGCCTCTTCATACTGGCCAAAACAAAATGTGTAGAAACTTTGAAAATGACCTTTTTAATGAAGACATAGGTTGGGCTGGTAGCAAAGTTTTATTCAAGTATGTTTCAGATTCATAGCTGTTTTCAATCTAGTTAAATCTCCCTCTGCCCTGCCCTGACCCACACCAAAAGGGAAAAAAAAAAACAAGTTTGACCTATCTTGAGCCAAAGTCACACTGTTCTGGCTGTTAAGAATATGATTAGCTTCTGAAAGTGACTGATGCCCTAGGTTTTCAATCATGTTAGAATTCTGGAATAATGGAATTTCTTATGAGGTCTACAAAAAGGTCTGATAGACTTTCAACGGCAGCTTCCTCCTTCTTCCTGGGAACCAAATTTCCTTCTGCCAATCAACTGCTGTTTACTGCTACATGGATGTACAGGTTTACAGTTTGGTCCATGTGAAAAGATCTGAAAATTAGTAGTGCATTCAGTAACTCTCCTGAGTTCAAATGTCAATTGATCTTTCTCTGAAAGAAGTTCATTAGTTCATCCAGCATTAAAAAGTTAGACAAATATAAATTTTAAATGAGAATCCATATCAGAACATAGATTTGAATCTGGGCTCCAACACTGACAAGCTAGGTGAATTTTGGCAGTGGTTTACCTTTATTTGCTTTAATCCCCTTATCTGAAAAGTAAGTTTTAAAAAAATACTTATTTATTTAGTTGTCCTGGGTCTTAGTTGTGACACATGGAATCTTTGATTTTTGTTGCAACATGCAAGCTCTTAGTTGTGGCATGTGAAATCTAGTTCCCTCAACAGGACTCAAACCCTGGCCCCCTGCACTGGGAGCATGGAGTCTTAGCCACTGGGCCATGAGGGAAGTCTCCAAGATAAGTCTTATTGTAATATCTGTTAGAGCAGAGATTCTGGAAAGCAGCACAGAGGTAGCAATGCTGTGCTGGCTACTAGTGTAATAATTGTTGAGGTTTTCAGATAAAACATAAAGCTCCAAAATAATTTTCCAATAAAGAAGCTCCTTTGGATGAATATTCTGATCTGACTTGAAAAGGCTGGAGATGTTGAGATATGAGTTTATTTCTTTTAAATTTGGAGGCATATTGTTGATAGAGATGGAGAAAGAGCTGTCATTAGGTTTCCAAATTACATGTGCAATAAAATTAGATGCTAACTTTTATTTTAGGTATGTTTTTTGGGATAGGTCCCATGCCTTTGTCAAGTGAAGCTGTGATTTTTGGTTTGCATTTTGGCTCAATCCATTACCGTGTTAGCACCTCTAAGCAGAGTCATATTAAATTTTAAAGACAATGTACTTTAGTTTGCCTTCTGGTGTGATTTAGAAAGCTTCTACCATACAAACCTTCCCACAAATAATAACTGTGAACTCAGAACAAAATAAAAACACAACTACGTTAAAGCACTTCAGGAGCATAAAAGCAAGCAGATTCTTGAAAGGAGCCATCACTTAAGAAAAGAGAATTACTCTGGGTGAGTTTCCCATTTTCAGAGCTTCTAGCTGATGGCAGGCAGCCTTCTGTGCCATCTTGGGGAGCTGAACCCACAATATATCTTCTTTAACAAATTGGAGGATAGAGATTGAGGCTCCTAAAAAGTGAAGGGGCGTGGTTCCTGAAAAAGTGAGAATATAAAAGGAAGGGCATTACATCTGGTGTATAAACTTTGCCTGACCAATCACTGAACCATCCATGCCAGTGGAGGGTGCAAAGAACCAAGATAAAGATGAAAGAAGTGAACTAACTTTTGAGTTGCATTTCAAAAGGTAAAGTTTGTAGATTGGGTCCAACCAAGTTAATTTTCTGCTAAAACAAAAGGTAAGTCAACATGCTTGGGAGGAATATAACAATTTAGAGTCTCAGCAACACAACATTCACAATACTCATACTGAAAAGGTAAATGTGATTGGCTCTTAAAAAAGAAGACTCTCAATAGAGACCAAGTTGAAATGATCAATAGATTGGCTACAGCAGAAAATTATTTTAAAGTATCTATTATATTTATGCATGGTGACATAAACAATGTTAATAATAAATGAAAAGATAAGAAGTGTCAACAAAAATTAATAGTCTTCAAAAGAAATTGATATTTTAGAATTTAAAAATCACATAACATTTGAAATGAAAATTCACTGGATAGACTTAAGTTATATTGGAAACAACAGAGGAAAGAGTCAGTAAATTTGAATATAGGTCAGTGTAAAGGATCCAATCTGAAGAACAGACAAATGAAAGATTGAAAAAATGAACAGCCTCAAACATCTGTGGGGAAATATTAAAAGATCTGGAAGGAAGTGGAAATGTTAGTCGCTGTTATGTCTGATAATTTGTGACCCCATGGGCTAGGTTCCTCTGTCCATAGAATTCTCCCAGCAGGAATACTGGAGTGAGTTGCCATTTCGTTCTCCAGTGTATCTTCCCAACCCAGGGATCAAACTCAGCTCTGTTCAATTTCAGGCAGATTCTTTACCATCTGAGCCACCATTGAGGAAGCCCTAATCTATGTTTAATTGGAGTTCCAGAAGAAGAGGCAAAAAGGACTGGGACATGCCTTTTTTTTCCTAAAGAAATAATGCCAACAAACATTTTAAATTTGGAGATAGATATATACTTACAGATTAAAGTTCAGTAAAACTCATCCAAAGTAAATATAAAGAACACCACATCCAGACATCCGAATATATCATAATCAGACTGTGAACAGAAAGATAAAGAAAGAATCTTGAAAGCAGGCAGAGGAGGCAACATATGACATGCAGGAAAATTATTGTTGATTTCTTTTCAGAAACAATGAATTTCAGAAGACGCTGAAGCAACATTTTTTAGTACTTAAAGAAAAAATAAAAACTATCAAATCAGAATCCCTTAAAAATACCTTTCAAAAATTAAGATTAATTAAATGCATTTTTAATAGAAGAAAGCTAAGAGAATTCATTGAATAGCTGTTCACTCCAAGAAATGCTAAAGGAAGTGCCCCGGGTTGGAGGAAAATGATACCAGTTGGTAACTCAATTCTTCAGGAAAGAAGAAGGACATTGGCAATGGTGAATATTTGGGTGACTATAAAATACAATTTTAACTTAATTAAAAAAAATAATGTCAGTTTAGCCTTCTATATAATTCTTGACACTTTTAGATTCTTAATAATTGGGAGTTGAATGAGAAAACGGGGGTGGGTGAAGGGAAAGTCACACTGAAGGGGAAAAAAAGGCATGATCTTGGCCACTTTGATTCTAACATAGAGTATGTTATTCAGACTCAGGCATGGTGATTTTATGATGTCAAGAGTCATTTAAAAATCAGATTATGAATGTCTGCTAAATGCAAGGAAGTTTGCAGGTGTTAAATCATGATATTGAGCCTGGCCTTGGCATAGAAATCACATATTCAAAAAAGATGAGTGGGACTTCCCTGGTCGCCCAGTGGTTAAGACTCCATGCTCCTGAGGCAGGGGGCATGAGTTCAATTCCTGGTCAGGGAACTAAGATCCCACATGCTGCATGGCATGGAGAAAAAACAACAGAAGACTAATGGGAGTTTAATGAATGAACTTCTTATAAGGCATGGGAAACCAACAAGGAACTGACAAGTGCCCCAAAGCTAGCAACAAGGGGATGGACATCTTCATGCCTAAACCACTCCTCTGGGGAAAAGTGAAGAAAGTAGATGCCAAGCCTGCTGAGAGCTATAGCTGTATAGTAAGAAAGCCTGATGGACGACATGACCTTGGACAGAGGGACTCCGCCATACCATTGAGCACTAGACTCTATGACGTCATAATCTAGTAAGAAGGAGACCTGGGAGTAAATACCATGATGCCTCTCCCCTCTTCTCACAAGACCTCCTACTGGCCTCCCAGTTCCTATCATTGGCTCAATTCAATGAGGGTCTAGAAAGCAAGGAAGTCCAATTGCTGCAGATACTTCATACTTGTAGCCTCTTTGTATTTTAGTGCACAAAGCAAGATGGAGATGCAAGAGGCTGGTTCTTGATGACAAATGGAGGTTAACAAGAATGGGGCAAACAAAGTCCCTAATCTTGGATTTTGTGGTCTCACAGTAAATAACAAGGCAATAAGCAACCACTCAAGTAACTGCGTGTAGAAGGATCTCTGTTGAGCTATTCTATAACCAATGTTGATTCCCTAAATATGAACATTTTCAAGATGGAGTCAAGCAAGGTTTGACCTCACATCTTCTCCAACCTAGATGGAAACAGCCTGAGAAAAATAAAAAGTATTTGCCTGAGATTATGTAGGTAGTTTATTCTCATGGGAAACCCCATGGGCAGAGGAGCCTGGCGGGCTGCAGTCCATGAGGTCACAAAAAGTCGGACACGAATGAGCAACTAAACAACAGCAACATGTGGGTGGTTATTGTGAGAATCAGGTTTGGAACTGGCTTTACTGCATCTCACTTAGCCAGCATCCTATTCAAGTGGAAGTGAAGTCGCTCAGTCATGTCCGGCTCTTTGCAACCCCAAGGACTGTAGCCTACCATGCTCCTCTGTCCATGGGATTTTCCAGGCAAGAGTACTGGAGTGGGTTGCCACTTCCTTCTCCAGAGGATCTTCCTCACCCAGGGATTGAACCCAGGTCTCCCACATTATAAGCAGACACTTTACCATCTGAGCCACCAGGAAAGTCCAAAGCATCCTATTCACTATGACTTTAAACATAGACATGTAGGCATTTTATTCTTGTTGCCAGAAAAAAAAAAAATTCTTTGCATCCTAGGTTTAGGTTGATTTGCCATTTATGGTATATTTCTTCAAGGAGCTTCAATGCCTATCTGCTTCCCAGGCTAGAACACACAGAAAACTTTAAATGTGATTTTTTAAATTGGAATATAATTGCTTTGCAACATTGTGTTAGTTTCTCCTGTACAACATTGTGAACCAGATATTTGTATACATACATCTCCTCCCTCTTGAGCCCCCGAGGCTCAAGATGGCCCTCTAGGTCATCACAGAGCACCAAGCTGGGCTCCCTGTGCTATTCAGCAACTTCCCACTTACTATTTTTTCTTAAAATCACTAATACTGTCCTAATAGGAACAATGCACTGAGTCCTTTTAAAATACCAAACATGATGGAAAAACACCTTTAAAAAGCTTTGGTTTTGTATGACAAAACCCACTGAAATGTTGTGAAGTAATTAGCCTCCAACTAATAAAAAATAAATAAATAAATAAAATTTAAAAAAATAAAAAAATTAAAAAATTTAAAAAAAAAGCTTTGGTTTATTAAATTCTTTTTGCTACCCTTTCAACTGTAGCCCACCAGGCTCCTCTGTCCGTGGAATTTCCCAGGCAAGAATACTGGAGTGGGTTGCCATTCCCTTCTCCAGGGGATCTTCCTGACCCAGGGATCAAACCTGGGTCTCCTGCATTGCAGGCAGATTCTTTATCATCTGAACAACCAGGGAAACCCTCTTTACTTTCATTGAATCCTTATGTGGTGGGTAATATTCCCCCCATTTTACAGATGACAAAGCTGAAGCATCAGGCAATGACGTGGGACTCTCCATCTCTCACATTATTAAGCTGGGGGACAGCAGAAGTTGAACCTCTGTAATCAAAATCTTGTGCTATAAACCATTCTATCACCATGGGGATAAGTGAACTGAAGCTACTCCTGACCTTTCTGGCTGGTGACATATTAGCACTGGGTTGGCAGAGTGGGAGCCAATTCATAATTTATCTCAGAAAAAAAAAATAAAACAAAAAAACACTTCGTCCATCTTAACTGCTGACAACTGAACCCTTTAGCAGCACCAGGGGGAATGAAGTGGGAAGAAAAATGGCATATCTGTGAATACTACATTATCTTCAGGTCCACTAACTGGATTTTTCTTTTCAGAGATAAAATATTTGCAAGAGTTCTGTCTGGATCAGCAGCATGCCAGGGCCAGTTGAACTTTTCCACCAAACCTTTTGGGTTCATCCAAGCCTCCTCATTTCTCAGGAAAGCCTGTTGATGTGAAAGAGCATGACTGTTAGAATTTACATATGGATTGGAAGATTCTGACTTCTCCATGGGCTTCCTTCTGGTCTTCCACTTAGGCAGAAAGTAGGAATACTTAATCTTGGTTACTGTATCATATTTCAGTACCATCCAGAAGTCCTCCAGGCAACATTCAGAAAGATCAACCCAAGCAGCCAAGAGAAATGTTTCCTGTCACTGATAAAATCAGTTCATTTCAGTCACTCAGTCGTGTCTGACTCTTTGCGACCCCGTGGACTGCAGCACACCAGGCCTCCCTGTCCATAAAGTACATAAAGTACAGCACACCAACTCCATCCCAGTATTTGAACAAGCAGAGGCCACCAGAAACTGAACCATAAGCTCCATTAAATAATTAATCTGTCATTCAAAGGGACTCATCAGGGAAACAGAACAATTTTAGCATTAACCTTTGTGGTTAACCATGGGTGGCTCAATTGGTAAAGAATCTGCCTGCAATGTAGGAGACCAGAGTTGGATCCCTAAGTCAGGAAGATCCCCAGGAGAAGGGAATAGCTACCTACTCCAGTATTCTTGCCTGGAGAATCCCACGGACAGAGGAGCCTGGCAGACTATAGTCCATGGGGTCGCAAAGGGTCAGAAACCACTGAGCGACTTTCACTTCCACTTTCACTGTGGTTGGTAAGGTGTCCATTTCTATGGCGCAGTAGATAGTCTGTCTGCAAGATTGTTCCATCACCAGGCTTTAATCAGTTGAGGGAGAAAGGTCTACTTTATTATCAAAGGACAGTCGAAGAAAAGTGACAGTTCTGCAGATCATTATGAATGATACTTTGTTCAAAGAGACTATTCACTGCCTCCTTTTATAGCCAGCATGGCTTTCAAGACATTTTTAATTCATGGAGAACATGTCTTGATTAAAGCAGATTTAAATCTAAATAAAAGATATCTAAATGACAAGATAAGTGGTTTGGTTGTCCATTTGTTAGGCATTCTATAGTCTCAGAAAGCCAGAATAGAAAAATTAACTTGGTTTCAAAGTTCTAACATTTACCCATAATGTAACTGATGAGAAAAGAAATATTATGAGAAGGCAACAGAATTCCTAATTAGTCCCTCCTCCACTTGAAAAAATTATGTAATATTTCATGAATAAATAAACTGTATTATGACACTGCTATATATAAAAGAGATAATCAACAAGGACCTACTATATGGCACAGGCAATTTTACGCAATATTCTGTAATGACTTATATGGGGAAAGAATCTGAAAGACAAGGAGTATGAACATATGTATGCCTGAACCGCTTTATGCTATACAACTGAAATTAACACAACGTTGTAAATCAACTCTCCCCCAACATAAAATAAAAATTAAATTAGAAAATAAAGTATGTCATGGATTTTTAAGTTACTGAAATAATGTATAACAGTGCACCAATCAGTTAACAAAGAGGAAAGGATGTTACCAATATTTCAGAAATAGGTATCCCACCTATATTAAGCCTAAAGATAAGTATCTCCTGAATTCTGTGGATATTATCTCTTAGCTGTTCTATGAAGTTTTACTGAGTACTATTTACTCAGTGTATCATTTACTCTCCAGGTTTGGGAGCCTTATATAAATAAAATCATACTGTACATATTCTTTTCATATTTGTTCTTGTTTTACTTTGCACTCAAAGTATTTTGTGAGATTTTTGGGCTTCCCAGGTGACTTGGAGGTAAAGAATCTACTTGCCAGTGCAGGAGTTGTAAGAGACTTGAGTTGGATCCTTGGGTGGGGAAGATCCCCTGGAGGAGGAAATGGCAATCCATTCCAGTATTCTTGCCTGGGAAATCGTATGGACAGAGGAGACTGGAGGGTTACAATCCATGGGGTCACACAGAGTTGGACATGACTGAGTGAGCATGAATGCACGTCTATGTTGTATATAAATATTGTTTCTTTATTTAGCCTCTGCATGGTATTCTCCTATATATATATATATATATATATATATATGCCAAATACATTTACCTGTTTTCCTGTTGTTGGACTTGTTGGATGTTTTCAGGTTTTTTTTTTTTTTAATGTTCTTCTGGAAACAAAGTTGCTAACTATGTTTAAGAGGTTATCTAGGCTATACATGTTTTAAACTACAGTTGATCCATGAACAATTCAGGGGTTAGGGGTACTGACCCTCTGTGCAATCGAAAATCAGTGTTTAACTTCTCATCAGCTGCCCATACCCTCGGTTCTGCAGCACTGACGGTTCCTCCACATCCACAGATCCGACGAATCTCGGACCATGTAGGACTATAGTATTGACTGTTGAAAAGAGTCCACCTATAAGTGGACCCATGCAGTTCAAAGCCATGTTGCTCAAGAGCTGCTGGCATATAAAATAATGACTACAGTCTTCTCGGCTTCCCCAGTGGCTCCGTGGTAAAGAATCCACCTGCAATGCAGGAGACCCTGCTTCGATTCCTGGGTCGGGAAGATCCGCTGGAGAAGGGATGACCCACTCCAGTATTCTTGGGCTTCCTTGGTGGCTCAGCTGGTAAAGAATCCGCCTGCAATGTGGGAGACCTGGGCTCCGTCCTTCTGCTAATGCAGAAGATGGAAGAGACACAGGTTCAATCTCTGGGTCGGGAAGATCTCCTGGAGGAGGAAATGGCAACCCACTTCAGTAATCTTGCCTGCAAAATTCCATGGACAGAGGAGCCTAGCAGGCTACAGTCTGTGGGGTCACAAAGAGCCGGGAGTGACTGAGCCACTGAACATGCATGCATGTTCTTGGGGAATTTTTACTGTGTACTGATTTTCTGCGGGGTTGAGTCTTTACTGAGTCTTGGGGAATTTTTACTGCGTACTAATTTTCTGCGGGGTTTCTGTGGTGCTGACAACCTCGCCCCGTTTGTGGTTTGCATTGAGTTTTTTATGTTGGCTTTGTATTTTGAGGATCAAAAGTTCTAAATTTGGGCATAGTCAAACATGTATCTTTTTCTCTGTGGCTTTGTGTCTTGATTAAGAAATTCTACTTTATTCAGATGTTATAGAGACCTTCTTTTTTACTTTTTACTCTGAAAGTTTAAAAATTGAGTCTCATATTTAAATATTTAATTCTTCTTAAAAATGAAAAGTAAAGATATCCCCCCTTTCTCTTTCATTCTCTGAGTGTATTAACCAGTGTGCTGACAGGGTTTATTAAAGAGCCTCCCTTTATCTATTCTATTTCAGAAACAAAATTCTCATATCTATGTACTGTTCCTACAGACACTTTTCTCTCTTCTTTCTTCTGTTCCATTGCTCTGTGCCTCCCTTTGGCACACCCACACTGTCTTGATTGTTATACTTTTTTATGAACTCTAATTGGATTTGACAGTTATTCCACCATTTCATTTTTCTAGCTATTTTTCTGGCTATTTTTGATCCCTCATCCTTTCTTATAAGGGCTTCCCTGGTGTCTCAAAAGGTAAACCATCTGCCTGCAATGTGGGAGGCCCGGGTTTGATCCCTGGGTTGGGAAGATCCCCTGGAGAAGGAAATGGCAACCCACTCCAGTATTCTTGCCTGGAAAATCCTATGGACGGAGGAACCTGGTAGGCTACAGTCCATGATGTCCCAAAGAGTCAGACATGACTGAACGACTTCACTTTCTTTCCTTCTTATAAATTTTAGATTTTAAATATTTTTGCAGTTACTCTAAAATCAGAGCAGACATACTTAATAAAGTCTAAAGTGTATCTCTCTTTAACTTCTGACTAAATATTACACAAAACTTAGAATTTTTTAGCTTGAATCACCATCCCCTCAGTTTATAGTGCATTAGTATAGCTTTATCCAGTACTTTAGTTCAATTGTATTCATATTTTAACTCTTATTTTAGTTCAGTCACTCAGTCGTGTCTGACTCTTTGTATCCCCACGGACTGCAGCACACCAGGCCTCCCTGTCCATCACCAACTCCCAGAGTTTACTCAAACTCATGTCCATTGAGTCGGTGATGCCATCCAACCATCTCATCCTCTGTCATCCCCTTCTCCTCCCACCTTCAATCTTTCCCAGCATCAGGGTCTTTTACATTGAATCAGTTCTTCACATCAGGTGGCCAAAGCATTGAAGTTTCAGCTTCAGCATCAGTCCTTCCAATGAATATTCAGGGCTGATTTCCTTTAGGATGGACTGGTTTGATCTCCTTGCTGCCCAAGGGACTCTCAAGAGTCTTTTCCAACACCACAGTTCAAAAGCATCAATTCTTTGGTGCTCAGCTTTCTTTATGGTCCAACTCTCACATCCATACATGACTACTGAAAAAGCCATAGCTTTGACTAGACAGACCTTTGTCAGCAAAGTAATGTCTCTGCTTTTTAATATGCTGTCTAGGTTGGTCATAGGTTTTCTTTCAAAGAGCAAGCGTCTTTTAATTTCATAACTTCAGTCACCATCTGCAGTGATTTTGGAGCCCCGCAAAATAAAATCTCTCACTGTTTCCATTGTTTCCCCATTCATTTTCCATGAAGTGATGGGACCAGATGCCATGATCTTAGTTTTCTGAACGTTGAGTTTTAAGCCAGCTTTTTCACTCTCCTCTTTCACTTTCATCAAGAGGCTCTTTAGTTCTTCTTCACTTTATGCCATAAGGGTGGTGTCATCTGCGTATCTGAGGTATTTGATATTTCTCCCAGCAATGTTGATTCCAGCTTGTGCTTCATCCAGCCCAGCATTTTGCATGATGTACTCTGCATATAAGTTAAATAATAAGGGTGACAATATACAGCCTTGACGTACGCCTTTCCCAATTAGCAGCCAATCTGCTATTGCATGTCCATTTTAACTCTACAAAAGTATATCATTTGATTCATTTTATAGTGACAATATTGTTCATATATTTGTTATTTTTTTGATGATCACTCTTTCCTGCATCTCAGACCTTGCTTCTAGAATCAAGGGAACTGTGAAGACAGAGAAATCTCACTTTTACCTGCTTTATTTGTTCATTCATTTTACAAATATTTATCCAGAACTTAATGGATCAAGTGCTGTACTAGATATTAGAAAATGAATTAGGAGCAAACGACCCAATTCCTCTTCAAAGTTGCCTTCTGGAAAGAATTGAGTTATATAGTCACACAGACAAAAGCTTATAAACTGTGATAAGTCTTCTGGAGGAGTGATACCTGGGTTATGGGGTATATGATTGGGGTAGGGTCTTACCTGGTTGGGGGCTCAGAAAAAGGTAGACTGATATGAAATCTCAAAAGACACATCTAAGTGAAGGGAGGAGGAGGGAGTGTACAAAACTTGAGGGATGGGAAGAAAAGCTGGGGTCATTTCCAACAGAGCAAACAACGTTCCAAGAGAAGAGAGGTAGTGTGGCATATTGGGCGAACTTAAAGCAGGCCCTGTGGGTGGTACCCTTGTGGGAAGGGGAAGGGGCCACATGGAAAGGAAGTGACCATCCTACATCTAAACTTCAGTCCTTAATCCCCAAACTTCCCTTTCAGGTTCACACAATTCTCATTTTACTAACAAGGCATCTGACATTCAGAAATCTTAAGCATCTTGTCTACATTAGCAACTGACCAACCTGAGCTCTGAATCTCTTCATCCCATTCCCAAAACCCATTTCCTTTTCTTCTGTCTCTATCATGCCCCTCCCCAAGATGAAGATCTTGGACTTCATGGGGGAGATATCAATGGTGGCTGATCTAAGAAGGAGCCAGATAGAAGGATTTTATGTTCTTTTCTTTAGTTGCTTTTTACTTTTTGTGTTTAAGCAAAATTCAACTGGCAAAGGTGGGCAGGAATCCCCCCTCTTCGTTTGCCCTTCTGCTAAATGGCTTCTCACACCTGAAATCATTTTCTCCCCAGGTGGCTATTCTATCATGTCCCTCAACTCATTGACCTTCTCCAGCAAGTCAACCCTAATTATCTGAGACAATGTAATAACACTGTCCTCTCCAATCAGAGCAAATAGGCGACTAGTCCCAATCCCTCAGCAGTGGGTGTCTCTGGCAGACAGAAACAAAATCAATACACTGGTAAAGCAGCCAATGAAGCAAAATTAATACTTTGGTAAAGCAGCCAGTGAAATCCACAAAATTATGCAGCTTCCTAAGCTGTGAGACATCTTAGGAAGAAAAGCAGAATTGCCCAAAGGGCTGCCATTTATGGTTTTTAGCCACTAATATAAAAGCTATCTTGGAATCAAGTAACCATTCTAGTTTCACTTCTGTATTTGCAGATGAACATTGTAAAAATACATCAGTGGGGACTTCTCTGGGAGTCCAGAGGCTCAAACCCCATGCTCTCAATACAAGAGGCTGAGTTCGATCCCTGATCAGGGAAGTAGATCCCTCATGCCAAAGCTAAGAGTTCGCATGCCACAACTAAAGATTCTGCATGCTGCAATGAAGACCCAGCACAGCCAAAATAATTTTTTTTTATAAAAGAAACTTTAGAAAAATAAGTAAAATGCATCCATGATCATTGTTATTATAAAATTAGTATCATCACCACATAAGATGCAAATATACAAAAACTTGAAAAGAAAAAAAAATTGTTTTCTTATCAAGCACAAGTTCTTGTTTATCTCCTGATTATTATAATCACCCATTGTAAATATATAATTTTGCAATATAGGTTTTTCATTCAACATTATGTAGTATGTACAGGGCTTCCCGGGTGGCTCAGTGGTAAAGAACCCACCTGTCAATGCAGGAGATGCAGATGTGAGTTTGATCCCTGGGTTGGGAAGATCCCTGGAGGAGGAAATTGCAACCCACTCCAGTATTCTCGCCTGGAGAATCCCCACGGACAGAGGAGCTGGGCAGGCTACAGTCCATGGGGTCACAAAGAGTTGGACATGGATGAGTGACTGAGCATGTGGGCACTCAGCACGTAGGTAAATATATAGTGGACATAATTACATGACATCACATACTTTTCAAAAACATTTCAAACCTCTGCATAATGTACCATCAAGCTGGCAAACAGGGTACGTTACCTTCTTCCTAAAATTGGGAATCTAGAGATTTTCCAAGGTTTTGTTCTAATAAGCAGGCTGACACTGAATGCCCTTACATACTAATTGCATTTTATTTTTTTTATCATAATTCAAACAGTTCATGTCTGAATGGAGTTAGGCATTAAGAAACCACTTCCCTGCCCAATAATTTAATAGTCGTTGACATACTATACAGGGCATTAACATTCCCATCTTTGAAACGGGAATGACACTGTCCATGATGGCAGAATTGCTGGGTAAATCCCTCCATGCCGAAGGAAACACTCTGTGTAGGTGAATGTTAGTGTAAATGAAAGTTATAAAGACTTTATCCCAGGGCTTCCTGGTAGCTCCAACGCAAGAGACAAGGGTTTGATCCCTGACCCAGGAAGATCCCACATGCCTCGGAGCAACTAAGCCTGTGCTCCATGATTGCTGAGCCTGTTCTCTAGGGCCAGGGAGCTGCTACTGATGAGCCCACATGGGCTACTGAAGCCCATGGGCCTAGAGACCATGCTCTGCAACAGAAGATGCCGTTTCAATGAGAAAGCCCAAGCACCACAGCTAGAGCGTAGCCTCCACTCGCTGCAGCTGGAGAAAAGTTCACACAGCAACAAAGACCCAGCACAGCCAAAAAATATAAATAAATAAAATTATTTTTTTTAAAAGATTTTTATCCCAAAGACAGATAATTCTCATGCTTATGGGGCTGTAATACATATTACAGAAGAAATTCGAAGTTAAAAAAAAAAAAGTTAATTCTGTCTGAATAGGTGCTATATTAATAATAATAAATGATAATTCTAGATTGCCAGATTTAGGGTAATTATTTTAATTATATGTTTCACCATCTGGCTGACAGTCCTGGGTGTTTAAACAAGTTTTCAATTAGTATTTTGAGGAAGTGCCAAGAACATTTTTCTCTGAGCGTTCAGTTCCTTGCGCTTCTTTCATAATAATTTCCGTTTGTTTTCCCTTTTAATTTTAGGGTTTAGAAGACCTGTACCTCTTGCAGAGTGAATGTAGTGACAGTGACGGCAAAGACAGCAATGTGGGGATGAATCTGGCTCTGTTACCGTCAGAGGTAAGAGTTGGACTTCTTGCTGTCTCCGTTTCGTTATGTGTCAGGTAGAATAGGATGCACCCTGCAGAGTAAAAATACCATAGGACAAAGCCTATCACAGTCTGGCTCCATGCCTGGCACATAGGAGAAGTTCTATACGAATCATCTCCTAGGAACAATGGCAAGAACAATGTCTTGAAGATTGCAGAGATATTCTTGGGTTCACATCTATGCGCATCTTCACACCATCCCTACAAGCTGCCTTCCTTTGACAGAGAGGAAAACGAAGCTCTGAGAGGTTGAGTCGTGCAGTCTGTGATACTCAGTGTTCAGATTCTAAGTCTCCTTTTTTTTCCTCTTGGACTTCTCTGATAGCTCAGTTGGTAAAGAATCTGCCTGCAATGCAGGAGACCCCAGTTCAATTCCTGGGTTGGGAAGATCCTCTGGAGAAGGGATAGGCTACCCACTCCAATATTGCTGGGCTTCCCTTGTGGCTCAGCTGGTAAATAATCTGCCTGCAATGTGGGAGACCTGGGTTTGATCCCTGGGTTGGGAAGATCCCCTGGAGAAGGGAACAGCTACCCACTCTGGTGTTCTGGCCTGGAGAATTCCATGGACAGTATAGTCTACGGGATCGCAAAGAGTTGGACATGACTGAGTGACTTTCATTTTCACTGTTTTTTTTTTTTTTCTCTCTTACTGAACACTGGGAGTTTCCCAATGTAATCGGTTCCTACCAGAGATCTTCCTGAGAACTTGTCTGGAAAAAAACAATGTAAACAAATCAGAAAGAACTCCCAATGGCTTACATTCATGTGTGCACCATACGAGGTGTTAGTTTATTGAATTGTCTCAAATACTATGTGCTTTAGTCTTCACTCTTATTCGTCACTTATGAAAAGGATTTTGAATGCAGAACTATGACTCTGCATGCATGCTAAGTCACTTTAGTCAAGTCAGACTCTTTGCAACCCTGTGAACTGTAGCCCATAAGCCTCCTCTGTCCATGGGATTCTTCAGGTGAGATTAATGGAGTCGGTTCAGTTCAGTCACTCAGTCGTGTCCGACTCTTTGCGACCCCATGGACTACAGCACGCCAGACTTCCCTGTCCATCACCAACTCCCAGAGCTTGCTCCAATTCACGTCCATCGAGTTGATGCTGCCATCCAACCATCTCATCCCCTGTCATCCCCTTCTCTTCCTGCCTTCAGTCTTTCCCAGCATCAGAGTCTTTTCCAGTGGGTTGCCATGCCCTACCTCCAGGGGATCTTCCTGACCCAGGGATCGAACCCGTGTCTTGTATGTCTCCTGCATTGTCTGGCAGGTTCTTTATGACTAACGTCACCTGGAATGCTCTATCTGACTCTGAGCCTGTATTTTATTTTGTTACGAGTGCTTAAAAGAAGTCAAAAATAAGGATCATGGATAAAGGGTGGATCCGTGAAATCCAAGTATGAATGTGTTTCTTTGCCTTAATTTCTTTGGGGCACAATAGAAGATGTCACTTGTAGGTACTTGGCAAAAAGCCATGATCACCTTGTGAGATACAGGTGATGAAGATATCTGAAAGTGCTTGCAAAAGATTTCCTGTAAGTCTAGCCCTGAGTTGGAAATGCAAAGCTGAACCTCTTCTCAGACCAGGGAGGGAATGATGGCAACAGGGCATCATTGCCTTTCTCTTGATAGCAAGTGATTTGCAATCTGAAAGTGAAGTTGGACTGGAAAGGGAGAGAGAGATAACAAGGGGAAAAAAATATTCAATTTGAAGTTGCCTTCAAGGAAAAATGTCACCCGGAAAATGATTTTATCAGGTTTGAAATGCAAATGCAATAAAATCCCTGACATATTTGGATTGGTAAAATAATATTTTTCAGGATTGGGTGAAGAGAGGATTTTCGTGTGGGGGAAGTTGTGTGTAGATATGACTGGCTAGAGTTAGACTATAAAGATCATGTCTCAGAAAACAGAAGTTCTAACCTTGGGTACTGATTGTATAAAAAATAAAACAATTAGCTGTAACCAAACATGTCTCTATGGCCATATCCCCACTTTTATATTACAAGGAGATTGTATATATATATAGGAAGGTCTCAGAGCAATACAGTCTCTATTTCTATATATCCCCCTGTAAAAATTCCATGGACAGAGGGGCCTGATGGGCTACAATCCATGGGTTTCCCAAAGAGTTGGACACAAGTGAGCATGAGATGGGGGGATAGAATAGACGATTTGGGGGTTCATCCCAGTGTTCCCCTTTTCTAATGCTTTTCTGCCACTCACAGGTGGGCTTCTGTTCCCACATGTGTATGGAAGAGTGGATATGTATATGTCACATGTGCATGAAAGGATGACTGTGTATGTATCACATGTGTGATATCACATTCCCTTCTCCCCTAGAGTCAGCTGCCTTAGGAGTAAAACCTCACCCAATAGGACCAGCTGAATTGTCAACCCAAGAGGTGATCACTTGGGACCAAGGAGCTGTGAAGGTAAATATGGCTCCTCAGAGAGCAAGATAAAACAGGCAGCAGGAGCAGAGAGCATGAGAAACAGGGCAGAGGCCCCATGGAACCCTCCAGAACGGAGAGCCAGCCTTAGCTGACGACACCCTTCCAGTGCCAGGCTGGCCTCTCTTGGCACCTGGCTCTGTCCACGCCGAGCATCTCCACGGTTTCCTCATCTTTGCCTAATTCTGCTGAGATGGGAAAGGTCTGGACTTGATGCAATGCTACCCGTGTTGAATGGTGCCTCAGTGAATCTCAAGGGATAAGTGGAATAACAGCATGATGATATTTATTGCTAATATTGAATATAAACTGTACTTTTAAAATTTTATTTATTTACTCTTTATCTGACTATGATGGGTCTTCATTGCTGTGTGTCGGCTTACTCTAGTTGTGGTGAGCAGGGGCTACTCTCTAGTTGTGGTGTACGGGCTTCTCGTTGTAGCTTCTCTTGTTGCGGAGTACAGGCTCTACGGCACAGGCTTCTGTAGTTGTAGGCGACTCAGGAGTTGGGGTGCACACAGATTTACTTGCTCTGTAGCATGTAAAATCTTCCCAGACAAGGGATTGAACCCACGTCCCCTCTATTGGCATGTGTGTGTGCCACGTGGCTTAGTTGTATCTGACTCTCTGCGACCCTTTGGACTGTAGCCCGCCAGGCTTCTCTATCCATGGAATTCTGTGGGCAAGAATATTGGAGTGGGTTGCCATCCCCTCCTCCAGGGGATCTTCCAGACCCAGGAATCAAACCTACATCTCCTGTGTCTCCTGCATTGCAGGTGAATTCTTTACCCATAGATCCATCAGGAAGACAGGTGGATTCTTCCCACCAGGGAAGTCCTAAACTTTACATTTGCTTAATATTCCTGGGTCTCTAGCAGATCCAGATAGCTACTGCTCTCTGCCTTCCTTCTACTTAACAGTTGTGTAGATGGATTTTAAAAGTAGAGCTTCCTGTGAAAATCCTGCACAGATCCAAGGACAAATAAATATTTTGGTATGGTGTTTCAGCTGGTAAAGAATCTGCTTGCAGTGCCGGAGACCCAGGTCCAATTCCAGGGTCGGGAAGATCCCCTGTAGAAGGGAATGGCTACCCACTCCAGTATTCTTGCCTGGAGAATTCCATGGACAGAGGAGCCTGGAGGGCTACAGTCTATGTGGTTGCAAAGAGTCAGACCCAACTGAGCGACTGGTACTTTCACTGTTTCACATACCGAAACACCAGGTTGAGTAAGTCTGTGTTTGGAGATCATTAACGAATGAGACCCGTGGGCAACAGGTTCATGACCCAAAATGTATGACTGGCAAGTGCCAGAGTCAGGACTGCAGTCATTTTTGAATCTGACTTTGAAGCTTGAGTGCTATGTGATTCTGTGTTAAACAAAATGGCCAAGATACTCTAGATAGATTAAATAGATAGACAGGGAAAATGGATGGATAGATGAATGGATGAACACAGAGATAGACAGATAGATGGGAAGCTAGAGAAAATGGATGGATAGATGGTTGGATGAATGGATCGATAGATAAGATAGGGAAAATGGATGGTTGGATGGATAGATGGATGGATGAACCTAGATATATTAATATATAGATAGATAAATATGATAGAGATAGAGATGTAGGTACAGATATGTAGGTACAAGGGGGGAGCATCCAGAAGTTTTCACAGACACTGATTTGTGTGGCAATATCAACAGAGCTAGAGATGACAACAAAAAAACAAAGCAAAACCGAGGACCTCAATGTAATAATAGTGAGTTATATTAAGTGGGGAAATGAGAGGAATGAGAGAAATGAGGTACTTGGTGTGCAAGGACCCACAAAGCCTGCAAAACGGTATGGTCTTGGCAATCAGAGATAGCTGAGCTCCGATGCCAGCCCTGCTGGGTACTGTTACATAAACTTGGGTGAACAAGTGATCTCTTCAAGCCCCAATTTCTTCATGAATACAATGAATCTAATAAAATAACAACTCATGAGCTCCTTATGAGAAACGGCTGAGATAACTTAAAGTAAATGCACATAAAACATCTGTTTAGCTCCTTTTTAACGTTCAAGGCAGACGGATGGGCGGGAGGGAACCATAAGCTTGCCTTGTCATCCGCTCACCTGCCTATTGTCATTCTCAAGGAAAATGGGGCTGGAATAATGAAAGAGTGCTTGGTGTAGAATTGAGGATAACTGAGGTAAAGAAACTAGCCCTTTCCCCTAAATTTGCTGTTGGCTCATGTTCATTCAGGATTCCCTGGTGGCGCAGATGGTAAACCCTCTGCCTACAATGCGGGAAACCCAGGTTCAATCCCTAGGTCAGGAAGATCCCCTGGAGAAGGAAATGGCAACCCACTCCAGTACTCTTGCCTGGAAAATTCCATGGATGGAGGAGCCTGGTGGGCTATAGTCCATGGGGTCGCAAAGAGTCGGACACGACTGAGCAATGTCACTTTCTTTCTTTCATGTTAATTCATTCATTTAGCAAGTGTTCTATTGTGTCACTACTATATTCTACACATGGTATTAGGTCCAGTGGATTCATTGGTAGAAAAGATAAGGACTAGTTTAAAAAACAATTTATGGAAACATAGTTTCTTTACAAAGTTGTGTTAATTTCTACAATATAGCAAAGCGAATCAGATATATGTATACATTTTGTTGTTTAGTGGCTAACTTGTGTCCGACTCTTTCATGACCCTATGGACTGTAGTCTTCCAGGCCCCTCTGTCCATGGGATTTCCCAGGCAAGAATACTGGAGTGTGTTGCCATGCCCTCTTCCAGGGGATCTTCCCCACCCAGGAACTGAACACAGTCTCCTGCACTGCAGGCAGATTCTTTACCACTGAGCCACCTGGGAAGCCCATCCATACACATATATCCCCTCTATTTTGAATTTCCTTCACCACGGAGCACTGAGTGGGTTATAAGCTTCGTGAGCACAAGAATAGTGCTTATATCGCAGATAAGGACCATTTTTGTGCTCATGAAACTTCTAATTTACTAGGATGGAGGAGACTCACTCTGACTTAGTAAATACACAAGTGATGAATGTTCTGAAAAGTGACGGACACAATGTGACATCTTTTCCAGGGAGATGCAAAAAGTCTGCAGAGTCAGGGAATATTTCTAGAAGCAGGCGATTTTTTTTTTTAATCCAACCCCTGAAAAATGAATTCATTCATCTCAGTGGTAAGGCATGGGGAGAGAGGAAAAGGCCAGATCATTGGAGGAATAAGAATGAGTTTGGCACATCTAGGGGGCCCTCAAAGAGTAGCCAAGTTTTCATTTTGCTAATTGAGTACATCTTTTAAAGCAGCTATTGAATATCGTAATTTCATGGAAGAAAGGACATTTGAACACCAGGAAAATAAGGCGACAATGTTAGATTAATGTCAGCCCTTTGAATTGAATAAATTCAGAGTTATAAAATAGCCACTTCGTTTGGCGTGTTTTTACTTAAAACTGTATCTGTGACCATTGTCGGTTTCCAAGAGCGGTATGGTGCATACGCAGTTGTGTCCGACTCTTTGCAACTCCATGGACTGTAGCCCGCCAGGCTCCTCTGTCCATGGAATTTGTCAGGCAAAACACTGGAGTGGGTTGCCATTTCCTGCTCCAGGGGATCTTCCTGACCCAGGGGTTGAACCTGCATCTTCTGCATCATAGTCACATTCTGTACTACTGAGCCACCAGGGAAGATCTCCAAGAGACATAGAGAAGGGGCCAAACCATTCTTACTGAAATGAGGTTTTGGTTCCAAATGGATTTTTCTACCTGTGAGATGACCCAGAGAATGGATAAATAGCAAGGACTTTCATTCATTCATTCATTCAACAATACTTCTTGAGATATGTATATATATAAATATACACACACACATATATATATACCACACCATTTGCCTGGCTCTATCTTCTCTCTCTCTCTCTTTCTCTCTCTCTCTCTCTCTCTGTGTCTCTCTCTCTCTCTATATATATATATATATAGTAGTAAACAAAGCCAAATTTTACATACTGCCTTCCCTCAAAGACATTTTTCTACCTCTCCTCTCAGGGATACAAATACATTTTTTTGTATGTATAATCCATGTTTTATATACTTTGGCTAAGCATCAAAATATAAAGAGTTGTAGAATGTTATAATGGAGAAGGAAATAGCAACCCACTGCAGTATTCTTGCCTAGGAAATCACGTGGACAGAGGAGCCTGATGGGCTGCAGTTCATGGGGTCACAAAAGAGTCTAACACGACTTAACAACTAAACAACAACAGTGTTATAAACTTAGACAAATTGCACATACTATGCATATCATTTTGACATTGACTTGGTTCTCTCAAGATCCTACTTGGAGATCCATCCAGGCTCATACAAGGAGATCTAGTTGTTTGATTTCATCTTCTAGTCACCATTCTCTTTTGTGAATATGCCATATATATGTATCTGTTTCCCTCCTGGTGGACATATGGATTGTTTTTTCTAAGCATTGAGGATATAAACATAGGAAAAAAGGGGGAAAGTAAAGTTCAGTCATTTAAACACCTGTTTTGTATTATTCTGGGACTGTGGACAGAAGGAAAGATGTAATACATTTCCAGTCTAGTGGGAAAGACAGGGAGATATGCAATCACTGAATTTCCATTTTGGGGAGATTTATCTTGTAATATGTAGGGCATATGAGCAGAAGCAGTCATTGGAGACAAGGACAGTCAATAGGAAGGTCTGTGGTGAATGGCAGGGATCTGATCAGGTGCTGGAGAAGTCCAAATGAAAGAAGTGATGATGAACAGTAGGAGGTAATGTGGACATGAGACCAACATGGCTGATACAGGGAGGGTTTGTCTTTGCCCAAAGCCTCTGCTTGCCCACAAAGCTACATCTGTGCTGTCCGAGGAGACGAGGGTCACTTTATGGAGAGACCTGATGATTGGGATAAAATAGTGTAGTTCTCAGGGTTTCCCAAATGGCACAGTGGTGAAGAGTCGCTAAGTCACGTCCAGCTCTTTACAACCCCATGGACTGCAGCACACCCAGCTTCCCTGTCCTTCACCATCTCCTGGAGCTTGCTCAAACTCATGTCCATTGAGTTGATGATGCCATCCAGTCATCTCATCCTCTGTTGCCCCCTTCTCCTCTTGCCTTCAATCTTTCCCAGCATCAGGGTCTTTTCTAATGAGTCTGCTCTTCCCATCAGATGGCCAAAGTTTTGGAGCTTCAGCTTCAGCATCAGTCCTTCTAGTGAATATTCAGGGTTGATTTCCTTTAGGATTGACTGGTTTGATCTCCTTGCTCTCCAGGGGATTCTCAAGTGTCTTCTCCAACACCACAGTTCGAAAGCATCAATTCTTTGGTGCTCAGCCTTCTTTATGGTCCAACTCTCACATCTGTACATGACAACTGGAATAAACATAGCTTTGACTATATGGACCTTTTTCGGCAAAGTGATGTCTCTGCTTTTTAATATGCTTTCTAGATTTGTCACAACTTTTGTTCCGAGAAGCAAGCATCTTTTAATTTCATGGCTGCAGTCACCATCCGCAGTGATTTTGGAGCCCAAGAAAATAAAATCTGCCACTGTTTCCATTTTTTTCTGCATCTGTTTGCCATGAAGTGATGAGACTGGATGCCATGATCTTAGTTTATTGAATGTTGAGTTTTAAGCCAGCTTTCTCACTCTCTTCTTTCACCTTCACCAAAAGGCTCTTTAGTTCCTCTTCACTCTCTGCCATTAGGGCTCAACGAGATGGTTCCTACATGATCAGCATGGACCTGAGTTTCAATCCTCTCACAGCAATCCCCGAAGGCAGGTGGTGTGAGCGCTATTATGCCCATCTTCTGAAGGAGTAAAGCAAGGCAGAGAGAGCTTAGAGTCATACACCCAGTAAGCAGCAGAGTGAGCTAGGAAGTGAGCCCTGTCAGCATGGCTCAAGGACCACACTCTCAACTCCTGTTCTAAATCAGAGCTCATGGCCCAGGGCTCAGCACAGGTGCAGACAGAGGCTGTATCCCAGCTCAGGGTTCAGGAAGGTTTTCTGGGTGGAAGTGTCTGGGAGGAAGGTCCTGAGCGTGAGAAAATGGGGCTGGGGAGGGAGCAGGGAGGGAGGTCTTAGTACCTGTGCCATGGATGCCCCGGAGAAGCGGAGGATGGGCAGGATGAGGACGTTAAGAAAGGGAGACAGCGTCCGGAGGTCACTGCTGGGCTGGCCTGCAGCCGATGCTCCTCCGGTCCCGTCCTCAGTTTCCACCTCGATGCGGTGACTCCAGTCCTGTTCATTTCTCTCACTTCTCACTCTGCATACCAGCTGGTTTTTGTACTTTTGTCATCTGGAAAATTGCCAGGCAACCCTGTTTAGAGCAGGCAATATATAATGTATAAATGTCAAATTCTTCCCTTCCTTCTTCACTTGCTGGTTGAACAGCTACTATTTACAAGACTGTGGTTTTTTTTTTTTTAATTGGAAGATAATTGCTTTACAATGTTGTGTTAATTTCTGCTGTACAATGATGTGAATCAGTTATATGTATACCTGTATCCCTTCCCTGTTGAACCTCCATCCTGACCCCCATCCCACCCGTCTAGGTCTTCACGGAGCGCTGAGCTGGGCTCCCTATGCTATATAGCAGCTTTGCACGAGCTATCTGTTTTACACAGAGGAGAGTATAGATGTCAGTCCTACTCTTCCAGTTCATCCCACCTCCCCTTCCCCCAACCCTGGGTCTACATGTCTGTTCTCTGCATCTATCTGTCTGTTCCTGCCCTGCAAATATGTTCATCTGTACCATTTTCCTAGATTCCACATATATATGTATATGCATTAATATGTGATATTTGTTTTTCTTTTTCTGACTTATTTCACTCTGCATGACAGATTCTAGGTCCATTCACATCTCTACAAATGACCCAATGTTGTTCCTTTTCGTGGCTGAGTAATATTCCATTGTCTGTAAGTACCACATCTTTACCCTCGCATCTGTTGAATATCTAGGTTGCTTCCATGTCCTGGCTATTGTCAATGAACATAACTGATACAGCCACTGTGGAGAACATAATGGAGGTTCCCTAAAAAACTAAAAACAGAACTACCATATGATCCAGCAATCCCATTAGGGAGAAAAGCATAATTCAAAAGACCGTGTGTTTTTTGGAACTTCCCTGGTGGTCCAGTGGCTAAAACTCCACACTCTCAATGCAGGGGGCCCGGGTTTGATCCCTGGTCAGGGAACTAGATCTCACATGCCTCAAATAAGACCTGGTGCAGCCAAATAAATAAATGTTTTGTTTTGTTTTGTTTTAAAGAAAACTCATGTGTTTTTTAGGCTAGAGCAGGGATGCAGAGACAGCTTTGTTAGTTATAAACATGGATCACCTATGGATTTCCTCCTTAAAGAGCCTGCAGTCCAGTAGGGAAAAAAAGCAACAGTTATCCAGAAACATTTTTTTTTTCCATCAGAGAAGTCTTGAGAAATTGCTCTGTGATATCAAGAGGCTTGGAGAATGAAATGGCAATCTACTGCAGCATTCTTTCCTGGGGAATTCCATGAACAGAGGAGCCTGGCAGGCTACAGTCCATGGGGTTACATTCTTTCCTGGGGAATTCCATGAACAGAGGAGTCTGGCAGGCTACAGTCCATGGGATTACAAAGAGTCAGACACGACTGAGCGACTCAACAACAGCAGCAGCATACAGGACTGAGCGACTAACATGCAACCCATCAGGAGGCTGGGGGCAAGGGGGGGTTTTCCTTTTCACACCACGTTCAAATTGGAAGAAAGCTCAGAAAGTTGTGTCCTTGGGCTCCTATCCTTGTGTTCCAGGATGCTATGGACTTCCCAGAGTTTCTGAATAGATCCCTAGCCTTGTCTGAAAAATTAGTAGATCTGAGATCATATTAAACATAATTAAATATAATTACTATCACTATGACTAATAATCTATAAGTGAATAATAATAGCTAAGTCAGATGTAGCATTTACTATTCCCCAGAGATTTATCTCCGTGCTTTCCAAATAGAAAGTTACTTATTCTTTACAAACATCTTATGGGAAAGGTACTATTGTCATCCTCCTTCATGGATGAGGGGATTGAGACAGAGATTATGTAGTTGGTCCAAAGTCACATAACTGGAAAATGGCAGGCATGAGATTTGCACCCAAACAGTGTGACTCTAGAGACTTGACTTTGAACCACTGTGAAATGTTTCCTCTTACTTATAAGTAAATAAAACTACTTAAAAGATAGAAGCTAGACTTTCTTTCCTCCTTGACTATATTTTTAACATTGTCTGAGCACCAGCAAAATGTTTGGGCCTTAAAAAGAAAAGCTCTCACATCCCCAAACTTGATTTTTACAGATTTACATCAATCTCATTTTATAGATGAAGAGATTGAGAAAGGAAATGACTTTGCCAGGATCACAAATAAGATGAGAGGAGAACATGGGTTAGCACCCAAGCCACACAGAAAAGTGTTGTTAAGTGTAGGCTTTGAGACAGAAACAGCTAGATAGAAATCCTAGCTCATTCATTAACTAGTCCTGTAGGCTGGAGCATGGGGCTTATTTTACCTCAGTCTCCATTTCCCCATCTGTAAAATGGGAGACACATTCTATCAAACTCACAGGGTTGTCATAGGGATCATTTGAGATAATGTATAAGTGTCTTAAGCATCATGCCCATGCATTGTAGCACCTGCGTTGTTATAGGTATTCTTGTGGCTGTAATTATGCCATTTAAATTCACCCTGATCTGCTCAACTTAAATCCAGTGGTGTCTCCAAGGTATCACATAATACTTCAGGCAAAATCCCCTGCTTAGGTGGGAAATAGGTCCCCATCCCCTCCAGTCTTTACTAATAGCAACACCGACTGTCGCCAAATAAAATGGGCTCCATGACTTCCTACCACTGTGTTTGAAGAGACCCAACTCAGTGAAAGAAGATACAATTTCTTGCTCAGTTGACAGTCAAGGACTCGTGTATTCAAAGATCAAGTCCTTCAAAAGATTCCACCATTCTCACTGATTTATCATGTTTCCTTCTTTGTTTTTCTGATTGCCAGTAGAAGTCATCTAAAGTAAAATGCCAAAGCACAGGTTTTAGGATGAGAATGTAGAGGTCAGCTAAAGACCTTCATGGTCATACGCCAAGGTGCAAAAATTTTAGAGGTGGAGGAGAGGTGATGTGTGTGCTTGCTCGGTTGCTCAGTCGTGTCTGACTCTTTGCAACCCCATGGACTATAACCCCCAAGGCTCCTCTGTCCATGGGGTTCTCCAGGCAAGAATAGTGAAGTGGGTTGCCATGCCCTCCTCCAGGGGATCTTCCCGACCCAGAATCTCCTCGACAATGCAGGTGGGTTCTTTGCCACTGAGCCTCTGGGAAGCCCAGGAGAGGTGACAGGGGCCAAAAGGACACAAAATCATGTCATGGCTGAGAGAGGATTAATCTCAGAGCTTCACATCCTAGTGTGACGAAGACCTAGTTTGGGGCTCTAGTGACATCCTCCTGGTACATACAGGCCCATCATTCTTCAAACGAAGATGAAAGCATATTCAGCATATCCAAGCTCATGTTCAAGCCTCGGAACCCACCGTGGAATTGTACTTGTCTGCTCATCTTTGGGCAAAGGTGGTTCAATATTCCCCATGGATTTCTGATTCTTTAAAACAATTTCCTACCCGCTTCAGTACTTGTCGCATTTTCTCCTCGGCTTCTTTGTGTCATTTTCTGCTGCTTTCTTCCTTTCTCAAGCTTATGAAGACATCCATCCTGTTAGAGAAAACCACCAATAAAAATCACCTCTCTGGATGCTGCGATGAACCAAGAACAATGCTCTTCCTTACTTGCGTTTCTGCCAAGTTGACATCACATGCTTTTTCACCTTCCCTTACCACTAGTATTTCAGATTCCGGGAGGTGATTTTCAAATGCTAGATGATGAAATCTTCCTATAAAGAGAGGATTCTGGGAGAAATGGTCAGTAGGCAGTACAATATTTTTTTCTGATACCCCATCACATGAGTGAGTCAAACCCATAGTTCTTCATAAGCCATGTGGGCAGGACTTTAGGGTTTTACTGAGCCTTTTATGGACAAGGAACAGTGTGAACATAGGTTTGTGATAGGCAAATAGACTTGTCTTACCCAAAGGTACTTCTCTTTCTTCTGGTTAGAGAATAATTTTTTTCCTTTGGAAAAATTTCCTACCTTGGCCCACCTGTCTTCTTAACTAATGAAATAACCATGTGACTGTAGCAAATTAATCAGAGCATCCTATCTTCTTGGACACAACCATTGATGCAGGAGCCTGCAGAAGACCTAAGAAGAACTAATCAGGGATTGCTACAGTCACATGGAAAGAGATACTTTCACTTCAAATATAGCTAGGTCTATGCAAGTCCATAGGCTGTCCATGTAGTATAGTCATAAAGAATCCTCCTGCCAATGCGGGAGATGCAAGAGATGCGGGTTTGATCTCTGGGTCTGGAAGATCCCCTGGAGGAGGAAATGGCAACTCACTGCAGTACTCTTGCCTGGAGAATCCCATGGACAGAGGAGCCTCGTGGGCTACAGTCCTTGGGGTCACAAAGAGTCAAACATGACTGAGCGACTGAACATACACACGCAAACACTGTGTAAGTCTAGCACTTTGCACTCACCTGGAGAGAGTCTAGTTAATAAACTAACAAAGAGGAAAAGGGATCTAAGAGATGGCAGAGAGAGAGGAGGGGGACATCATTTGGGCCCTTAGAATAAGTTACAGTCGAATCTGTAACAATCTGAATCACACAAAAAGATTTCAGTTGCGTGAATCAATAAAATACCCCCTTCCCGCTCCCCCTCCCATTTTCGGAAGCTTCATCTACTCAGTTTCTTTCTGTCCCCTGCCACCAAACCATTTGATGTCATCCCTTTCAAAAGATTTTGTCCCCAACAGAATTTTTGGGACATCTGTGTTTGTCTGTGGTCATGGGCCTCCCCCAAGTCTCACTGCAAGGCTGGAGAGAGGCTGGTGATGTCTCTGCTCTCAGATAGCAAAGACTATTGATTAAGGTTTGGAAGCAGAGGGGAGGTCACTGGACAGAGCTTAACTCCCCTCTGCTCCTGACTTAGTAGGTGTTGTGGGTGTCTCTGGACCTCTGTGGGCCTCCATCCCCCTCCAGGTCAACTTTCATTAGTAAATAAATTGTGACTGTGGGGATAGCAGTCAGACAGTATTATTTTAAAGCATGGTTCTTTCATGTAAGAGTTGAGTGACATTGAAAGGCAAATATCATATAATATCACTGAATATGTGGAATCTAAGAGAATAATAGAAATGAACTGCTTTATAAAACAGAAATAGAAAACAAATTTGTGGTTAATAAAGGAGAAAGAGGGAGTGGAGGGCGGGCAGAAAGAGAAGCTATGAGTTTGAGATAAACAGATGCACACCACTATATACAGAGTGGAAAAACAACAAGGACCTACTGAATAGCACAGGGAACTATAGTCAATATCTTGTAATAACCTATAAAGGAAAAGGATATGAAAACAATAGGTATATGTATATGTATAACTGAATCAATTTGCTGTACCCCTGAAACTAATACAACATCGTAAATTAACTACACTTCTGTTTTAAAAAGTGGTTAGAAAAAAAGGAGTCGAGTGATATTGAAGCAAAGAAGGCCATGTTTCAGATTCCTCATCTATAGCAATAAAGATGAAAATAGTAACTATCTCATGAAGAATGAAAGAACTCATGTAAAGTATTTAGCGTGATGGCTGGAATATTGTAAATCTCAGTACATGTAAGTTAATGTTATTACTTTATTGAGACTTGGGGGGATCATAAATAGTCAAGACTTCACAGATGTTACATATATAAGCCCAGCCATTGTGTGTGTGTATAACAGAGAGAGAGAGGAGTCGGCAGCCACGTTTAGTGTCTTCACAATACACAGATTGAATACTAAGTCCCACCTCTGGCACTATCACTGAGTGATCTTTGATTTCTCAGACCTTTCTATTTCTCTCTCTCTTTTCTCTTCCTCTTTCTTTTTTCCCCTCCTTTCACTCAACAGTTTATTGAAAACATACAGTACCAAGCATTTTACTAAGAGTGATGTATAGAATCAACAAAATCATACACTGATCTTTTCCTCTTAGACTTTAATAAGACATCTCAGATAATTTGCCCTGGATCCACCACCATATGAAATTCCCTTTGTCACAGGGCATACAGACCACGCTCTTTACAAGTGCTTATCTGTGCTTATCTCTCCCCTTCCAGAATTTTCTAGGGGAAAAAAAAAAAAAACAAGTAGCAAACAGTGTCTAAACAAGTTGAGTGTGGACACTGATGCATGCATTTCCTGAGCTTTGGCCATTGGAATTGTAGCAGCAATCAGGAGCTGCCTCTGGGAGCAGACCGACACTTGGTTTAGCTGGGAAAAATAAACTAGACGCAACCAAAAAGGCATCGCTTCCTCTGCCCCAGATCTCACGAACAAGCCAGATTGGCTGTGCCTGGTTCTCTGGGTGACAAGCGTGAATTATAAACCCGGGGCTGCGTGTGTTCCTCATCCCTCCCACTCTTTCTGCCGCCCTGCACTCCCAGGTGCCCGTGATGGAGACGTGATTTCAGTTGCACAGAAGGAAATATTTTAAGACCTGCCAACACCCTTGGCTCAGAACTCGCCTTCCCAAGCAACCTGTCTGAACACGGTGACTGCGGTGAATTATTGAGACCTTAGAAGGTTCACCCAGAGGAGCAGAGGGGAGGAGGGTGGGGCCGGAGGCTGCAGCTAGAATCAGATGCCCTTCCCTGCTCCAGACAGCAGCCAGGCTGCGGATTTAGCATCTCCTCCAGGAACTGTCTCCTGGGCCTGCACAGGAGGGGTCAGAGGGTGTTGGGCAGTGGGCAGCTGAGAATTTGGGGCTCCACATTTATTGTTGATGATGAGAGGCTGGACATTAGTAGATGACTGTCCAGATACACCTGGCGTCAAGGCTGAGGAGCAGAGTTTTAGTATTAAAGCTTGTGAGGTCTGCAGATATAGAGAGCAGACTGTGGTTGCTGAGTGGGTAGACAGTGGCAATGGGGAAAGGGTTGGGAGTTTGGGATTCGTAGTTGCAAACTATTATATATAGGACACATGAGCACCAAGGTCCTACTGTACAGTACAGAGAACTATATTCAGTATCCTGTAATAAACCACAGTGGAAAAGAATATGAAAAAGAATATATATATATATATATAATGGCACTAGTGGTAAAGAACCCGCCTGCCAATGCAGGAGGCAAAAGAAATCCAGGTTCAATCCCCTGGGTTGGGAAGATCTCCTGCAGGACAGCATAGCAACTCACTTCAGTATTCTTGCCTGGAGAATCCCATGGACAGAATAACCTGGGGGGTTATAGTCCTTTGGGTCGCAAAGAGTTGGACTTGACTGAAATGACTTAGTGCGCACACACACACATACACAAGTGTATGTGTGTGTGTGCGTGCATGCTGTCAGATACGTATACGCAGATATATATATGTATGTATAACTGAGTCATGTTGCTATACAGCAGAAATTAAGACAAAATTTTTCAATAATATTTTTTAAAAATAAAAAACATGTGAAGGCAGCTTCAAATAACACATCCAGATACTCCTTCCTTCCCACATGAAAAAAAAAAAATTGCAATGGCTACTCTAGTTCCAAGCGCTTTCCAAATGTGCATGCAGTTAGTCCTCACAGCAATTCTACAGGGTAGGTGCTATTTTTATCCCCGGACATAGTTGGGGAGACTGAGGCAAAGATAAAAAAAATTGCATAAAGAATGTTTGGGAATATTTGGAAAGATTAGAGCCAGGATTCAAACCAAGGCGGGCAGTTTCCAGGCGTGCACTCTTCGTATTAGCTACATAGTCTCTTGCTAATCATGACGCTGAAGATGAAGAAGATGGTGCTGTTGATGGTAACTGCCTGAGCTGGGTAATCCATCTGCTGCATCTCCTTCGCTTCTACAATACCACCTGCTCATGGTTTTATCCCCGTTTCACAGTTGGGCACAATGAGAATAAGCAATGTGAAATGGTTTGCACAAGGTCACAGTAAGAAAAAACAACCACCCCAACATCAAAAAGTATTAGTTGCTTAGTCATGCCTGACTATTTGCAGCCCCCTGGACGGTAGCCCACCAGACTCCTCTGTCCATGGGACTCTCCAGGCAAGACTACTGGAATGGGTAGCCATTCCCTTCTCCAGGGGATCTTCCCGACCCAGGGGTTGAACCCAGGTCTCCCACATTGCAGGCAGATTCTTTACTGTCTGAACCACCGGGGAAGGCCCTGCCCCAAAAAAAATCAGAACCAGAACTCAATCCGAAATCCGTCTGACCCTAAGGTCCATGCTTTCTGAAATGCATTGAGCGTTCTGTGGCTTTGACCTAGAAAGGTCTGAGACCTTCACAAATCCTCAAGTTCCCCAGTGCAACCAGAGCAGCAGTCAAGATTCCTCATGGATGCAATAAAGCAGGGCTGAAGGAAAGCCAGCTGCTCCTGTAGAAAAAGAATGAGTCTGTAAATACAAAGCTGAATTTCCACAGGAAGCTCATTCCTGAGAATCGCCACCTTCCTATGAATAAAACTCTGCGATTTCTTATCCTTTCTATCCCCAGAACGAGCAGTGGACCTTCCTGGTGGTGGGAGGTCTTTCACAAGGTATCGAGTTGTGGTCACTTCCTAAGAGCTCTGAGTATGTGATGACAAAGTGTGAGCAGCAGTGGTGTGTGTAGGGGATACGTAGCCTGGCTTGCTAAGTCAGGCGCTCACTGTGCAACCTGTGTTCATAAAGGATAGATTCTGGCACGACATGTGCCTTTGAGCTTGCCTGCATGTAAATAGTGTGTGTGTGCGTGCTAAGTTGCTTTGGTCGTGTCCAACTCTGTGTGGTCCCATTGACTGTAGCCGCCAGGCTCCTCTGTCCATGGGGATTCTCCAGACAAGAATACTGGAGTGTGGTGCCATGCCCTCCTCCAAGGAGTCTTCTTGACCCAGGGATCAAACCCACATCTCTTATGTCTCCTGCATTGGCAAGCAAGGGTTTTTTTTTTTTTTTTTTAACCACTAGTACCACCTGGGAAACCCCAATGTAAATAGTGTGGTCAGTCACTCAGTCATGTCTGATTCTTTGTGACCTCGTGAACGGTAGCCTGTCAGGCTCCTCTGTCCATGGGATTTCCCAGGCAAGAATACTGGAGTGAGTTGTCATTTGCTTCTCTAGTGCCACCTGGGAAGCCTCTGTGTAAATAGAGCAATCATCAATTTGGATCTGTGCCCAGTGGTGACATTAGCTCTTATTTAATGCAAAACTAGAGCCAGTTCCCCATTCTAATGTCTGTTATTTATCTATCCAAGGCTGGTAGAACAAATCACAGATTAACCATGCAGTGGAATATTATACAGCACTTAAAAGGAATCTGCAATATCACCATGGATTGCAATGGAGTCTTTGTTTACAGTATATTCCAAAATTAAAAACCTAAAATATATGCAAGTGTTTATTGCATGCTGCTCTCATTAAGAAAAGGGAAATATGAGTATATAGTAGCTTTTTTTTTTTCTTTTTGGCTGAGCTGTGTGGCTTGCAGAGTCTTAGTTAGTTCCCTGATCAGACACTGAACCCAGGCCCCAGAAGTGAAAGTGCCAAGTCCTAACTGCTGGACCACTGAACCACCAGGAAATTCCCAAGTATGTAGTAGCTTATATTGAAAACAATGAGAGGTTCTTAGGACATATGGGAGTTGTGAGTACTATTTCCAGCAGCTCTTCTCTAAGTTTGAAATTGTTTCCAAATAAAAATTTTAACAACTAAAAGAAAAACTCCCCAAACAAACAAAAGTGAAAGGGCTTTAAAAAATTCTAAAATAGAGAAAGAGGAAAAGGGGGAGAAAACAGTGTGGGTAGGACAGAATCTTGACTTCTTGGATAATAAATTCTATAGATCTAGCTGTGAAACCATGTAAATATTTTCCATAATCACCAAACAAATATATATATATATATATATATATATATATATAACAAATTTATATTTTTAAAAACAATTTCTAAAATGTAGCAAATGAGCCTGATTGTTCACCAAGCTGATGGCACACACATAGAAAGGGAAAGTATATGGTGATTTTAAAATAAGTGATTTCACACTATATCACTAGTGAAATATACTCTATCATCTAAAAATAAATGGGGGAAGCTGTTTTAAGAAAACAGTGGTTGTAGTGTTGCTACTGGGCTTCCCTGATGGATCAGTGGTAAAGAATCCACCTGCCACTGTGGAAGATAATACTTGTTTGATTCCTGGGTCAGGAAGATCCCCTGGAGAGGGAAATGGCAACCACTCCAAGATTCTTGCCTGGGAAATTCCATGAGCAGAAGAGACTGGCAGGTTACAGTCTATGGGGTTGCAAACAATTCGACACAACTTAGCTACTAAACACATCACCATGTATTGCTTTTGTTACTCTGGGTCTGCTCTATGTGTGGTATGGAAGAAAGCAAATGAGAAGTTACATCAGTGTCCTTGGAAGTCAGGGTTTCTAGCTTAGAAAAAAGGAAATAAAGATTATTAAAGTTAGTCCTGGATTCAATTAATAGATACATTTTTCTACAGGAGAATCATGGTCTATATATCTGACCACAAGCTTTTTCCATCATGGTTCAGGACTTCTGACCCAGGCAGAGGGCTTATTCAGATACAGATTGTTCTTCAAGGTATAGTCTGAAACTGATAAGTGAACATATGTCTCTGAAAAAAGAAATACTTGGTTTTGTGGTTCATGGTCCTATTAAAATCCATCATTGTAACTATATACACATGGGTGGGGTGGGAGGGTATTTTCCAAACTCTTTCTTTTTCTTTGCAAGCATGTCAGCTGTCGATCCTGGAGTTTTGTGGGTGATGGAAGAACCCACTTTGATGGCTAATTCTCATCTTTTGAACTCCATCCTCCAGTTAAAAATCATTATTAAATTTAAAAGTATAAAGCAGTTATATTTAAAAAGAAATGACATGTCCAAAGGCAAAAAGCTGTGAAAGGACATCCATTAATCCTGAATAATTAAGTCAAATCTTGGTTACTTTTCTGAATTGATCAGACCTTAAATATCTGGGTAAAAACGACTGTAGAGCTTTGACATTGGGAAGACATGAGCTAACACTCAACATGTAAGTATGACTTCAAGCCAGTTGCCCAATAGACCAGAATATGAACTTCTGTGATAGTAAAATGTAGATATTTGTACCATTTTCTTAGACTTTTTGGGAAGAGTAAGCAAAATAATAAGGTAACATCCAGAGCCTGACACATATACAGAAAAGTGAAAAAGTGAAAAGTGTTCGTTATTCAGTCGTGTCTGCCTCTTTATGACCTCATGAACTGTAGACTGTCAGGCTCCTCTCCATCGGATTTCCCAGGTAAGAACACCAGAGTGGGTAGCTATTTCCCTCTCCAGGGGACCTTCCTGACCCAGGGATGGAATCTGGATCTCCTGCATTGTAGGCAGATTCTTTACCGTTTGAGCCACTAGGTAAAAGCTCAACGCAGATACAATAGGTATTCAACAAGCTGTTACTAGGATGGGGCTCAGAATCTAGTGTCAACTGGTATACCATTGGTGCCCAGCAGCTTTGCAACTCAGCTAATTGCCTTTTTAATACTTTCCCAAATACAGCAGGTTTGCTGGGCAAATCACAAGTCCTTGAGGAAAAAGAAAGTAAATGTTGGAAAGTGACTTCACTTTGAGTTGTGATTGTCATTAGGGATATATGCCAAATATTCCCTTCCTTTGAACATAAGCTAGAATTTTATTCCTTAAGCATGAAGCCATCGACTAGAACTAAGTGATTAGTTCTGTCCATTGAGTTGTCAGTGATAGTGACATTTTTGAAGGTCACATCCACACTGGAGGTTTTAACTGCCAGTGCAAGGTTCTCCAAAGCTCTCTCATAACACAACAACCACCAGAGATGTTTCAGATGACAATTGTTCCATCAGCCCAAATTCCTACCTCACTAGAATAAGCTAAGTTTTTCTGCTGAGTTGTGGTAAATATACAATGAGGACAAGAAATAAAACTTGTTTCTCTTTTTAATCTACTGAGAATTAGGAGATGGTTGTTACTACAACATAACTCAACCCATCCTAACTGATATATATAATCAGTCTGATTTTAGTGAATTGATGTTCTATAATTCAGTTAAATTAAGCTCATTTTTGCCTTATGGGACTTTTTAAATTTACCCTCAAAACTTTTCCAATAATCAGCATTTTATGTACAAACTTGGCTGTCTTATTCCAGATTGCTTTATATCGTGGCATAGATTAGTAGATAACAGAAATGCAGTCAAGTATCTCTTTCCTCAATGAGATACCTTTGTCACCTACTATTCTTCTTAAACATGGTCACTCTGGGATTCTTTCAGCTCCTCTGACAAACCAAGCTCATCCTTTAAGCCTTCATACTTGCTGTTCCCTCTAGATACCCTGAAGTGTGTCGTCTTCAAATTTTGAACTCTTATTCTCTTATTCAACCTCTGCTCCTAGTTCACCTGCTCAGAGACAGAGGAATGGTCTGTCATTTCACCCTGTTTTATGCCCTTCATAGAACTAAGTACTGACTGCGTTTGTATTGTTTACATACATGTTTGCTTGCTAATTATCTGTAGTCCCTTCTAAACACAAGATAGCTCTTTTGCCTATTTCATTCACTGCTAGAAAAAGATAATTCCCTTAGGACAGGGATGACAGACAGAAGATGCACAATAAATATTATTTAATAAAGATGAGTCAGTATCCCCTCCACCTTTGATGGAAGATGTTGGGCATGCAAAACATCAAAACTTTTGTGAGATTATTATTTTAGATAAATACCCATCTTCCTACATCTGCTCATCGTCTGAGACAGCAGTAATGGCTATATTTTCTCTTTTTCTTTTGGTTACACTAGGTCTTTGTTTTGGCATGGGAGCTCTTTAGTTGCAATGTGTGGGTTTAGTTGCCCTGTGGCAAGTGGGATCTTAGTTCACCTACCACAGATCTAACTCGCATCCACTGCTACAGAAGGCAGATTCTGAACTACTGGACCACTAGGAAACTCCCATGACTCTATTTTCTGACAAAAGCATCCTTTCCCTCCTTTCTTCCCTGATGTTTCTGAAATTTCCTCCTCATTGGAAAACTTTCACTCTCCTCTCTGCTGATTTCATCTTGACCTCATCAGTCACAAAGACTCTCATGGGAGTTCTGTTGTTTGGATCGTTTAAACTTTGTGAATTTTGAAACTTTGCTGCAGTTAATCCTCGACATGGACTTCTCTGAATAATTTCTACTTGGTTCCTAGACTATCCGGCTTCCTCTCATTCTCTTTCGAATGGCAGCTTGCCAGGGCATGCTAACTGCCCCTGGCCAAGTCTCTATGGGGGAAAGTAGATAAAATGCTTCATGCCACAATACTATTTTTCGAAAGATGAAGCAGACTTTGCAATGGAAAACTTACCAGTCAAAGGTTATATTTAGTAGCCCTTCTTTTCTGCCCATTGCTTAAATGGCAACAGGGTAATCCCATTTGGAGGACTTGAACCCCTCCCTGGGACTGGATGAAGCCATCACTTTTGGGTGTCAACAGCACAAATGAAGGGGTTCAAAGTAGTTGATTGGTCCTCAGGCATCTGTCCTCTGGGGAGGCCTTTATGACATTCAACTGGAATTTGCCTGTTTCCTCTTTTTCTTAAAGAAGTCAAAGTTGGCATTGGGATTCAATCTAGATACTCTCTACTGTGTGTGTATGCATGTGCACTCTGCTGTGTCTGACTCTTTGTGACCCGTGGACTGCAGCCCACCAGGCTCCTCTGTCCATGGGATTTTCCAGGCAAGAATACTGGAGTGGGTTGACATTTCCTTCTCCAGCGGATCTTCTCCAGGTGTCCTGCATTGTGGGCTGATTTTTTACCAGCTGAGCCACCAGGGAAGCCCAAGAATACTGGAGTGGGTAGCCTATCCCTTCTCCAGGGGATCTTCCTGACCCAGGGATCAAACCCAGGTCTCCCGCATTGCAGGCAAACTCTTTACCGTTGGAGCCACCATGGAAGAAACGATCTCTGAATTATACCAACGTACACATATGTTCTTCCTGAAAACAATGTGAAGGGTCCCTGTTTATTGATGCATCATCATTTTCCAAAATCAGCTCTATTCCTTCTGTAGAGGTTAGTTTTAGAAATGATTGTGTGTGTGTGATACATAAAATGATGAGACTAAATTACAGAGCAATTTTTGCATAATGTACAATAATTATGATTATGGTGATGATGACGATGGGTAGTTTACCCTAGTGCCAGACACTGTGCTAAGCACTTTATCTATGGTATATTTTAATCACTTAATTCTCACAATAACCCTGTGCAGAAAGTGCCATTTTAGAGATGAGGAAGCTGAGGCACCAAGAGATTTAGAAGCTTATCCATGGCCACAAGGATGATGAAGAACTAGGGATGGACCTGGTAGTCTCGCCAGAACCAAAACTCTTAACCAGGAGTTTATACCTAGATGAGATCATCAGGTATATAAAATTGAGGCATCCTGGTTTTATTTCCTTCACCGCTATAAGCAAGTAGTTTTCCTTAATGTTATGTTTCTAGGGAAACCTGGATCCTTAGAAATTGTATGTGTATTTTTTTCCTAGGGGCAAAATCATAGCTTTTATAAATTTATCTAAGGAGTCTATGACCCAGAAAAAAAACAACATAGTAGATAATGTCTGTGTTTATTCTTTAAGGTTAATTTTTGTTTACATATTCAGCAATTATTTTCTGATGGTGATCAAAGCGTTGGGTAGAGGGATGAACCAGCTATGCTCTGATTCTGCCTCCAAGGGTCCCAAGAGTATGTTCACATTATGATATGGTTCCCTCCAATTCTGAGATTTTTATGAATCTCCAGGCTGCAGTGTCTACAGCAGTCTGTGATTATCTGTCCTTTTCCAACTTACCCAGAGTCGTGGCCACATGATTCTGCATATCACTGTTTTAAAATTAGGTCCTTTGGGGACTTCCCTGGCCATCCAGTGGTCAACCCTCTGTTCTTCCACTGCACGGAGTGTGGGCTTGATCCCTGGTCAGGGAACTAAGATCCCACATGCCACACAGTGTGGCTAAATAAATAAATAAAATTTTAAAATAATAATAAAAAAATAAAATTAGTTCATATACCTGAATTCCTACCTCCTCTTTTGTATCAAGCATCCCTGAAAGGCATGGATGATGCTTTCCACATTTCTGGCATCTCTACCCAGCACTTCATCCAGGTATGGGCAAAGAGCAATTTCTTAGTGGAAGTTCTCTGAGCATTCTTCAATAAGCCTGGTGCAGAAAAATGAATCTGGAAGTTAGAGAGAGATTTGACCCCCATTTCCCAGCTCTACTTACCAGTGTGGGGCCTTAAGTAAATCACCTTACCTGTTGAGCCTTCATTTTTCTAACCTGGAAAAATAATCTGTCTTTGGCAATTGTTTGATAATTAGAGATCACTGTGCATTAAGCATCTGTCACATAAGAAAGATTGAGTGAGAGTGTTAACCTCTCAGTTGGGTCCAACTCTTTGTGACCCCACGGACTGTAGCCTGCCAGGATCCTCTGTCCATGAAATTCTCCAGGCAAGAATACTGGAGTGGTAGCCATTCCCTTCTCCTGGGGATCTTCCCAACCTAGGGATCAAACCTGGGTCTCCCGTGTCCCCTGAATTGCAGGTGGATTCCTTACCGCTGAGCCACCATGGAAGCCCAAACTATTGGAGTGGTGATAGTTTTGTTGCTAAGTCGTGTCTGACTCTTTGCAACCCCATGGACTGTAGCCTGCAAGGCTCCTCTCTCCATGGAATTCTCCAGGCAAGGATACTGCAGTGGGTTGCCATTTCCTTATCCAGGGGAATCTTCCTGACCCAGGGCTCAAACCCAGGTCTCCTGCACTACAGGGAGACTCTTTACTGACTGAGCTACCAGGGAAGACTGGTGAATTCCTGTGCCTTTTGTTTCTAAGTGGTCTCACCCCCTATTGGTTGGACCAAGTCAGGAGGGACAAGGGTGTTTCTCTGCCTGCAACCCCCAAATGGCCCCCCCTCCCAGCGCTGAGCTGCAGTCAGAGTGGCTTTTCTCGAAGCCTTTCCATCTCTACCATCTGCGCCGCCAACTGTTCCCCGACTGTGAGCTTCCCGCTTGCAACCCCGCTAAGCAGGTGTGGCTGACGCCTGCCTCCTCTCTGCTTTGCATGGGGAATCTGATTGTGTTTGACAGGCTGCTCACGATGGAGAGGAAAAAAAAAACCATGAATTGGATTAAATGCTCTTTGTTTAGACTTTATTAGCCAAAGAGGCTCTGCATAATTAATTGGAGAATAAGCTATAATCTCACATGGAGGCAGAGACTCAACCCCATGAAACACAGCTTTGCTTCCCATTTTAGGATGCCTTGGCAGGGAGATAGGGGTGGGGATGGCTCCTAATTTCCTTGTGGTTTTGAGGACTAGATGGGCGTAGACGAAGAGAGATGTCCTTTTGAGGCAGAGCTTTGTTCATCCACCTGACAAAAGAAAATCAGGTCACCTTGGCAGGTTGCTTAGTCTAAGATTCAGTTTCCTTATTTGGGATAAGTACAGAGTTGTGATAAGGATTAAATAAAGGAAAATATTTAAAGAGTTTAACATGGGGGGGTTAGCACTCAATATATTTTATTAATAGCTAATATAAATTAATAGTTGTTATCCTTTTATTATCATTGTAATAGTTACTCTTCTTAAAATTTAGAACATACGAAGGCCAACCCTTCTCAAGTTGGGCTTCCAAGATAATCCTGGAAACTTCTGCTTCACTTCAGTTAGCCCAGAGAGAAGAGCCTTGTCCAGAGAGAAACAGAAATTCAGTCACAGTAGACAATGATTTAAGTGGGCTGGTTTATGCTTTATTCAAAATAATAGAGACCAAGTGCCTTGAAACAACAAATAACCCTTTCTTTTTAAGCTTGTCCTATTAAAAATAAAAGTACAACCAGAGATCTTTTTTTTATTCACATGTATGTCCCAGTTTATTAATCTGAACCTTTCTTAGTTAAAAAAAAAAAAGAAAGAATTTCTGCACTAAAAAGAAGTCTGTTCTGGCTAACAGGGCCAAGATGAATAGTCGCAACTCCCTTCCTCTTTGAAAATATCTCCCCCAGGTCATTACTCTGATACTGAAATTCCCACTTCTGACAGCTGCCCTTCTCCCTTGCCCCATGTTAATGTGAAGCAACCAGGTGATGAATAAATGATTAAGTTCCAGATCCTCTTTGGGCTCACACCATCCACTGTGCCCAGCTTGAGTCTCCCTTGAGGCCACATCTATTGTATATTAGCATAGCTATGCCTTTTGGATAGTGTTTGGATAGTATATCCTTCCATGCTTTTATTTTCAGTATTAATTTATTCTCACAACTACAGAGTAGTTTTGTAAGCAGAATGTATATATTGTTGTTGTTCAGTCACTAAGTCACGTCCAGCTCTCTGCGATCCCATGGACTGCAGCACACCAGGCCTACCTGTCCTTTACAATCTCCTGGAGTTTGCTCAGACTCATGTCCATTGAATCAGTGATAAAATCCAACCATCTCGTCCTCTGTCATCCCCTTCTCCTCCCGCCTTCAATCTTTCCCAGCATCAGGGTCTCTTCCAGTGAGTCAGTTCTTCGCATCAGGTGGCCAAAGTTTTGGAGCTTCAGCTTCAGCATCAGTCTTTCCAATGAATATTCAGGGTTGATTTCCTTTAGGACTGACTGGTTGGATCTCCTTGCTGTCCAAGGGACTCTCAAGAGTCTTTTCCAGCACCACAGTTAGAAAGCATCAGTTCTTCAGCATTCAGCCTTCTTTAGGATCCAACTCTCATTTCTGTACATGACTACTGGAAGACCAAAGCTTTGACTATAGGGACCTTTGTTGGCAAAGTGATGTGTATGTATATAAATCTTTGTCTTTTAATATGTATTTTAATATATATTGTATATAATTAATATATATTATATTTTAATATTATTATATTAAAATACAGTATATAATATACATTAATATACACAATATATTAACATGTTATAAATTAATATAAAATATATTAATATATCTTTTTTTTTTGGTGGGATCCAACATTCTCCAACTGATGTTTGTTCAGCAGCGAGTTGTAGTTTTGGAGTCCTCGCAGGTAAAGATGAGCGCACATCCTTCTACTCCACCATTTTCCAGGTTGTGACCCTGCTTAGTTAACTTATATGCAGAGTACATCATGCAAAATGCTGGGCCAGATGAAGCATAATCTGAAATCAAGATTGCTGGGAGAAATATTGGTAACCTCAGATATGCAGATGACACTACCCTTCTGGCAGAAAGCAAAAAAGAACTAAAGAGCCTCTTGATGAAAATGAAAGAGGAGAGTGAAAAAGTTGGCTTAAAACACAACATTCAGAAAACTAAGATCATGGCATCCAGTCCCAGCACTTCATGGCAAATAGATGGGAAAACAATGGAAACAGTGACAGACTTTATATTTTGGGGCTCCAAAAAAAGCAGAGACGTTACTTTGTCAACAAAGGTCCATCTAGTCAATGCTGTGGTTTTTCTCAGGCATGGATGTTAGAGTTGGACTATAAAGAAAGCTGAGCACCAAAGAATTGATGCTTTTGAACTGTGGTGTTGGATAAGACTCCTGAGAGTCCCATGGACAGCAAGGAGATCCAACTTGTCAGTTCTAAAGGGAATCAGTCCTGAATATTCATTGGAAGGATTGATGCTGAAGCTGAAACTCCAATCCTTTGGCCACCTGATGTGAAGATTGAACTCATTTGAAAAGACCCTGATGCTGGGAAAGATTGAAGGCAGGAGGAGAAGATTATTATTTTTTTAAATCATCTCTAAACATTTCAACTCTTGGGAGAAATCAAATGTGAAATATCTGCATTTTTAAATTAGCATTTGCCGTGCTGCAGTCCATGGGGTCGCAAAGAGTTGGACATGACTGAATGACTGAACTGAATCCATATTAATATATAAACATAATATATATTTTAAAATATACTTTAATATACATTAAAAGACAAGGACTCTGACAATCCTTGTCTTTTAATTGGACTAATTTATCTATTCACATATTTTGTAATTTATTTTATATTTAGGTGTAACTATTACTGTGCTATTTTCTCTATTTGTCTCATTCATTCCATTTTCTCTTTCTTTTTTGTTATTTTGTTATACCTTCTATTCCTTCTACTGAAATAATAATTATGCATACTGTTACTATTCTTTCAGTAGTTAGAAATTAGAGCCTATGTCCTTAACTCTAGTAAAATATGAATTACTCTATTCACTCCTTTCCTGACGTTTAGAACCTCAGTATACTTTAGGTCCACTCACTCTCTGTTGCCTTCTGTTGTATAATGGTCATGTATTTTAAAGGTATAGGACAATATTATCTTTCTGTGCCATCCATAGACACACATTTTATACATGCAGCTAATCAAATGTTTCTATTGCTCTTCATTCTCCTCTGCATTTCCATGCTTCCATCTAGAATAATTTTTCCTGAACCTGAAAAACTTTAATTTTTAAAATACTTCTTTCAGTGTAGGTTTGCTCTAAACTATCTCAGGTTTTGTTTTTCTGGAAATGTTCTTATTTTTCCCCCAGTTTTTAAATATATTTTTCCTGTAAAGAATTCTAGGTTGGCAGTTACTTTTATGCAATATTTTTATTTTGCTTTCCTTTTTTTCTGAGAATTAGCATCATACTTATTGTTATTTCTCTGAAGACAGGGTTTCATTTTCTCCACTTGCTTTTAAGATTTTTCTCTCTTTGGTTTTCAATAGTTATATTGTAATGTGTGTGAGCGTGGTTTTCTTTGTACGCTTCTTACTTAAGTTTGCAGTGCTTCTTGAATCTGTGGTTTTATATCTTTCATCAGTTTTAGAAAATTCTTAGGCATTGTTTTTTCAAAAATGGCTTCTGTCCCTTTCTGTCTGACATCCAATTCTGATATCCTAGATACATGCATGTTAAATCAAAATTCTGTGTCCCACATGCCACTTTTCTGTTTTTTTTTTTACTCATACTTTTTTCTCTCTGAGCTTCTGTCTAAATGCTTCCTACTAATTTACCCTCTGAGTCATAAATACTCTTTTGGTGTATGACTGATGTATCAGTTAAACACCACTGCAATGTTAATTTCTTTTATCCAGTCTAACATTTTCCTTAAATTAGTTTCTCTGCATTTTAATGATCTTTCTAAATTGCCTATTTTGTCTTTCATATTTTGAAGGTGTTAATCACAGTTGTTTTTCAGCCCATGTGTGATGTATAATCCAATACACGGGTCCCTCACTCCTAGTTCTGTTTCTGTGACCCTTCTCTTCTGTTGGCCTTACATCTTGGTATGCACCAGAAGTATTGCATGAATGCCATGCAACATGTATTTAAAAAATATATTGTAGAGGCTTTGGATGTTATTGTCTTTCTCCTGGAAGATTTTAGCTTCTAGCCAGAATTTTGAGTAGGAGCAGATTATCAAAACACAATCAAGCATCAAGATGATTCAAAGTATGTTTTAGGCTTAAAGAGCATTTCAGCTCTCCTGCTTGGGTGCTATCCTTCACCTGCCCCCAAAGAAATGCCTGTCATTCTTCCTAGAGCTTCTCCACTCTGTTGACTCCTGAACCCCAATCCTTATCTCCTCTGAGTTTTTGGTGGGTTCTCAGTCTCCCAATGCTGACTTTTCTGCCTGGTGTTCTTGCCTCATGTTCTGTCCTCTACTTATAAACAAACAAATACCTCAAGGAGAAAACCAGCTTGGACTATCAGACTGTATTCCTACCTTTACCTTCTTTCTGGGATCTTGCCCACTTGGGTCTGGGATGTCTGGATCATTCTGAACTTCATATCTGCTTTGCTTTTTGGCCTCCTCCTCAACCCTATAGACTGAGGAAAGTTCCAATCAATTTCTCTGGCTCTCTCTGTAGATGCTTTCTACTCAGATTCTCAAGTTTATAGGGCTCACCTCAGTGGTCTCCATTCTCCCTAGAGCTTTTTGACCACTATCCCAAGTCATAGCTGCTCTGATAACTATTAAATGCTTTCTATCATAACACAGAATTTTTAGTTGATCCTGCTGGAAGTGCTGATCTAATACAAATGTGTTTGTCGGAACTGGAAATGGATATTTGGTCTACATTTCAAACTGTGGGATTTGTTAGAGCAGCAGTCTCCAACTTTGTTGATACCAGGGACTGGTTTCGTGGAAGACAGTTTTTCTGTGGACAATGTGGAGAGATGGTTTCAGGATTATTCAAGCACATTGGGGATCCGCTATAAATACAGATGAACCTGCTTGCTTGCCCACTGCTCACCTCCTGCTGTGTGGCCCGATTCCCTAGCCCCTGGGAGATCGGACGCCTCCATGCTAGGAATCTCAAATTCCTAGCAAAGATATAATCATCTGTATCTCCAAACCAGACCTCAGAAACTTGCAGGAAATCTCCCTCGAAGTCTCGAAGTTTCGCTTGGGAAGCCCTCAGATGAAGCCCCGCTTGGTGGCAGTGATGGAGACAGAGGCAGGCGAAGCCTCTGATTTTCAGGAACACCGTCTGGTCCCCCTGGCAGGCTTCACATGGCAGCCCTTCCTCTTCAGAGAGAACGCCTCCTTCCATATGTTCCCAGAGACGGGAAGCTCGGGCCAGGGCCTCCTTCCAAAGACAAGTGCGATTTCCCACATGGATCATTGGGAGTTTTCTTTCTTCAGGCTTTGCTGGGAGTCATTCGAGGTGAGCTCGCTTGAAGGCTGTGCCTTTGGAAGGCACGGTGCTGGCCTCCAGGAGTCAACTGTGGTTTTCCCTCTCAAGGTCTGTCTCCTCTTCTTTCCAGACACTTTCACTGCCACACCCCACCTCACCTCAGCTTCCCTGGTGATTCAGGCGGTAAAGAATCTGCCTGCAATGTGAGAGACCCAGGTTCGACCCCTGGGTTGGGACAATCCCCTGGAGAAGGGAATGGTGACCCACTCCAGTATTCTGGCCTGGAAAATTCCATGGACAGAGGAGCCTGGCGGACTACAGCGCATGCGGTGGCAAAGAGTCGGACACGACTGAACAGCTAACACTTTCACTTTCACTTCAGCATAACATATTTGAAACCTTCCATTCCCTCACCCCCACGGCCAACATGGCTGATTTCTCTTGTCTGCATTCTACCCTGGCTCCTTGCAGCTGACACAGCCTCTCTCACCCTGGGTAACCACAAACTAGTATTTCTCTCATGTAGCTTCTTCTGCCGCAAACCCATCCCTCCAAGTCAAACCAGCTTCCGCATGATCTTTCTAAAACATACACTTGGTCATGCGGTTTCCCTGTTTAAAATGTTTCAACCTTAAGGGCCGCACATCAGTACTTCCCCTGTGGAGGGAGAGACACACTGCATCCCCCACCACCTGCAGGACAGCTTGTGAATGCATATCACGCCTTCGCGAGTATATACCATGAAAAAATGCACTTTCTCTTTACCCTGCAATTCCCATTCTACTAATTTACCTTTAGATATCCTAGTGAAGAATATCCATTGCAACACTGTTCAAATAAAGATTCGAAAAAGCCTGAGTGATCATTAACTGATGCTGTTTAAATAAATTATGCTGACTCTTGCAGGAATGCCAAGCGGCTGTTTTTTTTTTTTTTGAAAGCATATGTGTGTTTGTGTTCAGTCGCTCAGTCATGTCCAACTCGTTGCGACCCCATAGACTGTAGCCCGTCAAACTCCTCTGTCCGTGGAATTTTCCAGGCAAGAATACTGCAGTGGCTTTCCATTTCCTACTCTAGTGAATATTCCCAAGCCAGGGATCTAACCAGCGTCTCCTGCATTAGCAGGCAGATTCTTTACCACTAGCACCACCTGGGAAGCCCTTTTAAAGCATAAAGGGGACACTTAAGTGCTTTTATGGATCAGTTTGCCAGGATGTCTTTTTAAGTGAAAAAATAAAAACCAAGTTGTCAAACTATAAATACGATAGTCCTTTATATGTCTCAAAAAAGTGACAGAAAAATAGACATTTCTTCACTTATGTATCCGCTGTCTTTCACACTAAAATGTGACCTCTGTGAGTACCAAGATTTTGCTGTTTTCTCCATTCTATCTTCTGAATCTGGGCACAATAAGGGCTTAGTAAACATATGCTGTTTAATATTATCAGAGAAAAGGACCTGGATGCTGATCTGTTTTGTTATGGTTTGGTTAGGATTTTGAATACACTTGTTCATGACAAGAGTAAAGTTGTTCTTGAGAGTGAAGTGATTTTCAAGAATGAAGCTATCATTTTGATATAAAAGGGAAGTGATATGTCAGGATGTCATTATCCACACCTGGGTTTGCCGATAAGCTCTCAGTAGCTCAGCTGCTGAGGGACCCCAGGGGGGCTTATCGATAAGAACTTGGGGAGAAACAATGATGGGGAGGGGAGGAACTTCCCTGGTGGCCCAGTGGTTAAGACACCATGCTTCCAATGCAGGGGGCACAGGTTCAATCCTTGGTTGGAGAAGTAAGATCTTGGCCTGCCATGCCAAGATGGCTGAAAAAAAGAGACTGTATAGGTAGATATATAAATATATATTGTATAAATAAAAGAAGCAACTATGGGGAGGGGATGTTTAGTCAGTAATTGCTCAGAGTTGGTGAGAACCATTGAAGAATGTCTGTCTGGGCAAGGCTCCCCTCTGCTGACCTCAGTGGCTCTCATGGAAGAAAAGCATCTCCCCCACTCACAGTGGTGCCGTTGTTGCCTAGCAACAGGGATCTTTCACTTGCCTTTCCCCAGCGATTGGACAGCAGCTAGTGGTTGGTTAGGTTGACTCTCCCAAGAACTAACTCATAGAAAGGCACATCTCAACTAAATATGGACTTTATTTCTTTCATTTCCACTTGCCTGGAACAGTGTAATTCATCTCTCATTGGTTTAGTAGTGTTATTTCTTTGTTGGTTTATTAAGAGACATTATCTCATATGCTATTGACTTGTGAAATCATTATAATTCCCACAGTGAACATGTGTTAAAAAAACTATTGGCACAGATAATCTCAGTCTCTAACCATAATTTGCCCTGAAACAAAACACACACACACACAATCACCAAGAGTCTGGGGTGGGAGAGACTTGCTTTTCATTCATTCCCACCAACCACCACCCCCTCGACATATCCTTGAGTACAGAAGCTCCTCTCAGCCTATTTCCCATCTCCCAGCCATGTGCTCTGACCACCAGCCACTCCAAGCTGCTCACCCTGTTCTGAACACACAGGCCTGGCCAGAACAGGACAGACCTGCTGGGGTTCCTTGGCTTCAGGCAGCCTTCTCAGATCTGCCGGTAAATTCCTGCCCATCCAGCCTTAATCACTGACTCTATCCCTTTGGTTGCACACATGATTGTTCCTTCTCTGGGTTATTTTAGATGTTTTCTTTAGCAACTCTCAAGTTATCTAGATCTTAACTATGACCCTGTCCCTAAAGTCTGCCATGTTCTACCTGGACGAAGACCAACTCCTACTTATCTTCACATGAGGAGCCCAGAACAGTGCTCAGCAAACTGTAAGTGCCAATCAGTGTTTAAGAATGAATGAGTGTCATAAAAGCCTCCCCACCATGGACAGTCCAACTATCCATCAGCTGATGAATGGATGAATAAAATGTGGTATATCTATACAATGGAATGTCATTTGGCAATAAAAAGAAATGTAGTGTCTGTACCTGCTGCAATATGGATGAACCTTAAAATCATGATGCTTCAGTGAAAAAAGCCAGTCACAAGGGACCACCTATTATGTGATTTTATTTACATGAAATGTTCAGAAGAGGAAAATCCTTAATATCAAAAGTAAATTAATGGGTTTCTGGGGCTGGGGAGGATGAAAGTATGGAATTTTTTTTTGAGGAAATAAAAGCGTTCTAAAAAAATTGATGGTGGTGATGGACCACTCTGTAAATATACTAAAAGTCCTTGAATCGTACATTTTGAATGGGTGAATTGCTTGATACATGAGTTATCTCTCAATAAAGCTGTTTGAAGAATTGAAAATGAAAATGAGTGAGAGAAGAGTGAATCATGAACCAGGTTAATCCAGGTTAATGGGGCATCTCAATGAGTAAAAAGCCTCTCCCACCTGACTCCCCATACCTGCCAAGAGGGTCCTGCCTAAATTATTGAGTTATTTATATTACAAATAACATCAAGTCTATTGTGTGCCTTCACCATACCAAGTACTGAGGACAGAGAAGTGAACGGAATAGAAATATTTTGTCATCAGAGAGCTAATCGCTTAGGGTGATGGCCTGATATTCAACAAAGTATTATCTGAAGAGATTTATTATTATTATTACAGTTGTGTTACAAGCTGGAAAGGAGAACATCCAAAGCACCTGTAGCATTGAAGAATATTGCTTGTCTGGTCTGGACGAGGTCCCCATGGTCAAGTAACGTTCATGCCTAAAACCACCTGTGTGTTTGCATGTTTTCTGTTAACTCTGCCTGATGCTGTTTACGCACAAGCTGCGTGTTTTGTTTTTCTAATCGGAGTATAATTGGTTTACAATGTTCTGTTAGTTTCTGCTGAACAACAACATGAATGGGCCATAAGGATACATACATCCCCTCCTTCTTGGGTGTCCCTTCCCCCCGCATCCCACCCGTCTGGGTCATCACAGAGCACTGTGCTGAGCTTCCTGTGCTATAGAGCAGGTTCCCACTACGTGTCTGCTTTACACGGCCGTGTACACATGGGGGCTTCCCCGGTGACTCAGCGGCAAAGACCCCACCTGCAAAGCAGGAGACGCGGGTTCGATCCCCGGGTCAGGAAGATGCCTTGGAGGAGGGCAGGGCAACCCATTCCAGTATTCTTACCTGTAGAATCACAGGGACAGAGGAGCCTGGTGGGCTGCAGTCCATACGGTTGCAAAGAGTTGGACACGACTGAGGCCACTGAATACACACGCAGTGTATACGTGCCGGTCCTTCAGCATCCGCTGCCTCCCACCCTGCCCCCACTGTGTTTGCACGTCTGTTCTCTGCATCTATTCCTGCCCTGAAAACAGGCTCATCTGTAATCGAGCTTTTAAATTAGAATGCAGAGCCAGCCAGTAGGTGATTGGAGTCTCTTACCCTGTCACTGCTGGGATGGACAGGCCTACCTGGAGCATGGAGAAGCACCCAGAACTTGGCCCCGACACGGCTCTTTGATTCAAATCTCCACATCTACCTTCCAGTGCCCGGCAAAGTGGATAGATAGCTTTAATTACAAGCTTCCTTAAGGACACTTCCAGACCAGCAGTGAGGCATTTCATTTCCTCCTGCTGGGGGCTCCTCATGCCGGGTGATATAACTCAACAGAAGACTTCCCCTGGAGGGATTTTGAAAACTAAACCTCCAACTTCGCTGACGTTGCAGGTATTCGCTGAGCTGAGCCCGCTTTGTCTCCTTTCTTAGAGCCAGTGATTTACAGCTTCTGGAGCTCATGAAAATCTGATCAGGCCCGTCTTGGACAGAAACACCCATATTCCCCATTGTCTCCAGGATAGATTCCAAATTCCTGCGGATGTCAACACAACCCTTCACATCCATCCGGTCCTATTTGCCCCCTCCATGCCAGCCACATCCCTCCCCGTCAGCCACATCTCTCACATCCTCATGCCCACCACTAGCATTAATGCATCCTTATGAGATATTGCATATTGTACTTATCCTTGGCATGAACTACCCCATCCCATCCTCCCAACAACCCTCCAAGGCTGGGAGTGTTTTTATCTCCATTCTACACATGAAAAAAAAAAGAGAGAGAGAGAGGGGAAATAACTTCCTCAATAGCTAATAAGTAGTAAGATTCGGATTTCAACCCAGGCCGTCTGACTGTGATTTTAATCACTTCACTATTTCGCATGAGCAATACCAAATTACTTGCAATTTGCCCAATGTGCTCTTCTCTCATGCCTCTGGGCAGGAGTGGATCTGGTTTTTCATAGGACTGAAAGCTTATACAGTTTTGGAGGCCCTTTTTAAAGAAAAGAAAAAAATGGCTAATAAAAAATTTAGGTATTTATAAGGGAAACGAATCTGAAAAAGAATAAATACAAATATATGTATAATTAAATCATTTTGCTCTGTACCTGAGAGTAACATAACATTGTAAATCAACTATACTTCAATATTTAAAAATCAATTTAAAAAATTAGATATAAGTATGAATACTTATTTTGAATAACAAAAAGATGGCAAAAGTCTGTTCTGTACATCTATGTTTCTTTTTCTGTTTTGCACAAATTACAATTTTAAATTGCTGAAAGACCTCAGAAAGTTTTTTCTTAGAAGTCAGAAAACCAACACTATTGCTATCATTTTCTTTCTGATATATGTCTGTCATATGATTCTCCTACTTTTTTAAGTTCAAACTTACAGATCACTTCCTCACATACCCCAGATTTGGGGATGTCATTTTCTACAAGGAAAATGGAAAGATAAGTCAACCTTTCTCCAAGGGCAGAGGTTAGTAAACTGATGCCTGAGGCTGACTGCTGTTTTTGTAAATAAAATTTTATTGAGACACAGTCATGCCTGTTTCTTTGCCTCTATTGCCTATGGCTGCTTTCTTGCTACACAGAGATAGAGTTGAGTGCTAGTGATAGAGAAGGTATGATTACAGAGTCTAAAATATCTCCTCAGTTCAGTTCAGTTGCTCAATCGTGTCCGACTCTTTGAGACCCCATGGACTACAGCACACACGCCAGGCTTCCCTATCCATCACCGACTCCCAGAGCCTACTCAAACTCATGTCCATTGAGTCGGTGATGCCATCCAACCATCTCATCCTCTGTCGTCCCCTTCTTGTCCTACCTTCAATCTTTCCCAGCATCAGGGTCTTTTCAAATGAGTCAGTTCTTCGCATCAGGTGGCCAAAATACTGGACTTTCAGTATCAGTCCTTCCAATGAATATTCAGGATTGGAATGGTTTAGGATGGACTGGTTGGATCGCCTTGCTGTTCAAGGGACTCTCAAGAGTCTTTTCCAACACCACAGGTCAAAAGCATCAGATCTTCAGTGCTCAGCTTTCTTTATGATCCAACTCTCACATCCATACACGACTACTGGAAAAACCATGACTTTGACTAGACGGACCTTTGTTGGAAAAGTAATGTCTCTGCTTTTTAATATGCTGTCTAGGTTGGTCATAACTTTTTCCCCAAGGATCAAGATTCTTTTATTTTCATGGCTTCAGTCACCATCTACAGTGATTTTGGAGCCCCCCAAAAATAGTCTGTCACTGTTTCCATTGTTTCCCCATCTATTTGCCATGATCTGGCCCTTTTACATAAAAAGTTTGCCAACTCTGCTCTAGGGTAAGTCTCTGAAGGGGAGCATTTAAGAAAGTTTCTCTGAAACTTAGTTTCATTGACTTTACCTACTTTGTCGCCTCTGGGCCAGAAATCCATCCCCTCGGGGCTCCCTCCTTTGAGATCTGTCTCAGACACACTCTCCTGCAGGAAGTGCTTCCTGGCCCCGCCCAACGAGACCAAGCCAAGGGCCACTCCTTGTGCGCTCCCACACTGTCATTCAAATCCCCCTTCACTTATTATGGAGGAAAGTCACTTCTGTAAACTTACTTCCCATTCAAGATGGCAAAGATGATGATACAGTTTGACCACACTCAAGTAGGCCAAAACTAAGAGGGTCCACACTGATTTGAGAAGACTGACATGTATTGTTAGCTGCCTACTTTGTATCCATTCTCCTTTTCTCATTTTGTGGCTGAATGTGATTTTATTCAGAGCACTGTTGTATCAAGTTCAAAGATTACTTTTTCAGCTTCATTTATAGTTCTGCCAATGAGATAGATGTAGAACTGTTTTGTGGGATTTTGAAAAAAGTTTCTACTAAGAACTACCTCAGAATGGAGATAACTCCTTTTTCTATCATCACCACCTTGTCTCCTTTTGGCTTCTTGTGATATGGATGCAATGACTGGAGCTCCAGCAGCCATCTTAGATTATGAGGTGACTTTGTAGATAGAAATTAGTGTGAAAACTAGAAAAATAGATGCATAAAAAGTACTCTATGTCCAAGTAGACGCAGTAGAGTCACCATAAAAATCTTGAACTAACTACTTGGAGAATAATCTTATTTTAATTAAAAAAATTATTGTGTGTTCAACCATTGCAAATGAATCTCTGCTCCTAACAGCCAAATACAGCTCCTAAGTGGTGCTTGTGTGATGCTTAGTCGCTTCAGTCATGTCTGACTCTTTGTGATCCACTGGACCATAGCCCACCAGGCTCCTCTGTCTATGGGATTCTCCAAGCAAGAATACTGGAGTGCGTTGCCATGCCCTCCTCCACGGGAGCTTCCTGACCCAGGGATTGAATCTGGGTCTCCTGAATTGCATGCAGATTCTTTACCACTGGGCCACTGTTAACACCTCAGGGCTTCTCAGATTCTAGTGTGCAAATGAATTTCCTGGAGATCTTGCTAAAATGCAGATTCTGATTCCACACATTTGGTGTGATATTTGGTATTTCTAACAAGCTCCCAGGTAATACTGGTACTGATCTGCATGGACCACACTTTGGCTATCAACTTCTAGCAAATGAAAATAAAAGCTCATTCTTTCCACAGTGTTTGCTAGGTACTTACTATGGACAAAAGGCAGAAGACAAGGGGAGGAGTAAGATGGTGAATAGATGAGTCTTTTTGTTGAAGATAGTCACAGATTTTGCCTAGCATCTCGATGCCTCTGTCTGGGTGACAAATATCATGGTTGTCCCTAAATGAGGCACATCTTCTGCATCTTATACTCTAAATAGGGGAACTTAAAGGAATCAGTAGCTTTCTGAAAGGGAAACTCTCTACCCTATGAAAAAAGCTTGGACATCGGAACTAGATTTGACATCAGAACTAGATTCAACATGAGCATCTTTCTCAGGGAAAAATCAGAAGAAGCCTCAGGTATTATTCTCAACAGTGTCTTCTTGTCAACTCCAAATAGTGAGGCAGCAAGGAGTGTTTAGCTGTTTTGAAAATTTTCCTCCTTCAGAATTCTAAGATGTTACTGAATTGCTGGATTTTATACCAAATGACAGCACTACATACAAATGCTGAGCCCAAAGAGAGGCAGTGATGTCACTGAAGACAAGGTGGTTGGATTCTGATGATAATGGTTAGAATTAGATTCAATAGTTTTGGAAAGAGCACAGACTCATCTCTAATACACTTGGACCTGCTTTGACTGCTTACTTGGCACACCCCAAAAGACAGGGTAAGTTTTGATCCTTCTTTGACTTCAAGTAGTCCTTCTCTTAGGCAAGATGGAAGGTGATTAGAGAGGAACATGTCTGGACGAATCTTGAAGCTTTTGCTTCAAACCCTCTGCTTCAAGAAAGTGGGGTGTATATTCTCACTCTTTCAAGATGATGCTCAGTGCCTTCCATGGAATTGGAACAAGTGTTTGCCTTGAAATCCAATATTTAGGTTCAGCGTCCATGAGCCAATAAGGTTTTGGGAAAGCCAGTTGCTTCACTGAGCTCCCCATTCAGTATTACAGAAAACATTCTTTAGAACAGGAAATCATTTTTCTGGAAATGAACTCAGAAAACTGTTCAGAGGAAGATTGGTGCAGCTAGAAATACACACAGATTTCTCAATGTCACCCAGCTAGTGTGGGTTTATAGGACTTTGCCCAAAAGTCAGTATGTATATCAACTGCCAAATGCATCTGTTTATAAAAATTGAACTTGTCATGAATGCACCTTAACTTTTACAGTTCCACTTGGACTTTATTACCTAGTAAAATGTAGAACATTATAACTAGTAAAATGGGATTATCCATATGCATTAAATATTTGATAAGCATTAATCATTTTATTCTTCAAGTGGGCCGGATATAAATGCCCAATTTCTCTAAGTGGGATAGCTCCCAAGCCCCTTTATGTAATAATCATTGACTTCATGTTTATAAGCAGGCCTGAAAGTAAATGTCTCTTTTTAATTAGTTTCCTGATGACTTTCTTTTTCTTTTTTAATTAAACAGTACCACAGACAAACTTTTGAAGCCAAAGACACTTTAATGGATATGATCTGTCTGCCTTTCTTTTCCTGACTGTATTCATTATAGGCAAATCAATGAAAATTGATAAACTCATGATGGAGAAAAGGAATGTATCTGTATTCATTACAGGGGGTTGGAGATAATAATAAAATGAAATGTTGTTATAGTGAGATATAAACGCAACCTACAGAATTGTTCAATATGAGAATAGCTACATACATTTCATTACCATGATAGGAAGCAGCTCAGAAGCGGAAGCCAATAATTTTAAAAGTCTCGAGCACAGGGTTATGCTGACTCTACAGTTCAATACGTTAATTGACAATAAATCCTGCTTGCCTCTAAAAGGTACTTGACTAGTCATTTTCAAGATGGTCATGATTTTTTATGATGCGGAACTTTTAATTTACAGGGATGATAAAAATAGATTTATTTTCATCCACGTGTATTTGATTTAATTACCTAATCAACTATAAATCATCTACTCTTGAAAAAGTAATCTAACATAGATGATATCTGGCTGTCATATTTTTGGGTTACTGCTAGAGAGAGTTTGGTGATTGGAGAGGAAAGAGACTTGGGTAGGGTGAATCTTCTACATTGTCCTCCAAAGTCTGAAAGAAGTCTGTAAAGTTTGACTCCACCTTCAAATTCAGTCAATTGGCCTTTCTTCCAACTTATTTTTCAACCGGATATATGTTGGAGGGGTATGATGCTGTCGATAAAGGGGAAAGATTGGGACTTGATTACATCTTAGCATTTTTCCAGTTCTTATATGCTGTCATATTACCCCTAGTGATAAGTTGGATGTGAATCTAATATAGTAGATAAGATGACAAACCTAGACAGCATATTAAAAAGCAAAGGCATCTCTTTGCCAGCAAAAATCCGTCTAGTCAAAGCTATGGTTTTTCCAGTAGTCATGTATGGATGTGAGAGCTGGGCCATAAACAAGGTTGAGCTGAAGAATTGATGCTTTCGAACTGTGGTGCTGGAGAAGACTCTTGAGAGTCCCTTGGACTGCAAGGGGATCAAACCAGTCAATCCTAATGGAAATCAACCCTGAATATTCATTGGAAGGACTGATGCTAAAGCTGAAGCTCCAATACTTTGGCCACCTGATGTGAAGAGCTGACTCACTGGAAAAGATCCTGATGCTGGGAAAGCTTGAGGGCAGGAGGATAAGGGGGTGGTAGAGGGTGAGATGGTTGGATGGCATCATTGACTCAGTGGACATGAATTTGAGCAAGTTCTGGGAGATGGTGCAGGATGGGAGGGTGGAGGGGGGCCTGAAGTGCTGCAGTCCATGGGGTCTCAAAGGGTCAGGCACGACTTAGTGACTGAATAACAACGAGGTTGACTATAGAAAATAGAGGCTCACCTCAGCAGAACCTGCTAGATTAAATGCCTGATTATAGATAGTGGATATTTATGATTAAAGAAGAAAGGCGTGATTTCCTGGAATAATTGGAAGTTCTGATGCCCCAGTGTCATAAAGCCTGCTATAATGTCTCTCTCCAGAGTTTGTCAGACAGCTCAGACACTCCCCTTTTCTATCTGTCTCTCCAGAAATCAAAGTCTGCAACTCTTTTGTGACAGTATGCTAATTACTAGCCACTTGCTTCTGAAAGGTAAATCTCATCTTATTCCTGGGACACTCAAAATTCTTCAGTGGTTTCCCATCATGCTCAGTCTAAACATGTAGACAAAGCATCTCCTTAACACTTGAGACTCTGTTAATACTCCCCCATCCTATGTGTTCTAAACACTCTGAAGACTTTTTAATTCCTGCAAAAATATGGTTTATTAGCTGACTGTCTGACTGAACAGATGGATAGATGAATGAGTGGATGGATAGATGCAAGGATGAAGGGATGGAAAAGTGAGTGGATAGATGGATGAACAGCTCAATTAATAAATTAACTTTCCTTCCCACTTCTGGAAGCATTTAGCCCTTTGAAAGTGAAAACTGAAAATGTTAGTTGCTCAGTCATATCTGACTTTTTGTGACCCCACGGACTGTAGCCCACCAGGCTCCTCTGTCCATGGGATTTTTCAGGCAAGAATACTGGAATGTGTTGCCATTTCCTTCTCCAGGGGATAGTCCTTCTCCCAGGGACTGAACCCTCATCTCCTGCGTCTCCTGCATTGGCAGGCAGGTTCCTTACCACTGAGCCACCTGGGAAGCCCCCACCTCTTGAGCTCTATATATTAAAATGAGCAAAGATATGAAACTCATGATACCTAAAGTGCATGTGTACATTTATGTCTACTATAGAAAGAAATAATAGGCCAATTACACTTCAATATAGAAATATTACCCTAAACACAATTATTATTTTCCTATCTATTGATTATATATCTTACCCCAGTCTAAGACCATAGACCCCTATGTTTACAAAATGGCATTAATCACCCAGGTCATTTTGTGTTCTGCTTTGTTCATTTCATAGTTGATTAAAAACATTTGCCATATTTCCACCCTGTTTTCATAATTACAACTTTTAATATCTGCAAAATATCCTATCATATTGATGGAAGATCATTTAGTTCATGATTCCCCTATGGATGGGCATTTTAAACTATTTCTATGTTTTTGTTGCCATTGTTGTCATTGGCAATAATGCTGCAAGGACTAATGAAAAATGTGAATATAGAAAGTCTGATTAAAATTTTTCATCAATTTTTCCCTTCCCCAAAGAGCATTTGATTACCTCAGAGCTTGTTAGGTCCTTAATCCCTATTATCATTTTCTTTTTTCAATCTTCATATCTATTGATTACCTCTCTTAATATTTTTTAATTCTCCCATTCTCCCCTTCTCTGGGAAGCAATGGTGGCTCAGTGGTAAGGAATTCGCCTGCCGATGCAGGGGATGCTGGTCCAATCCCCCTAGAGGAGGAAATGGCAACCACTCCAGTATTCTTGACTGGGAAATTCCATGGACAGAGAGGAATCTGGAGGGCTACAGTCCCCGGGGTCGCAAAGAGTCAGACAGGACTGAGTAACTAACAGCAGTAACAAACTCCCTTTCTCTGGCTTTGACCTTAAAAACCACATGCAATCATTTGTACAATAACACAGATATGAAGTCAAACCAACCTTCATTCAAATGCTGTCTACCCCTTTGTAGCTCTGTGAACTCAGAGAAGTGACTGAATATTTCTAGCTTTCAATGCTTCCCAGGTGGCTCAGTGGTAAAGAATCCACCTGCCAATGCAGGAGACCCAAGAGACATGGGTTCAGTCCCTAAGTCTGGAAGCTCCCCTGGAGAAGGGCATGGCAACCCACTCCAGTATTCTTGCCTGGAAAATTCCATGGACAAACGAGCCTGGTGGACTACAGTCCATGGGCTTGCAAAGAGTCAGACACGACTGAGCACACACAGCTTTCAATTGGCTAAATGAGAACATTGCCTTCATTATAGGTTTATTTTACAGCCAACTCCAAGAAAACTTTTGTTGTTACTCTTAACATTTTCATTATTATCTTCTTTGAAGAGCTTTAAAAGTTTGGACTCAGAGAGGATAGGATCGAATCTAAAAATTGTAATAGAAAAAGAACTTTTTTGGCTTATTCATTCGTCTGCTTCTTTTCTTCTCACTCCCCTTTTAAATAATTGTAGAGAGCACTGTGATGACCATTGATCAGTTTTAGGGGGTGTTTGCCTAATTCATCATAAAAATAATTCTCTGAGATTTCTTCCCATATTATTACATAATATTCCTAAAGAATAAGCTTTAAAATAAAGAGCAGTTTGCCCCAAAGAATGGATATTTCACATTCTTGCACACAGAAAAAATGGTGATTCATTGAGATGGTTTTGAAGTTACTAAAATAATATTATGATTAATAACTTTGAGTATAAAACATTTCCTTCAAATAAACATTATTTTCTTAGGAAGAATTCCAGCATTTGAACTTACTGTGTCAGACAATATACACATTTTAAACTTGATTTGTTTTGAAATGATGTTTTTCTAAAGTATTGTACAAATTTTTTATACTTGCTAAACTGTCTCAGGTTCTGTAATATGAGCAAAAAGAAGATAGAAAGCTTTGAAGAAACAAACTCAGCTAGTCTAATATTAATGATACAAGATTCCTATTCTGGGAAATATATCTATTTCCTTTTATATCTGGTTGTTTCAGACTATGCTTGCATATGAAATAGCCAAATAAATATTGTTTTTGTAGTAATAATACTATCACTTATACAACTTATAAGGGAAGACAAAAATTAACCTAGTGATATTATTGTTCAGTTGCCAAGTTGTGTCCGACTCTTGGTGACCCCATGGACTGCAGCATGCCAGGCTTCCCTGTCCGTCATCATCTCCCAGAGTTTGCCCAAGTTCATGTTTACTGAATCGGTGATAAATGAAAAGGAACTTTACCTTGCTTAAAAAAAAAAAAATGCTCCATGAATTGGGCTAAAACACAATACAGCTTGATCAGATTGAGTATGATTTTGTGTATCTCACAAATGTCAGCCAAAGAGTTGATTGCTCAAAATGATATTCTGTGCTGAAAGGTTTTGGATCAAGAAAATGTTTGCATGTAATTGCTATTATTAAGGAACAGCGGTTTTCCTTTGCTTATAGTGATGAGGTTTTTCTAGACTAGCATGTAAAGGGTGGTGGGATTGTCTAAGCCTGATTCTCCCCCCAAGTTTCTTTCTCTCTCTGTCACCCAGGCAGCTGATTGCCCCCTTTCCATCAGATGCTCACCTTTGCTAATGAGTAGTTAATGGGTTCTGGCATCGTTGAAGGCATAAGCATAAACAGGGTTGTAGGATCCCGGGGTGTCCTGGTGTTCTGTAATCGTGCATGTAAGATCCTCAAACCCAGCCCTTGAACCGTTTCCCACTCCCCTTAATAGTTTCCTGGAGCATTGAGTGTTCAGAAATGCAGCTCTATTTTAAAACCTCCAAGTCACCACTTTATCTGGCTCCATCCTCTCCTCTTGGAATTGATAACGTGTTGACTCAGAGTCATAATGGTAACTTCCTCATGAACAGCTGATGTTGTGAAATTAACAAAGACGAGAACTCCCCGACAGTGGCAGCCAAGAAATGAATTATAAAAATGTACTTCAGTCACAATACCAGAGAGAATCTGCGTATGAATTAGTAACAGATGGGAAAATACTATTCACTTCCAGTTTTACATAAACGTCTATAATGCTTGTTCTGATCATAAGTTTTTATTTCTTCCCGAGCTTCATTATGGTTCTAGCAAGATTCGCCATTAAAAATAATAATAATAAAAAGCTTGCAGTGTGTCAATGCTATTTTTCTCTCTTCCTTCTCTCTCTGTTAAGTATAAAAAGTAAAGAATAATTCAGATGGGAGGTACACATATCATTTCATTGCGTACTTTTTGTATTGCCAAGCAAAGTATTATTTGCTCTCTTCAACCACGTGGAGCTTCCCAGGTGGCACAGTAAGAATTTACCTGCTAATGCAGAAGACACAAGAGACTTGGGTTCAATCCCTGGGTTGGGAAGATGCCCTGGAGAAGGAAATGTCAACCCAGTATTCTAGCCTGGAAAATTCCATGGACAGAGGAATCTGGCAGGCTGCAGTGCATGGGGTCACAAAGAGTCAAACATGACCTAGCAACTGAACAACAACAAATTCACTCTTTTCTGAAATTGTCAGTTTGATTTCTCATCTCTTTCACTAAAATGGCCTGTATTTTTGTGTTCAAGATGTGTGTTTATGATCAAAACCCCATACATATCTATATTAAATGGAGGAGGAAATGGCAACTCACTCCAATGTTCTTGCCTGGAAAATTCCATGGACAGAGGAGCCTGGCAGGCTATAGTCCATGGGGTTGCAAAGAACTGAGCATGCCCTTATATTAAAGGAAGGGTTCCTGAAACAGTGTCTCAGAACAATTCTAAGTACAGAAATTATGTTTCTCTCCTATCTTTTCCCTTCAAACTAAGCTGCTTACTCCCCATAACCAATCTTCCTTCCTAAAGGCAACATTTTATTTGTGAAAGTGCTTTGAAAAGACAGGGGGATATCAGCATTATTTTAGAGAGCCTTTCTAAAGAACCATAACAAGTCTATTTGAATCTTTTATTTGGTATTAACTAGATATTTTATCATAAGTGAGCAGGGAGTTTCTGGTTCACTAGTCTTTATTGCTTTCTTGAATGCATCTCAACCTTTTCCATAGTTCAAGTCCATATAATCCTCAATCCTTTTTTCCTTCAAATTTTAACTCCTTCCCTGTGTCCCCCATAACTCCTCTTGTTAATATCTCTGAGAATGCACTGTTGAGCTGTCATCTTGAATGTGAAAATGCTTTGAACTCATGGTGAATTGTGCCTTTTAAACAGGACTGTAAGAACTTGAGCCATTCAGTTTGGTTTACCCTTAGCCAAAAATACTTGTTCCAGGATTTTCACCCCTTTCTTCTCTGAGTACCTGAGGGGACCCTGTCCTGAGGCAATGCGTCTGTTTTAGGTTTATGTTTAAAAGGAGTCCTTATCTCTGACCCTGGCATAATTATTATTTTTTAAGAGTTGGTTTTTGGTATGTACCATTTTTAAAAATTCTTTATTGAATTTGTTACAGTATTGCTTCACTTTTATGCTTTTGGTTTTTTGGACTCAAGGCATGTGGGGTCTTAACCCTCCAATCAGGGATGGAACTCGTACCCCCTTGCACTGGGAGGCAAAGTCCTAACAAGCTGAGCTGGCAAGGAAGTCCCTTGATTCTGGCATAATCAAATAAATGTTCTCAGGGGTCCTTTGGGCTTCCCAGTGGTGCTAGTGGTAAGAACGGTCCTGCCAATATGGGAGACATAAGACACGTGGGTTTGATCCCTGAGTCGGAAGAGTCCCCAGGAGGAGAAAAGGGCAACCCACTCCAGTATTCTTGCTTCCCTTTACCAAGCCTGTTTATCTGAAAAAAAAAAAAATTGGGGGGCCACACCTTGGGGCTTGGAGAAGGGCATGGCAACCCACTCCAGAGTTCTTGCCCAGAGAATCCCGGGGACAAAGGAGCCTGGCGGGCTGCCGTCCAGGAGACTGCAGAGAGTCGGACTGAAGTGCCTTGGCACGCGCAGGGCCCCCTTTAAACTCCTCAGAAGAGTGTGGTAGATATTCACGATGGTTTCCTGAGCCTCTTTCCCAGCCCCTTTCTTCCACCTGTTCCCACTGGGCATCATGTTTCTTCACCAGTCTCCTCTCCTATTATACATTCTCTGCTTCAACCACAAAGAGCAGTTTTGAGCCTGTCTGTGTGTGTTTGTATATCTCGTCCTTTCTGAACAGAATGACCTTTCTCCCCGTCCACACCAGGCAGACTCACCCGTCAGCATTCAGAGGGAAACCTCCCTTCACCAGAAAGCCTGATGGCTTGTAACACTTTTTCCCTGTCCTGAGATAATCTATTGAGATGTGAGTCTGTTCTTTGTTCTCGCTGCTCTGGGGAGCTCCAACAAGTGAGATAAACCTGTTTCTTCTCCCTTGCAAGATGGAAACTGAGACTTTCTGTTCCAAATTCTGGCTCCCAGACTGCATGGAAGTGGGGTCACAGAGGACAAACAATCTTGACACCCCAACACACACACTTTCACGCACACTGTCTTAAATCTTTTCTAGCAGAGCTGTGTGTGTGTGATCAGTCACTCAGTCATATCCGACTCTTTGCAACCCCATGGACTGTAGCCTGCCAGGTTCCCCTGCCCATGGAATTTTCTAGGCCAGCATACTAGAGTGGGGTGCCATTTCCTACTCTAGGGGATCCTCACGACCCAGGGATCAAACCTTTCTCTGTTGCATCTCCTGCGCTGGCAGGCAGATTCGTTACCACTAGCACCTTCTGGGAAGCCCAAAGACCCTCTAAAGGGTGTATTGCTGCCCAGGTTTGTCAGAAATGAACAGATGCAAATATGGCATCAGAGAATCAAGGTTGGACTTCAACGTCAATGAGTCTGACAGTAAAAACTTTTTTGGTCTACCAGGTCCTCTCTGTTTTTGAAGCCAGGGCCTGCAGCCTCTTGTGTGGCCATCTCTGGTCTCACGTCTGCCCACTGGGATCAGCCTGTACCCCTGGGGGAAAGAACCGAGCACAAGCTGAGCCCATCTCCCTTTGGTACCTCCCAATGGAGCTGGCTAAGACTCAGTCCAGTTCTAGTCCCCAACGAGATTCTCTGATTACCAAGGGAGGCAGTGGAGGAGTTTAGTTAGAAACTTAACTGTCAACCTGGGAGTTTCCTAAGTCCTTCTGGCCCTCCCCACCATTCTCTCACCCCTACAATGGACAGTTAAGGCCCACTGGCCAACATGCGCGGAAGAATTCTGCCTCCCCGGTGGGGTTCAATCTTTGGCTAACCTTGTTGAGCCTCTTCTGTCATCATTATTGGTCTCTTTTATGGCCCCCACTGGAACTTAAGACTCATTGTCAGAATCAGCTCGGTCAGAGGGTTCCAGAGGGGACCATTGGAGTTTTATGGAGACTTTTCCATCTGCTAAATAACCTTGAGAAAAGAGTTGAGTTATTGACTTCCTGACTCACGGCTCTACCTCCTCAGGCACCTGGGTTGAGAGTTTATATTCTCTGACATCCAGTGTCTCCTGAGGGCATAGCATCATTGTGGACATGAAACGTTGACTGGCTTAGTTATTTAAGAATCCACCTGCAATGGAGGAGATGTGAGTTTGATCCCTGGGTCCGGAAGATCCCCTGGACGAGGGATTTACCCACTCCAGTATTCTTGCCGGGAGAATTCCATGGACAGAGGAGCCTGGCAGGCTGCAGTCCCTGGGGTTGCAGAGAATCGGACATGACTGAGTGACTAAACAGAAAAACTCTCTATCTTCAAGTTTGGAGTGTATGCCCCTAACTCTCCCTGTTGGGCTCCTATTCCTGTTTCAAAGGCACACACATATATGACCTTCACATTCGCCATCTTTTAAGGTCTAAGTAGTAGATGCATAATTCCAAGGTCTAGCTCCTAAATCCTTCACCATCCGTTAAAACTCCCCCTGAATATTCTGTGAATCACTACGGTTTAAAGACACTGTGCCTTAAAAATAGATTGATAGAAGTGTAGATTTAAAGGCTTTTTCCAGCACTTGTGTTATTCTAGAGGTGACACTGGAGGGAAGATTATCCGTATAAATCTTCTTCCTCCTAGAGATTACCCTGGAACCTGTGCGGGTAAGAATGCTTGGCTGTAAACCCACTATTTCCAGCCAGGAGTGTCAGAGTTGCTAGAGAATTGGGTCTATGAGGTGTGGTTGCAGGCAACCAAAGGAGTCATTCACGGAAGCAGGACAAGGGGTGGGTGGCATTCAGCAAGATTGCGCTGGCATAGAACAGCCCGAGAACGGAAGCAAATTCCCAAATATGGCCAAAAAATGTGGCACCACACACCATCATGTGGGATCTTCCCTGACCAGGGGTTGAACCCATGTCCCCTGCATTGGCAGGTGGCTTCTTAACCACTGGACCACCAGAAAAGTCCCTGGATCCTTATATCTTTAAGGTTCCTCTTCTTTTTTCAACCCACTAACAGGACTGGCCCTCCACCTTACTCACCATAACTGAAAATGTCCCCAAACACTGTTCCGGGGGCAGGGCAGGTGGCAGGCAACATCACCCCTGGTTTTGAACCACTGCTATAGATGATATGAAAACCTCCGCTTCTGGCCACAGGGGTGACTGCGGAAGAGAGTAATACGCAGGCAGGGTCACCTGCTCTGTAAGAGACCCCATGGTGTCACCTGCCTTGTGACACCCACTTTAATCCTCACAAGGTTCGGAAAGCAGGTTGAGACTCGGGCGTGAGCAGCAGCATCCCCTAGGCCATCTGGCTAAGAAACAGGGGAGCCAGAGCTTGAATACATTGCATCTTCCATCACTCTGCTGGACTTTTCCTCCAGTTCCTGGAGAAGCCAGGATTAGAAGATGAAGTGAAATCCCAAAGAAAGAAAGGAGAACAATCAGTGAAAGCAACAGTTGCACCAGCATAAGGGCTTCCTTTCTTCCCAAACGCTCTTTGGTTAACAGAGCAAGTGGGGGACTTCCCTGACAGTCCAGTGGTTAAGACTCTGCCTTTCAATGCAGGGGATGTGAGTTTGATCCCTGGTCAGGGAACTAAGATCCCACATACCTCCTGTCCAAAAAAAAAAAAAAAAAAACCAACCAAACATAAAGTAGAAGCAATATTGTAGCAAATTCCATAAAGACATTTTTTAAAAAATCACCCACATCAAAAAATAAAATAAAAATTTGGAATGGAGGGGACACATGTATGCCTATGGCCAATTCACATTGATGGATGGCAAAAAAAAACCATCACAGTATTGTAAAATAACTATCATCCAATTAAAATAAATAAATTTGGGGAAAAAAAAGACAGCAAGCTGGGAGAGATCCATTCTTCGTCAAGTTTAGTTGTTAGAGCAGTAATGATAGTAGGAGTTCTGGCTTGTATTTAAAGCCATCACGAGGTCACTGGATGTGGCTGTTAAGTCAAGAAAAACAATTCCCCATGGGTTTGGAATCCATACAAGCCAGGTGTGCACTGGGTCCTCCAAGGATGGCCAAGCCACAGAGCTGAGACGGCCGCCCCCGCCTGCCCCCTCACTGCTGATTTTATGGAGTCGACCACGGTGACGAATGGCCTCGCATTTGGATGGCAGTCCCAGTCCTGGTCACAGCTGAAACTCCCTGTCACTGCAGACATATGTGCACTCTGAGAGCTCTGGAGCCATTGGCCATCTGTCCAGGAGCCCACAGCCATCCCTGGCATGGAAATTAGCAATCGGAAGAGGCAGCTTTTCCCCAGCAGACACCTGGAGCCCCGGGCTCATAGACGCGGCCTCGCCAGCTACACAGCGGTGCTGGGAAGCCCCCAGATCAACAGCAGGTGGCGGGAGGGGGCGAAGCAAAACCGACAGGAGCTCTCAGGCATCACCCCAGGAAGAGGCGGGAGAAGTGATTTCTGTGTGTGTGAACACGGCGAAGGGGAGAGCGCAAGTTTGATGGATGCAGTCAAATCTGGGTTTGACCCTCCGTTCCAGCCCCTACGAGATGCATGACCTTGAACCAGTCACTTCTCCCATGGACTCAATTTCTGCGTCTGGAAAATCACAACAGACTCCTTCTTCCTTCGAAAGGGGAGAATTGGTGAGAAAATTGGCTTTGCCAGTTGGTGAGCAGTTTGTTGGGGCAAGGACTGTCAGCTCCGGCCCCTTGCACAACAGACTTTATTATCTATGGAGGGAAAAGGGGGCAGAACCAGATGGTGGCCCAAGCTCCTTTAGAGAAAGATGACAAAGCATTAATCAGGAGACGCAGACATGCTCATAGAGACACATGTGAGTGTCACATGATGAGCTTCAACTTTTAGTTGAAAATGTAACACATTATCAGGGACAATTGTACACAGGATGCCAGAATGCCTAATCATAAATATATCTTCCTCGCTTCCCAGGTGGCTCAGGTAAAGAATCTGCCTGTAAAGCAGGAGACCCGAGTTTGACCCCTGGGTCAGGAAGATCCCCTGGAGAAGGGAATGGCAACACACTCCAATATTCTTGCCTAGGAAAATTCCATGGACAGAGGAGCCTGCAGGGCTACAGTCCATGAGGTTGCATAGAAGTTGGACCTGACTTAGCAAATAAACCAACACACCCCTCATCAGACAACCGGGTCTCCCTCTCATAGGAAATCACTGTGGCTAATTTCCTGTGTATCCTTCAAACAACAATTATTGTGTGGACAGAAAGAGAACTCTACAAAAGCGACTTTGACTTTGCTTTTTCTCATAGAATAGATCTTGCTTTTGTATCAGATCATCTGTATCTGTCGCTTCCTTTGCCCAACCTGGCAATACCCCCCCCCCCCCCCGCCATTTGGATGTACTGGCATCTCGTCCATCCCATCCTCTACTTCTCTGATGACAGATATTTTGCTCTCATAAACGATGATGTAAAATGCACTTCAAAAATCATTCTTTGTGCACATATAGGTAAATTATTGGGCTTCCCTGGTGGCTCAGATGGTAAAGAATCTGCCTGCAATGCAGGAGACCTGGGTTCTATCCCTGGGTCAGGAAGATCCCCTGGAGGAGGGCATGGCAACCGATTCCAGTGTTCTTGCCTGGAGAATCCCCAGAGACAGAGGAATCCAGTGGACTTCAATCCATGGGATCGTGAAGAGCTGGACACAACTGACCAATTTTCACACATGTGTGTGCTAAGTCACTTCAGTTGTGTCTGACTTTTTGTGACGCTAGGGACTGTAGCCCACCAGGCTCCTCTGTCTAGGTGGGATTCTCCAGGCAAGGATATTGGAGTAGATTGACATGCCTTCCTTCAGGAGATCTTCCTGACCCAGGGATTGAACCCAGGTCTTTTATGTCTCCTGCATTGGCAGGTGGGTTCTTTACCACTAGCACCACCTGGGAAGCCCTTCACACAAACACACAGATTAATTATTAGATACAAGGTTTGTGAGTCATGGGGAGCAACCACTTCTTCCAAGTTGGCAAAACCAGCTGGCTCTTCCACCAATAATGCACATGTGTTACCTGTTTTCACACCCCGAAGCACCCCCATTTTCCTCTTGGAGCACGTATGCATGTTTTAATGTATTTGCTTTTTGGAGAGGGGTGATGTGGAGAGAAATGAACCATGCAACCCAGTTACAAAAGAGATGCTCTGAGTTGCGGCAAATACAGGACAACACAGACGCTGCTCCCCTTCTAGAATACACCCCTGCATCCATGTCCTCCAGAAGCCTTTGAAGGCAGCTGCCTCGTGCAGGAGGCTTCCTGCATTTTCACTTTGTGAATGATCAGCAGGGTAAGCCAGAGGGGCTGTCTCTGCCGGCTCTTCTCTCTTCCTGCAGGGAGGAGGACTGGAAGGGAGCAGGCAGAGGGGGCAGCAGGGGCTGCTTTAGCTTCTGGACCTAAAGAACCCACGCCCCGCAGCTGCCGCAGCGATAAGGCAGAGGTCCACCCCCCACTACAGACACAGACCCTCCGAGAAAGCCCACTTGAGCTGAGAAGTGAAGTTGTTCACCGCGGATGCTCGAATGAAAACGAGATAAATAGTGAAGTTTCTGAAGGTAATTTATCCACCCCTTGCTACCTGCCTTTCCGATACAGAGACCATTCTGTGTTTGCCACAAGCAGAAAAGAAAGGGGAGATAGGTAGCAATCCCTCCGAGGCTGCCCCGGGTCAACTTTATCAAAATGATAAAATGTTTTGGGTCTCGGCGGCCCCCCTGGGCTGGCCCCGGGTTGGGCTTCCCGAGGCATTAAGGGGTGAAGGAGGTGAACGTACGGCTCTTCCTGGTGCATCCCAGTAGCATTGCTTGTGTCGCCGCTGATAGCAGTTTTATCAAGATAAATCTAGTGCTCCTCGGGAAGGATATTAATAAATTATCTAGTAATGAAAAATGTGAGAGGAACCATACTCTTACATCAGGCTTGTGATGATTACTTTGATAGATGAACTGGCAAGATTTCCTCGACAAGGCAGAAATGAGAAGCATGACACATAGACCTTTAAGGGTGACCTCAGAGGGAAAACAGGAGTTGCTGAATGATACAGAAGCAGAATGGGAAAAACTAGAGCTGCGAGGTGCTGCCTGTCGACTGCCAGACGGATGAGCTCCACTGATCAACCAATCATTGAGTTTAGAGTCAGATGCAGAAAGGGAAGGAGGAGACAGAAGAGGAGGGGAGAGAGGGGGGCAGACAGCGAAGACTGGGGTCTGTTCGTGGAAGTGTGGGATCTGGGATTGAGCTTAGCATAGATGTGCGGATGGAATCTTAGCTTTCTCACAAGACACTGGAACATCTTCAGCCTCCTTATCTGTGAATGAAGAGATGTTGGTGGCACTGAAATCATAGGGCTGGTGGGGATGGCATGCAATAATTGTTGGAAAGTTCTTGCAGCCAGGAAGTACTCAGTAATGGTAGCATAGACCCTAAGAGAGGTAGGGTCCACTTGAGAGATGATAAATGTGATCATGATCACTGGGAAAGAAGCAGGTACTCAGGTGAGGCTGTTAAAGAGAAGAACCTCAGTGCTTTTTTTTTTGTCAACAGTCCTTGACACATTTCTGGTGCTCTGTTAGATTCTAAGGATACTAGTTGAAATGGGGCATGGCTTCCTGCTCCCCTACCATGCAAGTGTGCATGCTAAGTCGCTTCAGTTGTGTCCAGCTCCTTGCGACCCCATGGACTGTACCCCACCAGGCTCCTCTGTCCATGGAATTCTCCACTGGAGTGGGTTGCCATGTCCTCCTCCAAGGGATCTTCCCAACCCAGGGATTGAACCCGCATCTCTTCTATCTCCTGCATTGGCAGGCGGGTGGGAAGCCCCATGTGTAACACAAAGTCTATGGTAGGAGGTGGGTTTGTCCAGTAATCAAAGTAAAGGCTCTGGGAAAGGTGAGCCAGAGGAATAAAACAGGCTGGCCTTTTGTATCAGACCGAGAGACAGCATGCTTGAGGAGGTCCTCTTGGAACGGAATTTTGAAGGATAAACAGGCATCCATGAGGTAGTGGCAGAGAAATGTTAGAAGTGCTTCTTTTGGGGGAAAAAAAAAAAACAAAAACAAGTCTTGGGAATTGCATGTGATTCAGCACGATTGGAAAGTAAGATGGAAACTAAAGAAAAGCTAAAGAAGAAGCTGGAGACAGCTTGAGCCAGATTAGTCCAAGTTACTTTTTTTAACATGCGTGGGGGTACCATCATGATGCAGTGAGGAATCACTGGCTTTTTAGCATCTGTTTCTCCCCTATTTTAGCAACTGCTTCTTGATTCACTGTTGGAGACTTGTCTCTCCAGCATTTCCATTGATGTCTGAGCTGCAGAGCTGCTCACAGGAGGCTGGGGGCAGGCTGGGAGGACTCACACTCACCTGGGTGTGCCCACCTGCTACTACTACCTGAGCGTCCCACGGGTCTATGGTGTGGCTCACTGAAGGCTGGAGGACATGAGGATGGCTTCAGAAACTTGAAAGCAGGCAGGGGGGTAGTGGAGGAGAGAATGCTCCCCACAGGTCCACAGAGGCTGGAGCCTTGCTTGAGAAGCAAAGAGAGATCCAGGAAGTCTTGCTGGGACTCGGATCCCAAGCCCTGCTGAAGGGAGAATCTTCATCTCACCAGTAAAACATTTACAACCACGGTGACCTGAAGCTAAAACTCAACACTTACCCCATAATATGGGGATGAGATGAAAGAGGATAACCATCCCCCCAGTCTTCTGGGTGAGAGGAAGGGGCAAACCTTCATCCAGGGTTAGACAGAATTTAATCCACATCTACTCTTCTTTTATATGCCATATCTTTTAGACATAATTACAAGATATTTTTTAAAAAGACAGTGTGACCCAGAAACTAGGGGGAGGGAGGAAATGGTCAGTGAACTCACAGATGACCCAAATGTGAGAATTAGCATAAAAGTAGTTTAAGTATTCTCCACCTGCTGAAGCGTCTAGTGAAAAAATTGGACAATACATAGGAAATAATAAGCATTTCAACAGAGAGAGAAAACATGACCAAAGAAACAAATGATAGCAGAACTAAAAAATATGTTTGAGGAAGAAGACAGCAAATGGGCTTATTTGTAGGCTAGTCATAGTGAAAATATATCATGGAAAAATCAAATTCAATAAAATTATCTATACTGACTCATGAACAAACAAACAAAGAAAAAAACAGCAGAGGTCCATGAAGTGAAGTCACTCAGTCGTGTCCGACTCTTTGCAACTCCATGGACTGTAGCCCGCCAGGCTCCTCCATCCATGGGATTTTCCAGGCAAGAGGACTGGAGTGGGTTGCCATTTCCTTCTCCAGAGGATCTTCCCCACCCAGGGATCGAACCCGGGTCTCCCGCTTTGTAGGCAGACGCTTTACCCTCTGAGCCACCAGGGGAGTATGGGTCACTGTGAAACAGTATAACATACGTGTAATTGGAGGCAGGGGTCAAGGTCAGGCTCTGCTTTTCTCTCCACTGTATCCTCAGACCCTGGCACAGGTCCTTACCCAGCAGAGGCCTGGGGGGAGTTGTCACCTCTTTTCTTCCTTTGCTATCTTAGGACACTTACCTATGTTGCCTGGAAGAATAACCCCAGTGTCCAAAAGGGCATAGAAAGAGCTTTCTTTTTGTAATATCTCATCTTCCTGTCACCATCCCTCTCCCCTGAGAAGAAAGGATTCTGGAGTTAGAGAGTTCACATCTTGTTTGAGTTCAAAACAAGTTCAAATCTTGTTTCTGTACATCCTGACTTTAGGGTGTATGCATGCCCCACTCGCTGCGACCCCCTGGACTGTAGCCCACCAGGCTCCGATGTCCATGGGTGTCAGGAAGCATTTAACGAGAGGCTTCCTGTGTGCTGTTTTGGATCTGTCAGGAACCCTCTGGCCCTTATTAATTCCTGAATATTCAGGAATTAAGAGGAGAGGCACGCCTTTCCCAGGGCTGAGGAATCCAGGCATTTCTCATCACGGTGATAAGTACCCTCTTCCTTTTTATGAGCCATATGGCAAAAGGTGATTGTTTGCAACTCTCTCTTTGATAGGGATCGTCTTATGTTTTGTAAGTCTGGAATTTTTATCTTTATCTTTGCTGAGAATAACCACCTGGTAAGACAGTATATATGCCCATGCCATGTTGATTAAAACACCTTTGCTCCATCAGAGCTTTGGTCCCCGTGTCTGTCTATCTGTCTTTCTTTCTATTCTTTCTACTCCTTCTTTCTTTCTATTGTTTCTATTCCTTCTCTCTCTCTCTCTCGCTAATTCCTTGGAGCGCGGAGGCCCGCTGAGCTCACTTTCTTGCCCGGGCTTCTAAGACCCTCTTGAGAAGGCGCCCTGTGCCTTCACCCACTCGAGAGGGCGCCTGGTGCCTACGTGCAGCAGCGCGAGCCCTAAGAACAGGACTCTATTTGCTTTCCGCGTAAACCAAGGGATATCAGCCTCTTTCTCTCTCTTACTCTCCGGACCACCAGGTTCCGGTCCATTAAAGGACCAACACATGGGGTTCTCCAGATAAGAATACTGGAGTGGGTTGCCATTTCCTTCTTCAGGGGATCTTCCTGACCCAGGGATCGAACCCGCATCTTTTGCATCTCCTGCATGGGCAGGTGAATTCTTTACTACTGCACCACTTATAGCCATGCACAAACCAGCTAATGTATCTGAGACCATTTGCTCATCATAGAAACCTGAAATGGTAAAAAACTGCTTTGCAGATGCTGGAGTGGATGATCAGGTAAGTCAGATCACATGGAAGGACAGACTCAGGGCCCCTCCTTCCCTGCTCTCCCATCTCACTGAGCTCTCTTTCCTCCCTCCTTTCTTGGTCCCCATCCAGCATCTCTCATCCGCCTCCTCTGCCCACAAGCCCCTTTGCTGCTCCCTGTGTCTGTGCGGTATGAACACACCCTTTACGACAGCATCCGTTGAGGTCAAGGTTAGGTGACAGCAGGGTGGGGAGGGGTGGGAGGAATGGGTGGACACTCTGCTCCATTTCATGCCAGGTCCCTACTTCCTGCTTAGAAGCATAGTATCAAACCAAGTGGCCCCACTGAAACCCATCTAGATTAGGAGTCCTCGGGTGGAGGCCGAAGTACTGAGCTCCAAGGGGCCCTTGGGTTGAGACACAGCATGCACACAATTTCACACAGATCCAGTCACACATGATGCATGAGAACATTCAGAGGGCATCAACTTCAGAATCCCCCAGGCCCGCATTCCTTACCTATGTTCTCTTAATCTGATCACTGACTCCATTGCATGGTGTCAGGAAATACCAAATCTGTATTAGTTCTTCAGGGGAACAAAACCAAATAGAACTAATGAGAGAGAGTTTGTTTTAAGGAATTGACTCACCATGATGGCAGGGGTGGGGGGATTCCCAGGTGGCACTAGAGGTAAAGAACCTGCCTGCCAGTTCAGGAGACACAGAGACACAGGTTCGATCTCTGAGTGGGGAAGATCCCCTGGCGGAGGGCATAGCAACCCACTCCAGTATTCTTGCCTGGGGAGCCCCGTGGACAGAGGAGCCTTGGGGGCAACAGTCTATAGGATCATAAAGAGTCAGACACAACTGAAGTGACTTAGCATGCACGCACCATGATGGGGACCAGCTGGAAATCTACAGGCAAGGTTGGGGATTCACTTGAGAGCTGGAGTCTGAAAGTTGGAACTCAGGCAGCATTTCTATGTTGAAATCTGGAAGCAGAGGCTTCTCTTTTAGAAACCTCAGTCTTTGCTCTTAAGACCTTTCACAAATTTAATAGCCAGACACATCTCCTGAACCCACCCTTCACCTCCAAAAAAGATCAATAGCAAAATCATACTTCATACTCCCCCCCTCATGAAATACAGCTATCCTGCAGAAAACTGGAAACTCACTAACCCTTTCTCCAGAAGCGGATGCAAAGTCCTTAGGTAATGTTCACTCTTCTCCTTGACATGCTGAAACTTTAATGCTCTCATAAATAATTAACAATTCTCAGACACTGTGGTATAAAGTTAATATGTCTTTATGTTTTATGACAAGGGATTCAGAGAGGAAGGAAAACAAATATTTGGCTAAAATATATACAAATAAAAACAGATGCATAAAAATGTGAGAGAAGTACTCAAAACCCAGTGACAAGGTGTTGCAACTTTTGTCTTTTTTGTTTGTTTGAAAACAGGTTCCAGAAAGGACTTCTGTCTCGCCAGGCACTGTTGCCACTGCAGCATTCTTGCCTGAGAAATCCCATGGGCAGAGGATCCTGGGGGCTACAGTCCATGGGGTTGCAAAGAGTCAGACACAGCTGAGTGTCTGAACAGCAGCAGCAGACACAGGTACCGCCAGGGCTCTGCTCTGGGACACAGCAGGTCAGCATCCCTGCTGACAGGACCTCAGTCTCCTTAGGACTTGCCAGCGTTTTGGCTTCAGGACCACAAGGGGCTCTGTCCATGCTGATGAGAGCCTGGTTCTTCAGGACCTGCTTGGGAAGGCGCCACCTGGAGGAAAAGGTCATCCCTCAAGCCAGAGACAGAGGAACTCGTGACATAATCTCGGTGCCTCTGAAGTACACATGGACTCCTCCAAGGGTGATTAGGATCACGTTTTTGTGTGAGCTGGATCTGGTTCTTCAAAAGTGAAAGTTGCTCAGTCGTGTATGACTCTTTGTGAGCCCATGGACTATTCAGTCCATGGAATTCTCTAGGTCAGAATACTGGAGTGGGTAGCCTTTCCCTTCTCCAGGGGAACTTCCCAACCCAGGGATTGAACCCAGGTCTCCTGAATTGGCAGGCAGGTTTGTTTTTTTTTTACCAGCTTAGCCATCAGGGAAAGCCCATGTCTAAATATTGAAGATGCTACAGGCCATCCTCAGTTTGTGGCTTGCCTTGGATCTGGGGCTCCATTTCAGTCTGAATTAGCTGAGTGGATTCAGCATGCCTGCCAGTTGGGAGCATGGCCTCCACTGAACTGAACTCAACTGAACCTGACCTGGGGCTTGCACTTCCCAAGTGGCCAACAGGGGTCGCCAAGCCTACCTCTGATTTTTGCAGCTCCTGCAATGTTCAGCTGGAGGACTTGGTTCTGCACTTGAACTTGGCTCCTCATGCAGTGGTCAGGAGCTTGACCTCCTCAGGATCTGTCAGGGCTTTGGCTTCTGGACAATGCCAGGACATGTCAACATTGACAGGTCAGTTTCCTCAGGACAGCCTGGAGCTTCTGGACAAAGGTGCACAGCATCCATGCAGGCAGGAGCTCAGTGTCTTCAGGACCTAGTGGGAGGCATCTACGCAGGAGTAAAAGGTAAGGAAAAAGTGAGCAGTTTCCTGTGTGCAGATTATTGCAGAGCGGGTCCGTTTTCAGAGAAGCCAGCAGAGGAAGGGCTTGATGCGGACCATTGTGGGTGTTAGTTTTGTGTGTGGTATAGGCAGCATCCAGTACCGTCGTTTAGTGTATAGTGTCTCGTTTCTCTGGCACCATTTATTAAAGGAGACTGTCCTTCCCGGAAGTGTGTGTCCTTGACAGCTTTGTTGTAATTTAACTGACCGCACACCTGTGGCTTTGTTGCTCTTTACTCTGTTCCTCGGGTCCATATGCTGATTTTTGTGCCAATACCACACCTTTTTGGTTGCTGTAGCTTTGTGGTGTAGTTTGAAATCAGGGATCCAGATGCCCCCAGCTGTGTTCTTCTTTCTTGTGACCACTTGGCTACTCTGGCTGCTTTGTTGTTCCCAAGAAATGATGAGATAGATTTTTCTGTCTCTGCAAAAAATGCTATTTGAATTTTCTTAGGGATTGAATTGAATGTGTACACTGCTTTGTTCAGATGAACATTTAAATGCAATTCTTCCAGTGCATGACCATGGAATATTTTTCTATTGATTTGTGACTAAAGTTTCTTTGTTCAGTGACTTACACAGTTTTCTGTGTGCCCGTCGTTCACATCTTTGGTGAGATTTGTACTTGGGTGTTTTGTTCTTTTTGATGCCCTTGTGGATGGAATTGCTCTCTTAATTTTTCCTTCTGGTGCTTCATTGTTGGCGTAATGAAATTTGACTGATTTGTATGTATTGTTTTCATATTATGCAACTTTACTAAATTCCTTTGTTATAACAGTTTATTCTGATGGTTTGATTGATGAAAAGTTGGAACTCAAAAATCCCACTCTTTCTATAATAAGTCATATGCAACACCCAAGGTATACTGGCTCCTAATATAATCTTCTCATGGTGCCTCTTAGTAATGTGTGGTTGGGTGTGCGCTTCAGTTGTGTCCAATTCTTTGCTACCCTATGGACTGTAGCCCACCAGGCTCATCTGTCCATGGGGATTCTCCAAGCAAGACTAGTGAAGAGGGTTGCCATGCCCTCCTCCATAGGATCTTCTTGACCCAGGGATTGAACCTGTGTCTTTTTGTGTTGTCATCACTTTCTAATTGTTTGTTCAGCAATGTTCTTAGTAGCTTGAAGTCAACCATAATGTGACTGTTTAGACTACAGAAATTGGCAAATATTACCAATAAGGCCTTTGGATGTGTGTGTATGTGACTCATCTATTCAGCATTACCTCTACATCACTGAATATGAGCTCTGTGATAATTGTTTGTTTTGTTTTGCCTTGTTTTGTTTTTCATCCTAGCACCTGAATCCGTGCCTTGCACATAGCAAATGTTTCATAAGTGTTGACTTAATTAATTTAGCTAAGCTCAATACTGCCCACTGTTCAGCTGGGAAAACTGAGGCTCAAGGAAGTTGTCCCTTTCTCAAGGTTGCCAAGCTTATAACCAACTGATCCCAGATTGAAACCCAATTCACTCTGACTTTAGACCTAAGTTCTCATTGCCACAGGGAAAGGGGAACCGGGAGCACAGATGCCCTCGGACACTTTGAGCATCCCTCCTATAGATGCTAAGTGGGTGTCACCACAAGGAAAACCCAGGATGGCCAGAGGGACCGTGGGTACTAAAGAGGTGAGCTTTCTTCATCACCACTATTGACACATTTTCTTCTCTGCTGTGGGTTTGACAAAATAAATTCTCTCTCAGCCCACAACTACTTAATTAGGCTGTACTCATATATCTCCAGACTTCAAAAAAAGACAGTGGAAGCAGCTTACAGCCACTGGCAGCCAACAAGAAGAAGCAGAGTAGCCCCTGGCAGTATTTTTCTCCTTGCTCAGTAACTTGAGTCTGGCCCTAAATCTCTATTATTCTTCCAGGAGGATGGTCCTGATTAAAGGATTCCTTCTGCAGCTGAGACTCGGTGATAAGGGCTTTCTGTTTAGACCCTCCTACTCTACGAAAAGAACATAAATCATCATTTTGCATCAGCTTAGTTTCCATATTTTATTTTTACTGCAAGTTGTAGGGAGGGGGCACCATAGATTTGGAAACCTGGGTCTGAATGTGTATATAATATGGCTGATGAGTTTTTTATAAGAAGGGTCAATTCTATAGCATTATTAATTAATTTCTTTCTTTTTGAAACACACCAACCAATTGGCAGGGAAGGGACTGGGTATTTATGAAGCCCTGACAAGGCTCTGGTTTTTCCAGTGGTCACGTAGGGATGTGAGACCTGGACTGTGAGGAAAGCTGAGTGCCGAAGAATTGATGCTTTTCAACTGTGGTGTTGGAGAAGACTCTTGAGAGTCCCTTGGACTGCAAGGAGATCCAACCAGTCCATTGTAAAGGAGATCAGTCCTGGGTGTTCATTGGAAGGACTGATGCTGAAGCTGAAACTCCAATACTTTGGCCACCTGATGCAAAGAGTTGACTCATTGGGAAAGACCCTGATGCTGGGAGGGATTGGGGGCAGGAGGAGAAGGGGACGACAGAGGAAAAGATGGCTGGATGGCATCACCAACTCGATGGACATGAGTTTGAGTAAACTCCGGGAGCTGGTGACGGACAGACAGGCCTGGCGTGCTGCAATTCATGGGGTCGCAAAGCGTTGGACACGACTGAGCGACTGAACTGAACTGAACTGAACTGATGTGTGCCAGGCATGGTGCAATGTGGCCTAGATATTATCTCTCAGTCACAGAAAAGTTTGTAAATGTTGATGTCATTAACCCTATTTTACAGTGAAGAAACTGTACACTGGAGGAGTTGAACATCTTGTTCAAGGCCTCATGGCTCATGAGTGATAAGACTTGTGAAGCAACCTGGGCATTCTGAATCCACAACACACAGGATTTCATCTAACTGATGTCTCTCTTAGAGAAAATACTCAGGGGACTTCCCTGGTGATCCAGTGGTTAAGAATCCTCCTTGCAGTGCCAGGGACGTGGGCTCGATCCCTGGTCAGGGAACGAGGATCCCACATGCTTCAGAGCTTCTGAACTCATGTTCCCCAACTGCTGAGCCCAGGCACCCCAGCTAGAGAGTCCGTGCATGCATGCATGTCTAGCTGCTTCAGTTGTGTCCAACTCCGTTTGACAGTATGGACTGTAGCCTGTCAGGCTCCTCTGTCCATGGGATTCTCCAGGCAAGAATACTGAAGTGGGTTGCCATGTCTTCCTCCAGGGGATCTTTCTGACCCAAGAATCGAACCCATGTCTCCTGCATTTCCTGAATCGCAGGTGGATTCTTTATCCACTGGGCCACCTGGGAAGCCCGGAGAGTCCGAACACCAAAGCAAAAAAAATCTCGCTTGACACGTCTGAGACCCAACACAATAATTACATTTAAAAATATTTTTAAAATACTCTGTAGCAACTGAGTCTGAGCCCAGGTTTTCCCTAAGCAGAATCCACAGGATGAGCCTAGGACAAACTGAGAAAGTAGCCTTAACATATATACACTGTCATGTGTAAGACAGACACGTAGTGGGGAGCTGCTACATAACACAGGAAACTCAGCCTGGTGCTCTGTGATGACCTAGAGGGGTGGGATAGGTGGAGAAGGGCACTCAAGAGGGAAAGTGAAAGTGGAGTCGCTCAATCGTGTCCAACTCTTTGTGACCCCATGGGATGTAGCCTACCAGGCTTCTCCGCCCATGGGATTTTCCAGGCAAGGGTACTGGAGTGGGTTGCCATTGCCTTCTCCAGGGGATCTTCCCAACCCAGGAATCGAACCCAGGCCTCCCACATTGCAGGCAGATGCTTTACCCTCTGAGCCACCCGGGGGGGATATATATATGTATATACATGTAATTGTGACGGATCCACCTTGGTGTACAGCAGAGACCACCACAACGTCGCAAAGCAATCGTCCTCCAATAAAAACAAATGAACAAAATTCGAAGGAAGCAACCTTAGATGCTGGTATGGGGAACAGTTCTCAGCTGGAGGAGGGGGTGATTTTGCCACCACTCTGCTCACCCAGGGATACGTAGCCATGTCTAGAGACACCCTGAGTTGTAATACTGAGAGAACAGGTGCTATTGACATCAAGTGGGTAGAGCCCAGGGAGGCTGCTCAACACCCTGCAATGCCAAGGGGTAGCCCCCAGCACAAAGAATTGCCCAGCCCCAAACATCAGTCGTCTCCTGGTTCATAAACCCTATCATGAGCACATAGTTTTATCTTCCCAGACATAATCTCCCTGGAGAAGAAAGCACTGAACCAGAGGACCCAATCTGCAAGGGCAGGATTTCAAGCACAAATGGGGGAGATAGGATAGTTGAGGAGCTCAGAATCTTATTCAGATCCACTGGCAAACCTTTAAAACTGGTTTCCACATCTGTTCTCTGCACCCTGCCATGCCATCTTCTTTCTCCAGTGGTTAATTTCAAATTCTTACAAATCTGAGGGCTTCTTTAAAAATAGCATGTATCATGTTCTCTGTCAACTCACTGACATTGCAGTTGCCTGGATTGGGGTTTCTTAACTTTGGTAAAGAGTTCAAAAATGTGGGGAACAGACCTGAGCAAGTAACTATTTTTGTGTTTTGTTGATTTGAAATAAAACATCAGAAATTTCTTGACAAAAAAAAAGAGTTCAGAGCACTCATAAAAACCAAAGAGGAAAGTTCTTATTAGCAAAGTCATATGTGTTCATTGCTGAAATTTTAGAAAATAGAAGCCTACAGAAGCAAATAAAATTCTATGATAAACTTATCAGCCAGTAATAACTGTTTATAGTATTTTAGTGAATGGACTTCTAGTCTTTTTTTTTTCCCATAAATACATTCACAAATGAAATTATTCAAATCGGCCCTGTGATAATCAAGGCATGTAAATTCTGGCAAATAAGGACAACAAAAATAAGAAATAACAGCAGCAAGAATAGCAGAAAACAAAAGCCAATACTGAAAAAGTGCAGCTTTTGTGCCAAATATTTTGAGACCTTTACACTCATTTAATCCACTCAGCAACCTTGTGAGGTAGGTACTGTTGTTGTTCAGTTGCTCAGTTGAGTTCGACTTTTTGTGACCCCATGGACTGCAACACGCCAGGCTTCCCTGTCCTTCGCCATTTCTCAGAGTATGCTCAAACTCATGTCCATTGAGTCAGTGATGCCATCCAACCTTCTCATCTTCTGTCATCCCCTATTGTTATTCCCAGTTTCAGGAAGGGAACACGCTGGCAACATGACCACCATCAGAAAGGCCCAAGGTCCATTGCACAAGCTCAGGAATGCACCTGAGCTCTGGAAGATTCTCTGGGAGACGTGAGCATCCCTCCCCTTCACCCTGGTCCCCTCTGCATCCATTTCCTATTTCCTAACTCCAGAGGCCATGTCAGTTTCCTGTGGCTGCTATGATAAATGACCACCGCCTGGGTGACTTCAAACTACAGAAATGTATTCTCTCTAATTCTGGAGGCTAGACATCAAAAGCAGGGTGTCTGCAGGGCCACCCTCTCCCCTGGAGAGTTTCATCTTTGCCTCTTCCAGCTTCTGCTAGCTGTCTGTCCTCCGGGGCTCACGGCCCAGCTCTCTCTGCTACCTTTTCAAGTGGGCTTCGCTTCTACGGCTTCCTTTAAAGCTTCTCTCCATTGGCTCCCTTCCTGCCTCAGCATTCCTTCCTGTGTGTCTAGTTTCTTCCCTTTAGCTTCTCAGCTTCCTCCTCTCCCAAGTCCAGAAGGCTGCACGCCCTATCCCAGGCGTCCACACTGCCAACCAAGTCATCTCTGGAGGTGTCTCTGGATGTCAACGATCTTTGAAGGATGGCTCCTAGAAGTTAACTCAGTTTCCTCCTGCTAATGTTGGCGACTTCTCATCATGTGAAAATAAAGACTCTTTTACTTTCCAGAGTGAAGATGCAGAATGGGGAACAAAATGTGCAAAAGGGTACAGAGAAGTCTGGCAAACGGGAAAAAAAAATTCTTATTTTCCTCCTAATTGACTGAATTAACTAAGGGAGAATTTCTTAAACCAGTTTAGCCTCTCTTGGAGGGTTCCTGCAAGCCCAGGCTTCCCTTTAACAGCACTGGAGGGGGAGAAATGCTTCCTTGGGAGGTGAGAAATTACACGGTGAAACAGTAGCTCCTTAAAGAAAACAGTCTTCTCCCCGGGGCTTCCTAATCTCTCTTTTCGCTAACCTCAGATATCGCCAGACAAGGGATTTCTCACTTTTTAAAATTGAATTTATATTTTATACTGGAGTATAGTTGATTCACGGTGTTAGTTTTGTGTGTACACAAAACAATTCAGTTGTACCTATACATATATCCATTCCTTTCAGATTCTTTTCCATTATAGGTTATTACAGAGTATTGAGTAGAGGTCTCTGTGCTATACAGTAGTAGTAGTCCTTACTGATTATCTATTTTATATATATTGTTCTTGCTTAGTCGCTAAGTCATGTCTGACTCTTTTGCGACCCCATGGGCTGTAACTCACCAGGCTCCTGTGTTCCACGTGATTTTCCAGGCAAGAATACTGGAGTGGATTGCTATTTCCTACTACAGGGGCTCTTGCTGACTCAGGGACCAAACCCATGTCTCCTGCATTGGCAGGCATATTCTTTACCACTGCGCTAGCAGAGAATATTAGTGTGTATATGTTAATGGCTTCCCAGATGACGAAGTGGTAAAGAATCCACCTGCCAATGCAGGAGGTGGGGATTTAATCCTGGGTCAGGAAGATTTCCTGGAGTAGGAAATGGTGACCCACTTCAGTATTCTCGCCTGGAAAATCCCATGGACAGAGGCGGCTGGCGGGCTATAGTCCATGAGGTTGCAAAGAGTCAGATATTCTAATCCCAAACCCCTAATTTATCCCTCTCCACCAACCTTTCCCCTTTGGTGAACATTAGTTTGTTTTCTATTTCTGTGAGTCTCTTTCTGTTTTGTAAATAAGTTCATTTGTGTCATATTTTAGATTCCACATATAAGCAATATCATATGGTATTTGTCTTTCTCTGTTTGCCTTAATTCACTTAGTATGATAATCTCTAGATCAGTCCATGTTGCTGCAAGTGGCAATATTTTATTATTTTTTAAATTTTATTGAAGTATATTTGATTTACAATGCTATGTTAATTTCTACTGTACAGTAAAATTATATATATATATATATATATATATACACATACACATATGTATATTCTTTTACATATTTTTTCCATTATGGTTTATCACAGGATATCAAATATAAGTCCCTGTCTCCCTCTTTTTAATGGCTTAAATATATATATATATAAATAAAACATATATATATTCTTTATCCATTCATCTGTTGATGGACATTTATATTGCTTTCATGTCTTGGCTATTGTATGTAGTGCTACAGTGAATATTGGAGTGCATGTATCTTTCTGAATTAAGGCTTTCTCCAGATATATGCCCAGCAGTGGGATTGCAGGATCATATGGTAGAATTTTCTGCTTTCTAAATTCACTGTCATGGGTCTTTTAATTCAGGAAATCAAAAGAAAGGCTGTAAACCAATCCTTCATGGGATGACATAGCCACTCTGGTTTGGCAGGGATCTGGGCATCTTCAAAAACACAGCAGAACAGGTAATTAAACAACAAAACAGATGCTATTGAGAAAATAGCATGGGTGGCCCAGCAGGGCAGAACTCGAGATGGGAGCAAATGGAGACGTAATTTTGCCCCCTGCCACATGCACTCCTGAGTTCCACTTTATTGCAAAAATGGGCCCCATCTCCAACCTCCATCAAATATTTTATACATATGCATATATCTCCATACTTTGAAACTGAGAACAGATTCATATTCTTAACTGGTATTAAGTTTACAGTGTTGGAGGTTTCATTTGCATAATAAAATGCTATGCAAGAGGAGATGAGGGTTAATCAAAGGGTTTTATCACTCTTTTTAATTATCTTCATTATGCCAGAACAAGATGTAAATTTTAATTCTACCTTGTTAGCTAGCAGATCCCACCAAACTTTAGAATATCCAATCATCTGTCATTTTTAATAGGCACAGATGCCAGTGATTCTAGCAAGCGAAATGCCCTAAATATTGTAAGCTTTATTAATCTGATTGATATATCATTTAATATCATTTAACAATTATTAATGTTAAACATAAGATCGCCCCAGATGGAGACCCCTGTGAACCGCAAATGGGTCCCCTTAGTTTTTCTTTCCCCATCCTGCTCTTCATCAGCCTATGCTGGAAATTCTTCCTCGTTCACACAGCACTTCTTTTTTTTTTCCTCCTTCCCCATCAAATCTGGAACCAGAGCTTGCAGTTCATGTGCAGCCCTTTTCCAGTGATCCACAAACTCTTTAGGTTTCTAAAAGGATACAGGACATACTGCGGTCTTAGCCCATGGACATGAGAAAGATTTTCAAGAGATGAGCGGTGGGGGATGTCTACGTAGGTGTTGGGTTTATCTGCTAAACTCTTCGTGCAGAAGCAAAACGATGTCTTCATCCCAGCCTGGGTGATCAGAGGCAGAGCCTGCCAATCACATTTAAATGAGGGCACAGCTGAGAAGTAAGCACCAAAGAAGGTTTCCCCTGGGCTTCAGGAGATAAGCAGTAATACAGAAAGAGGTAGCTGCCCTTGTACACTACTCCTGAGCCTGCAGCTAGTAGGAGGTGCTACAGGACAGCAGAATCAGAGAAGCTAAGCATTCCTGATGGGTCAAATGAATTAGCTAAAATAGATATTTTCCTATGGCCCTCTGTCAGTGTTTTACCTGTGAACGGTGGTGTTATGGAATGAATGCTAGTGTTCCCCTGAAATGTATATGTTGACACCCTACTCCCTAGCTGACAGTATTAGGAGGTGGGGTCTTTGGGAGGTAGTTTAGACTAGATGAAGTCATGAGGTTGGAGCCCTCACAAATAGGATTAGTGCCAATTTAAGAGTCATGAAGAGAGGGACTTCCCTGGTGGTCCAGTGGTTAATACCTCGCCTTCCAACACAGGGGGTGCAGGTTTGACCCCTGATCAGGCAGCTAAGATCCCACATGCCTTGTGGCCATAAAACCAAAACATAAAAAGAAGCAATATTGTAACAAATTCAATAAAGACTGTAAAAATGGTCCACATTAAAAAATCTTTGGAAAAAAAAAAAAGTCATGACTTTCCTTCCCTAAAAAAAAAAAAAAGAGAGAGAGAGAGAGGGAGTCATGAGTTTGCTTCCTCTCTCTGCCTCTTTGCCATGTGAAGATTCAGCAAGAAGTCACCGGTCTGTAACCCAGAAGACTTCATCAGAACCTGACCATGCTGGCAGCCTAATCTCAGACTTCTAGCTTCCAACACTGAGACAATAAATTTCTGTTTTCTAAACCACTCAGTTGTGGTACTTTGTTATAACAGCTGTAGGAAATGAACACAGCCATTACCCACTTTCTCAGCCTCTCTTACAGCTATATTAGGGGCACATGACTGGGGTTTAACCAATCAAATACATCCACTCAGGATTAACTGAGGTTCAACCAATCAGGTGCACCCAAGGTAACTGAGATTCAGCCAATCAGGTGCATCAAAGGGGCACATGGTAACATCCATCTTCAACGTGAGAATGGTACCCACCCAGCACCAAGTTCCCCATCCTGGACCGCTGCTGCAGATGAATTAACCCCTGGTCCCAACCGTATTGCCTTCCTTTGCTCCAGTTTCCTGAGGCTGGTGATTCTGTATGCTGAGAGTCTTCCAGTAAATTCCATCGCTGCTTAAATCAGTAAACAGCAGGTTTGGTTTTTCTTTTTGCTTACAACTGAAAACCCGGTTGAAGGATGTAATACATCCCTGAAGTGGTGAGTGGTGGACAGTGGGGGGCAGGAGGAGTGCCACATGCTTTAGGGCAGAGGATAGGAATTGGGAATATGGGATAGCCTGAAATAGAAGGGGACGCATGTGTAAGGCATGTGTGTGCCTGAGCGTGGATGCTTGTGCTTGCACATTTGCACATTCATAGCCACAGCTCTTCTGGGGGCAGGGCAGCCGCATGTACCCATGGGGGTGAACTTAGGTCATCTGATGTCGCTCACTAAGCAGCGCTTTCAGGCTTCAGTGGCATAGAGCGGGGCCAACGACAGTCCCCAAGTTTGAAAAATGAGCTGCTTCACTCGCCTGGTGCTAATGCCTTCGCTGAAGAAACTTACATCTTGGAAATGTCATGACACATTGCAATCATGAGGAACACAGTCACAGTCATCAGGAGTGTTTCTTCAAGAGCAGAGTGTGTCTGAGAAGATGCATGGCTCACAGCATCATTTCCCGGTGATGGGGTGGAGGAGTCGGTGCAGAAAAGCTCCCTGGGAAAGAAATCCTAGCAGGAGCTCAAGCTGCCGAGACTGCTTTGGAAGCCCAAAAGAATGCTGGGCTGGTGCTGGCTGACTGCACATTGATTGCCACCTCCCAGGTGGCCAAGCGGTAAAGAACCCGCCTGCCAGTGCAGGATATGCAAGAGACATAGGTGGAATCCCTGGGTTGGGAAGATCCACTGGAGGAGGAAATGGCAACCCAGTCCAGTATTCTTGCCTGGGACATCCCACGGACAGAGGAGCCTGGCGGGCAACAGTCTATGGGGTCATGCAAAGTCAGACATGTCTAAGAGATTGAGCTTGCACATTAACTCTGTGATGTTGGCCGTGCCTACAAATTGCTTTATGCCTCCGTTTCTCCACCTTTCAAATGAGAATAATATCACATGCATTGTTACTCATAGTTGTGTTACTGAGTCCAAGCTTATACTGCTTGCGGCACAAGAGGCCAATCAATCAAGAGACAAAGGTGTTGCAAAGAATAGCAACTTCACCCAGAAAGCCAGCAGACCAAGAAGATGGAAGACCAGTGTCCCAAAGAAACACCTTGCCAGGATTTGGATGCTAGTTTCTTTCATGGAGCAAAGAGGCAAGGGGGAGGAGATAAAGTAAAAAGGCAATTTTGTTGCTGTAGTTGCTTAGTCCCTACGTCATGTCCGATTCTCTTGAGACCCCATGGACTGTAGCCCGCCAGGCTCCTCTATCCATGGGATTTCCCAGACAGGAATACTGGAGTGGGTTGCCATTTCCTTCTCCAGGGGATCTCCTGCCTTGACAGGTGGGATTTTTTTTTAACCACCTGGGAAGCCTAAAACGGCAATGTTCTGCTGTGCTTAGTCACTTAGTCATGTCTGACTCTTCGTGACCCCATGGGCTGTAGACCACCAGGCTCCTGTGTCCATGGGATTCTCCAGACAAGAATACTGGAGTGGGTTGCCATGCCCTCCTCCAGGGGATCAGGGGATTTTCCCAATGCAGGGATTGAACCAGGGTCTCCTGCATTGCAGGTGGATTATTTACCAGCTGAGCTACCAGGGAAGCCCCAAAACGGCAATAAGTATTTGCAAATATTTTCCAGTTCAGACCAGACTTAGAAGGGGATGTGTTCATTTCTTTCTTCCTGTAGCCATTTACAGGTGTGCCTGGTCAAGATGTTTCCTGGGAGCTTAAACAAAGGTATTTTAGCTTAATTTTAGGTCTGAGAGTCAGGATCCCCATAGATGGGCCCTTATGTATACTTTAAGCTATAGGTAACATCCCTTTAGTGATTAACTTATAGACAAAGCAATAGAATGCAAAGGTAGAGTAAAAGAAACAGAGCCAATATGGAGTCAGATTTGTTTTTCCCCATTACAATAATGCCTTGGATAAAATCACATTCTAATGAAATAAAAATAACTGTGATGCACATGCGTGCTTGCCAGGCATATACTGGGCACCATCACAAATTAACTAACTTAAAGCACATGAGAACCCCATGAGATAGTGCCGTCATTACGACTATTGAGAGGAGGGAGAACAGAGACACGGAGAGGTGAACAGCTCTTCTCAATGTCCTAAAGCCAGCATGTGGCATTGCCGAGATCTGGACTCAGGCCAGATCTGGTGCGTGTGTGAGTGCTAAGTGGTTTCAGTCATGTCCGACTCTTTGTGACCCCATGGACTGGAGCCCACCAGGCTCCTCTGTCCATGGGATTCTCCAGGCAAGAGTACTGGAGTGGGTTGCCATGCCCTCCTCCAGGGATCTTCCTGACCGAGGGATCAAACCCAAGTCTCTTAAGTCTCCTGCATTGGCAGGCAGGTTCTTAATCATTCTGCCACCTGGGAAGCCCCCAGGTCTGGTGTCTGAGTTCATAGCCATGTCATGATGGCCTCTCTTGAGGATGCCAGAGTGCTGGGGAAAAGTCATAACTGCTAGTCGATGGAGTATCTCATGGGTAGTCCCAGAGAGTTGCAAAGAGTCAGGCATGTCTTGGCAACTGAACAACACTGACAATATTGGAACTCCTTTAAAAGAGAGTGAACAAAAGAGTGGCTTTACTTCTGTATGTGATGATTATTTTAAAAATTATTGAGGTGTAGTTGCTTTATGACTCTGTGCCAGTTTCTCCTGTACAGTGAAATGAATCAGCTATAGGTACACATATACCCCCTCCCTTTTGGATCTCCCTCCCATCCCATCCCACCCATCTAGGTCATCTTTAATGAACTGTACTAACCACAAAAATAACTATAATAGTTCCACACTGGTGGGTACCAGTGGGTACTCAATGAACTAGGCAGTAGATAGTTTCAGTAAATGATCCCAGTTTAATCCTTCCAGGGAACATGTTCCCACTTTACAGCTGGGAAGCTGATGGCCCAGAGTATCTCCAATTCCCAAGATTATCCAGCAAAACAAATAGCTATGGTGGGATTCAAATTCAGATAGAAAGATTACAGAAACTGTACCCTTTCTCTCTGAGATGCCATCATAGACCAATTTCCCCTCAAAGGAACAACCATTTAAAACAATTGAACCTTTGGCTAGATAAGAGGAAAAGAAAGCACAAAGATGTTAACAAGATAATGTAAATATTAACATTCACTTTAAGAGGTTAAATTACCTAGAAGCCCTCATTTCTAAAGGCCAGCTTCTCTGGTTTGCATTCTCCAAAATCACTCTAACCTTTTCCACGAGGAAATTATGCACCCTGGTACCTGCTCTGCAGAAACCTCAGGATTTCTGGGCTGTCATCCGGGGAGGGAGGAGAAAGGAGAAAGCCAGCTGTTCATCGCCTGCCCCTGGACATCTGGATCTTTCCTGGGACGCCTGTGTGGTCTGGCTTCTTAGCACACTGCTCACGTATGACAAAGGCATTCGGAAAAGATGAGGACTTGGAATTCCAGCTCTTCAGTAGAAACAGAGCTATATCGAGAAGATAACATAACGTGTGACTGAATACGAGTTCTTTAGAAGTCCTGCTTTAAATAATTGCCAAGACTGATTTGTAATATGATCAGTGTTTGTTCAGAAACATTAAAAATCGCAAGCAGACGCGGGAGCGTGTGGGTTGGTTGTCTTTCTCATTTTTCTGTAACGTTGGCAGCATTCCCCTCTCGGAGGTAGAGAGGAGGGTTGATAGACACAAGATAGAAGATTAAAAAGGAGTGGCTCTCATAAAAAGGAATGCATTTGAGTCAGTTCTAATGAGGTGGATGGACCTAGAGGCTATTCTACAGAGTGAAGTAAATCAGAAAGAGAAAAAATTTTGTATATTAATGCATATGTATGGAATCTAGAAAGATGATGCTGGTGAGCCCATTTGCAGGGCAGCAATGGAGATGTAGCTGGAGAAGGAACCCACTCCAGTATTCTTGCCTGGAGAATCCCATGGACAGAGGAGCAACCGTATATAAAATAGATAGCAGGTGGGAATTTGCTACATGACGCAGGGAGCTCAAACCCAGTGCTCTGTGACAAACTGGAGGAGTGGATGGGGTGGGAGATAGGAGGGACGCTCCAGAGGGAGGGGACATATGTGTACCTATGACTGATTCATGTTGATGTATGGCAGAAACCAACACAATATTGTAAAGTAATTTTTCTCCAATTAAAAATAAATAATTTTTAAAAAAGGAGTTGCTTCAAAGTCACCTATTTATGACTGTGCTATCCAATTATGGCATCTCCCAGCTATATGACAATTAAGCAAGTCACTTCACTTTTCCTTGACTGACTCACCCCTCCCATCAAATGGCCACAACAAATCCTGCACTGGGGTCCTTTAAGGCATCAGCTATGTCTCACTTATCTAAGTGGGGAGACTGGGCATAGCAGGCACTCAATGAGTGAGTGGTAAATAATCCAAGTTGTTGTGAGTTTTACATGGAATAACTTATTTTGGGAAAAGCCTTGCTGGATTCTTTATACGTTCTAGGTGCTTAAAAATAGCTGTTTTCTCTTCTCCCATCTTTAACTTATCATTTGTGCCTTTAAAAATGCTGCTATACACTTTGCCTTTCATCCCCTATGAATACACTGATATATTTTTTGGAAGTTCGACAGAGATCTTAAATATAATGTATCCCACAAAGATCCATATAGTCAAAGCCATGGTTTTTCCAGTAGTCAAGTATGGATGTGAGAGTTGGACCATAAGGAAAGCTGAGCACTGAATAATTGATGCTTTTGAGCTGTGGTGCTGGAGAAGAGTCCCTTGGACTGCAAGGAGATCAAACCAGTCAATCCTAAAGGAAATTAGTGCTGAACATGCATTGGAAGGGCTGATGGTAAAGCTGAAGCTCCAATACTTTGGCCACCTGAAGTGAAGGGAGGAGGAGAAGGGGACAACAGAGGATGAAATGGTTGGATGGCATCACCAACTTGATGAACATGAGTTTGAGCAAGCTCTGGGAGTTGGAGATGGACAGGGAAGCCTGGCGTGCCACAGTCCATGTGGTTCTAAAGAGTAGGACATGACTGAGCAACTGAACTGAACTGAAATATATATATAGAGAGAGAGAGAGGGAGGGAGAGGGAGGGGGGGGGGGGGGGGGAGGGAGAGGGAGAGGGAGAGGGACTTCCCAGGTGGCTCACTGGTAAAGAATCCACCTGCCAATGCAGGAGACACAGGTTTGGTCCCTGTGTCAGGAAGATCCCCTGGAGAAGAAAATGGCAACCCACTCCAGTATTCTTGCTGGGATGATCCCATGGACAGAGGAGCCTGGTGGGCTACAGTCCATGGGGTCACAAAGAGTCAGGCATGACTGAATGACTGAGCACATCTAACACCCAATGTGTTAACTTCTTTATAGTCTGCCTTGCCTCATGTCTCAGGAGGTCAGGTACCCAGACTTGTCCCCACTGTAGCTCCAACACCAACCAAAGACCACCCCATACAACACGTGCTCAGTAACTTCTTTGAATAAAATAAATAATTTCTTCATCCCCTCTTCCTTTTTTTTGTGTGATGAGAACACTTGGGATTTATTCTCTTAACAACTTTCTTTTTTTTTTTTTCTTTTTAAAAAATTTTAATGGGATAATTGCTTTACAATGTTTTGTTGGTTTCTGCTGTACAACAGCATGAGTCAGCCATAGGTATTCATAAGTCCTCTCCCTCTTGAACCTCCCTTCCACCCCCAACCCTATCCCACCCCTCTAGGTTGTTACAGAGCACCAGGTTGAGCTCCCTGTGTTATATAGCAACTTTCCACTGGCTGTCTATTTTACATGTGGTAGTGCATTAATATTACCTGACTTCTCTTTTTTTTTTCTTTTTATTTTCTTTTTTAAAATTTATTTATTTTTTCATTTATTTATATTAGTTGGAGGCTAATTACTTTACAATATTGTAGTGGTTTTTGCCATACATTGGTATGAATAAGCCATGGATTTACATGTGTTCCCCATCCTGAACCCCCCTCCCACTTCCCTCCCCATCCCATCCCTCTGGGTCATCCTAGTACACCAGCCCTGAGCACTTGTCTCATTCATTAAATCTGAACTGGCGATCTGTTTCACAATTGATAATATACATGTTTCAATGCTATTCTCTCAGATCATCCCCCCCCCCCCCACCTTCTTCCACAGAGTCCAAAAGTCTGTTCTGTACTTCTGTGTCTCTTTTTCTGTTTTGCATATAGGGTTATCGTTACCATCTTTCTAAATTCCATATATATGTGTTAGTATACTGTATTGGTGTTTTTCTTTCTGACTTACTTCACTCTGTATAATAGGCTCCAGTTTCATCCACCTCATTAGAACTGATTCAAATGATCTTTCTAACAGCTGAGTAATATTCCATGGTGTATATGTACCACAGCTTTCTTATCCATTCGTCTGCTGATGAACATCTAGGTTGCTTCCATGTCCTGGCTATTATAAACAGTGCTGTGATGAACATTGGGGTACACGTGTCTCTTTCAGTTCTGGTTTCCTTGGTGTGTATGGCCAGGAGTGGGATGGCTGGGTCATATGGCAGTTCTAGTTCCAGTTTTTAAAGGAATCTCCACACTGTTCTCCATAATGGCTGTACTAGTTTGCATTCCCACCAACAGTGTAAGAGGGTTCCCTTTTCTCCACACCCTCTCCAGCATTTATTGCTTGTAGACTTTTCTATAGCAGCCATTCTGACTCGTGTGAAATGGTACCTCATTGTGGTTTTGATTTGCATTTCTCTGATAATGAGTGATGTTGAGCATCTTTTCATGTGTTTGTTAGCCATCTGTATGTCTTCTTTGGAGAAATGTCTGTTTATACCTTTGGCCCATTTTTTGATTGGGTCATTTATTTTTCTGGAATTGAGCTGCAGGAGTTGCTTGTATATTTTTGAGATTAATCCTTTGTCTCTTTCTTCATTTGCTATTATTTTCTCCCATTCTGAAGGCTGTCTTTTCGCCTTGCTTATAGTTTCCTTTGTTGTGCAAAAGCTTTTAAGTTTAATTAGGTCCCATTTGTTTATTTTTGCTTTTATTTCCAATATTCTGGGAGGTGGGTCATAGAGGATCTTGCTGTGATTTATGTCAGAGTGTTTTGCCTATGTTCTCCTCTAGGAGTTTTATAGTTTCTGGTGTTACATTTAGGTCTTTAACCCATTTTGAGTTTATTTTTGTGTATGGTGTTAGAAAGTGTTCCAGTTTCATTCTTTTACAAGTGATTGACCAGTTTTCCCAGCACCACTTGTTAAAGAGGCTGTCTTTTTTCCATTGTATATTCTTGCCTCCTTTGTCGAAGATAAGGTGTCCATAGGTATGTGGATTTACCTCTGGGCTTTCTATTTTGTTCCATTGATTTATATTTCTGTCTTTGTGCCAGTACCATACTGTCTTGATGACTGTGGCTTTGTAGTAGAGCCTGAAGTCAGGCAGGTTGATTGCTCCAGTTCCATTCTTCTTTCTCAAGATTATTTTGGCTATTCGAGGTTTTTTGTATTTCCATACAAATTGTGAAATTATTTGTTCTAGTTCTGTGAAGAATACCATTGGTAGCTTGAGAGGGATTGTGTTGAATCTATAGATTGCTTTGGGTCGTATACTCATTTTCACAATATTCATTCTCCCAATCCATGAACACGGTATATTTCTCCATCTATTTGTGTCCTCTTTGATTTCTTTCATCAGTGTTTCATAATTTTCTATATATAGGTCTTTTGTTTCTTTAGATAGATATATTCCTAAGTATTTTATTCTTTTCATTGCAATGGTAAATGGTATCATTTCCTTAATTTCTCTTCCTCTTTTCTCATTGTTAGTGTATAGGAATGCAAGGGATTTCTGTGTGTTAGTTTTATATCCTGCAACTTTACTATATTCATTGATTAGCTCTAGTAATTTTCTGGTAGAGTCTTTAGGGCTTTCTATGTAGAGGATCATGTCATCTGCAAACAGTGAGAGTTTTACTTCTTCTTTTCCTATCTGGATTCCTTTTATTTCATTTTCTGCTCTGATTGCTGTGGCCAAAACTTCCAAAACTATGTTGAATAGTAGTGGTGAGAATGGGCACCCTTGCCTTGTTGCTGACTTTAGGGGAAATGCTTTCAGTTTTTCACCATTGAGGATAATGTTTGCTGTGGGTTTGTCACATATAGCTTTTATTATGTTGAGGTATGTTCCTTCTATTCCTGCTTTCTGGAGAGTTTTTATCATAAATGGATGTTGAATTTTGTCAAAGGCTTTTTCTGCATCTATTGAGATAATCATATGGTTTTTATCTTTCAATTTGTTAATGTGGTGTATTACATTGATTGATTTGTGAATATTAAAGAATCCTTGCATTCCTGGGATAAAGCCCACTTGGTCATGATGTATGATCTTTTTAATATGTTGTTGGATTCTGTTTGCTAGAATTTTGTTAAGGATTTTTGCATCTATGTTCATCAGTGTTATTGGCCTGTAGTTTTCTTTTTTTGTGGCATCTTTGTCTGGTTTTGGTATTAGGGTGATGGTGGCCTCATAGAGTGGTTTAGAAGTTTACCTTCTTCTGCAATTTTCTGGAAGAGTTTGAGTAAGATAGGTTTTAGCCCTTCTAGAATTCAGCTGTGAAGCCATCTGGTCCTGGGCTTTTGTTTGCTGGAAGATTTCTGATTCCAGTTTAGATTTCTGTGCTTGTGATGGGTCTGTTAAGATCTTCTATTTCTTCCTGGTTCAGTTTTGGAAAGTTATACTTTTCTAAGAATTTGTCCATTTCTTCCAAGTTGTCCATTTTATTGGCATATAGCTGCTGGTAGTAGTCTCTTATGATCCTTTGAATTTCTATGTTGTCTGTTGAGATCTGTCCATTTTCATTTCTGATTTTGTTGATTTGATTCTTCTCCCTTTGCTTCTTGTTGAGTCTGGCTAACAGTTTGTCAATTTTATTTATCCTTTCAAAAAACCAGCTTTTAGCTTTGTTGATTTTTGCTATGGTCTCTTTTGTTTCTTTTGCATTTATTTCTGCCCTAATTTTTAATATTTCTTTCCTCTGCTAACCCTGCAGTTCTTCATTTCTTCCTTCTCTAGTAGCTTTAGGTGTAGAGTTAGGTTATTTATTTGACTTTTTTCTTGTTTCTTGAGGTAAGCCTGCATTGCTATGAACCTTCCCCTTAGCACTGCTTTTACAGTGTCCCATAGGTTTTGGGTTGTTGTGTTTTCATTTTCATTCTTTTCTATGCATATTTTGATTTCTTTTTTGATTTCTTCTATGATTTATTGGTTATTCAGAAGAGTGTTATTTAGCCTCCATATGTTGGAATTTTTAATAGATTTTTTTCCTGTATTGAGGTCTAATCCTGCATTGTGGTCAGAAAAGATGACTGGAATGATTTCAGTTTTTTTGAATTTACTAAGGCTAGATTTATGGCCCAGGATGTGATCTATTCTGGAGAAGGCTCCGTGTGCACTTGAGAAAAAGGTGAAATTGATTGTTTTGGGGTGAAATGTCCTATAGATATCAATTAGGTCTAGCTGGTCCATTGTGTCATTTAAAGTTTGTGTTTCCTTGTTAATTTTCTGTTTAGTTGATCTATCCATAGTTGTGAGTGGGGTATTAAAGTCTCCCACTATTATTGTGTTACTATTAATGTCCTCTTTCATACTCGTTAGCGTTTGCCTTACATAATGCAGTGCTCCTATGTTGGGTGCATATATATATTTATAATTGTTATATCTTCTTCTTGGATTGATCCTTTGATCATTATATAGTGTCCTTCTTTGTCTCTTTTCACATCCTTTATTTCAAAGTCTATTTTATCTGATATGAGTATTGTGACTCCTGCTTTCTTTTGTTCTCTGTTTGTGTGAAATATATTTTCCAGCCCTTCACTTTCAGTCTCTATGTGTCCCTTATTTTGAGGTGGGTCTCTTGTAGGCAGCATATATAGGGGTCTTGCTTTTGTATCCATTCGGCCAGTCTTTGTCTTTTGGTTGGGGCATTCAACCAATTTACACTTAAGATAATTATTGATAGGTATGGTCCCGTTGCCATTTACTTTGTTGTTTTAGCTTCGCATTTATACAACCTTTCTGTGTTTCCTGTCTAGAGAAGATCCTTTAGCATTTATTGAAGAGCTGGTTTAGTGGTGCTGAATTCTCTCAGCTTTTGCTTGTCTGTAAAGCTTTTGAATTCTTCATATCTGAATGAGATCCTTGCTGGGTACAGTAATCTGGGTTGTAGGTTATTCTCTTTCATTACTTTAAGTATATCCTGCCATTCCCTTCTGGCCTGAAGAGTTTCTATTGAAAGATCAGCTGTTATCCTTGTGGGAATCCCCTTGTGTGTTATTTGTTGTTTCTCCCTTGCTGCTTTTAATATTTGTTCTTTGTGTTTGATCTTTGTTAGTTTGATTAATATGTGTCTTGGGGTGTTTCACCTTGGGTTTATCCTGTTTGGGACTCTCTGGGTTTCTTGGACTTGTGTGACTATTTTCTTCCACATTTTAGGGAAGTTTTCAACTATTATCTCCTTGAGTATTTTCTCATGGCCTTTCCTTTTGTCTTCCTCTTCTGGGACTCCTATGATTTGAATGTTGGGGCATTTCACATTGTCCCAGAGGTCCCTGAGGTTGTCCTCATTTCTTTTGATTCTTTTTTCTTTTTTCCTTTCTGCTTCATTTATTTCCACCATTCTATCTTCTACATCTTTTATCCTATCTTCTGCCTCCGTTATTCTACTTTTGGTTCCCTCCAGGGTGTTTTTGATCTCATTTATTGCATTATTCATTATTAATTGACTCTTTTTTATTTCCTCTAGGTCCTTGTTAAGCATTTCTTGCATCTTCTCAATCCTTGTCTCCAGGCTATTTATCTGTAACTCCATTTTGTTTTCAAGATTTTGGATCATTTTTATTATCATTATTCTAAATTCTTTTTCAGGTAGGTCCCCTATCTCCTCCTCTTTTGTTTGGTTTGGTGGGCATTTTTCATGTTCCTTTACCTGCTGAGTATTTCTATGCCTTTTCATCTTATTTAGCTTGCTGTGTTTAGGGTGGCCTTTCTGTATTCTGGTAGTTTGTGGTTCCTCTTTATTGTTGAGGTTCCTCCCAGTGGGTGGGGTTGGATGAATGGCTTGTCAAGGTTTCCTGGTTAGGGAAGCTAGCGTCAGTGTTTTGGTGGGTGGAGCTGGATTTCTTCTCTCTGGAGTACAATGGAGTGTCCAATAGTGAGTTTTGAGATGTCTATGGGTTTGGTGTGACTTTGGGCAGCCTGTATATTGACACTCAGGGCTATGTTCCTGCATTGCTGGAGAATTTGCATGGTATATCTTGCTCTGGAACTTATTGACTCTTGGGTGGTGGTTGGTTTCAGTGTAGGTATGGAGACTTTTGGATGATCTCTTATTAATTAATGTTCCCTGGAATCAGGAGTTCTCTGGTATTCTCAGGTTTTGGGCTTAAGCCTCCTGCCTCTGGCTTTCAGTCTTATTCTTCCAGTAGCCTCAAGACTTCTCCATCCATACAGCACTGATAATAAAACTTCTAGGTTAATGGTGAAAAGATTCTCCACAGTGAGGGACACCCAGAGAGGTTCACAGAGTTACATGAAGAAGAGGAGAGGGAGGAAGGAGATAAAAGTGAGTAGGAGGAGAAAAGGGGGGAATCAAGATGAGAGAGACAGATCTAGGCAGTACTCTGTTCCCTAAGTGTTCTCCACAGCCCAGAACACCCACAGAGATTCACAGAATTGGGTTGAGAAGAGAAGGGGGAGGGAGGAAATAGAGGTGACCTGGGGGAGAAAAAGGAGAGTCAAAAGGGGGAGAGAGTAACCAAGCCAGTAATCACACTCCTGAGTAAAAATGGGTACTGAAGATTGGATTCTTAAATGTACAAAATTGATATCAAATACTAAAAAACAAAGATTAAAAATCTAAAGTAGAGGTTAGACTCTTAATACAATATTAACAAAAAACAAAAAGTATAAGAAATATATATGAAGTTCACTTTAAAAATAGGGTCCATTTTTTTTGCAAGATAATAGTGGGTTATTAAAATGAAAATTAAAGGAGTAATAGAGGACTTAAAAAAAGAAGAAAAAATGTTTTAATTAAAAAAATAACAATAGTAGAAATATATCTAGGAATTTCTCTGGAGCTGTTGCGGGCAGTGTTGGTTTAGTTCCATTTCAGATAGTTCCTTGTTCCAGCTTATACTTCTCAATATCTGTAGGCCCCTTCCAGTGTAGTCAGTGTTAACTACAGGGATTTTAATCTGTTGCACCTGTCACTTCTGAAGCGGTTCCCTTTGTTTATTTGGCTTCTGTTTGCAGGTCTCTTCAGTGTCTAATTTCCGCCCTGACACAAGTGGGCGGAGGTGGTCTCTTGTTTAGGTTCGCGAGTTCAGTCGTGCTGTGGGGAGGGAGGGGCGCTGCAGACAAATATCGCTGGCGTGTGCCCCCGCTCACGGCATGTGTGCTTCCCCTGTCTACACTGCTCAGGCTCCAGGCTGCTCTACAGGGAGCGGGCCCTGAGTTGTGTGCACTTCCCAGGCCTAAGCCGCTCAGGTTCAGGTTCTTGGGTAGTCTACAAAAGGTGCAGACTCTGTTGGGCCTGCGTTTTGTGCCTTCCCCAGTTGGAGCAGCTCAGGCAGCCAGGAGCTTGACGAGCGCACTCTCCCCTGGAGCAGAGCGACTTCTCCCCTCCCTGCCCCCACCTTGGTTTCCCGGCGCGCCGGTCCGGTGCACCTTGTGTCTCTTCTGGGGAGCTGATCTCTGGCTGAGACCCTTCCGGCAAATGTCAACCATCCAGAATCTCAGGAAGTCTTTGGTTAGAAACTGGAAGCTTGTTTGCAGTTTGGTAGGGGATGCTGTCTCTAGGGCCGAGTATGCCCCTTTTCGGCTCTGGCTGGTGCCCGCCTCCAGCGGGCATGGGCCAGTCTGAAGCCGGTGAGCTCTTCTCTGGTATTGCTCAGTCCTTTGTTCTGTGAATGGGCCGGCTGTGCCTTAGGTTAGGGCTTTTCACAGGTTAATTCTGTCTCTCTCTCTCTCTTGACATCCCACAGTTTAAGTTGCTATCTTGTGATGGCTCCCTCCGATTGCCCTCAGGGCATTCGTGCCGGTCCTTACCCTAAGCAATGCCGCCCACTCCTCTCTGTTCAGCCCCCACTTGCTGGTGGTGGATGCAAGCGTCTGGGGTACTTTTCTGCTGGGAGTTGCCTTTAGGCATGTAATCTGTGTGTTTTATTTATTTATTTTTCCTCCCAGTTAGGTTGCCCTCTGGGATTCGAAAATTTCCCCTGGACCCGCCGTTGAGAGGATTTCCTGGTGTTTGGAAACTTCCTCTATTAAGACTCCCTTCCCAGGATGGATCTCTGTCCCTAACCCTTTTGTCTCTCTTTTTATCTTTCATATTTTGTCCTACCGCCTTTTGAAGACAATGGCCTGCTTTTCTGGGTGCCTGATGTCCTCTGCCAGCGTTCAGAAGTTGTTTTGTGGAGCTTTCTCAATGTTCAAATGTTCTTTTGATGAATTTGTGGGGGAGAAAGTGGTCTCCCCATCCTATTTCTCCACCATCTTAGCTCCCTCCCCTCCCCTCTTCCTTTCTTCTTGGGCTTTGTAAACTTATTCTGAGTGTCAAACCCAGTTGGTTTTTATTTTATTATTTTCATATGGTATAAGCTTTTTGAGAGTTATTTTTGGTTTTTATTACAACTTTGTGACCATTTGTACAATTATCTTCCTTCCACTTACCAGACACCACCCCAAATTTTACTAACTCTGGGGGTACTTTTAGATAAGAACGGGTGTTCTCCTTTCTGCAGGGAAAAAAAAGAAGAAAAACCTAGCCTTAGAAAAGAGAATCATCTCTGCCTCCATATTATCTATGAGAAAAAAAGGTATTTGGTGAATTGTTTTGACGTGATTCTGTGCAGAGGTTTCTTATCTACATATACCCTGAGTAGCCTGATGCAAGAGTTATTAATTTTACACCTATTCTGTGCTGGATATCATCCCAAGTGCAAGTTCAAAATAGACAAATAAGGTGAAAGTGACAGTGTTAGTCCCTTCATCGTGTCATGGTGACTCCATGGGCTGACTGTAGCCTACCAGCCTCCTCTATCCATAGAATTCTCCAGGCAAGAATGCTGGAGTGGGTAGTCAGGGGATCTTCCCAGACAAATAGAGCATTCATTCAACAAATGTGACTTGGGTCCCTGCTATGTGACATGCACTCCTCTGAGCTTTGGGACAGAACAACAAACCGCATTGACATACTTCATGCCATAGGAGGTAAGCAGACTAACTGTCCCTCACGTCCAACTGCCACATAGAAAAATGTGAAACTGTTGTTGTTTGGTTTTTTAAGAAATTAGATAAAACAAAAAATCTTTGCCAAAAAATACTCCAGAAATTTCAAAAAGCGTCGAATACCTTTCACTGAAAACTAGTAGGAGGGTGTTCTGAGACGAGTGATCAGGTTCCTCATTTTGACAGACAAATTGCTAGTAATCCTGTTAAATTTTAAATAGCATTATCTAAATGAAAAATAGCAAAGTGTGAGATATCCCAGCAAGAATGGCTCCAATTTCCTGCCTGGATGCTAAGTAAGGAATAGTTTGTTTAATATCATCTTGATAACATTTTTATAGGTTCATGTTGGCCCATCAGATTGCAATTTGTCACCTGCTATCTAGAAGTTTCCTAATTCCTCATCACTTTACACTGTAAAATAATAGGCACAGAACTGCAAGGCTTTTTTTAATAACAGAAAAGTAGAAAAGGACTCATTGCTTCCCAGAGGAGGCTAGTGGTAAAGACTCATAGCTATGCCTCCCGTCTCCACCTCTCTACCCATAGGTCTAATTGATAATGCAGACTCAACATAGCCAAGACTAAATTCTAGATCCTTCCCACAAATCCTTCTCTATCCACAGCCCTCCCCATCTCAGCTGAAGGCAGCCTGATCCTTGTAACAGCCCAGAACAAAAACCTCACAAACACCCTTCACTTCTTTCTTATTCAAGGACCCCATATCCAGCCCATCAGGAAATCCTATGGGCTCCACCATCTTGTCAACCAAGAACTTGGTGGAATAAGGGAGTTAGCTCCCTAAAGAAACAAGGGATTCAAAAGAAACTTGACTCAATGTATTTGGTTGTGTTGTTAATTCTGTTGACCGTTAATCCTGGACAGCGGACCCACTCCCCACACCCATGGGTTCTGCCTCAGTGGGTTCCACCAACCATGGGTAGAAAATGTTCAGAAAAAAAACTCCAGAAAGTTTCAAAAAGCACAGCTTGAAGTTGCCACACACTGGCAACCATTTAAATAGCATATTCTTTGTATTTAGAGATGATTTAAAGTATTTGGGAGGGACTTCCCTGGTGGTCCACTGGTTAAGAATTCACCTGCCAATGCAGGGGACATGGGTTCAATCCCTGGTCTGGAGAGATTCCACATGCCAGGGAGTAACCAAGCCCCTGCACCCCAACTTCTGAATCCACATGCTGCAACTACTGAAGCCTGCATGCCTAGAGTCTGTGTTCTGTAACGAGAGACACCACCATATAATGGGAAGCCTGCACATAGCTCCCACTTGCCACAAGTGAAAAAAACCAGTGCATCAATGAAGACCCATCACAGCCTAAAAAATAGATAAGTATTTGAGAGGATGGTGCATAGCTTATATGCAAATATTGTGTCATTTCATTTAAGAGGCTTGAGAATCTGTGGATCTTGGTATCCACGTAGAGGTTCTAGAACCGATTCCTCCGTGGATACCAAGAGACAACTGTAACTTGCCTTTTGCTTGTTGGTTTCAGTTGTGATGAGTACTCGTTTAGCCAGATTGAGTGTTTAGCCATCATGTGCATGCTTTGATAGCAGAAAGGAATGGGGTTGCTCTTTCCCCTCCAACCCTCAGCAGGTGAAGGAAGGAGAAACTAGCAACTAGAGGACCACAGAGAGGCGGTGATTCATTTACTGGCCATTGTGGTCCTAGCAGTGTTGCCAGTGGATGGGGAACTGGAGAGGCTTGAGGTCATACGTTGCCTCCTTTTCATCTTCCAAAATGTCATCCCCTAATTGCTGTTGGCTAACGACATATAGTTGGACTGTGAAGAAAGCTGAGTGCCAAAGAATTGATGCTTTTGAACTGTGGTGTTGGAGAAGTCTCTTGAGAGTCCCTTGGACTGCAAGAAGATCCAACCAGTCCATCCTAGAGAAGATCAGTCCTGGGTATTCATTGGAAGGACTGATATTGAAGCTGAAACTCCAGTACTTTGGCCACCTCATGCAAAGAGTTGACTCATTGGAAAAGACCCTGATGCTGGGAGGGATTGGGGGCAGGAGGAGAAGGGGATGACAGAGGATGAGATGGCTGGATGGCATCACCGACTCGATGGACATGAGTTTGAGTAATCTCTGGGAGTCGGTGGTGGACAGGGAGGCCTGGCATGCTGTGATTCATGGGGTCACAAAGAGTCAGACAGGACTGAACAACTGAACTGAACTGAATTGAACGACCAAGGATATTCCCCAAAGGTAACAGATGATTATTTACTAGGAGAAAGAGCAGGGTAGATGTGTCCTTTGGTGTATTCTAACAGCTAGACATTTTTGTGTGTCTACGTATGTATGTGTGACTGTGTGTATGAAACTTTTGAAAACAACTTTGCAATGATTATATCTATGAACTTTTACAACATAACCTATGAAACTTGGGACTTCCTTGGTGGTCCAGTGGCTAAGACACCTCACTCCCAATGCAGGGGGCCCAAGTTTGCTCCATGGTCAGGGAACTCGATCCCGCATGACACACCTGAGAGTCTGCATGCTGCAACTAAAGAGCCCAAATGCCACAATGAAAAGCAAAGATCCCACATGCCACAGCAAAGACCCTTGAAGGGGCAATTAAAATAAAAAACACTGAGTGTCGTAACTAAGACCCCACGTAGCCAAATAAATATATATTTTTTTAATTTATGAAACTTTTTCACCTACATAATTTCATTTGATTCTCAGAGCAGTCTTGTGATAAAATCAGAGCAGTTATTACTGTTTCCATCTTATGCCTGATCCCCTGCACCCTGCTTCGCTTTTTTTTTTCTATAGCATTTATCACTTTTCATGTAATAATGTGCTCATTTATTACATGGTTTGCATATTTTCTCTCTTCTGCTAGAATAAGAATACAAAAATCTTTATTTACTTGACTCATTAATCTGAATTATCTAGAACAGTCCCTAGCACATAGCAGGCACCCAAGAAGTATTTGCCGAATGAATGAAATATGAGCATGTCTATCAAGTACATTTCAACATGAATGTCATCATCACGAACCCAGGATGTAAGCTCTTCAGGATCTCTTGATTCCTTCTGCATGACACTCTTTTCCAGAACACATTTTTGTTGTTGTTCAGTTGCTAAGTTGTGTCTGACTCTTTGTGACCCCATGGACTGTAGTACGTCAGGCTCCTCCGTCCTTCACTATCTCCCAGAGTTGGCTGAAATTCATGACCATGTGTCAGTGGTGCTATCCAACCATCTCATCCTCTGCCACACCCTTTTCCTTTTGCCTTCAGTCTTTCCCAGCATCAGGGTGTTGGTTCCATTTTAATATTGAAACTTCAATTAAAAGGTTTCATGTTTCTAAACATCTGATGAGAGCAATTACCAATCAGACAGGGGAAGTTTTCATGCATCACTTCCCAACTTTCTCCTGGCTCTCAGGAAGCTTGGAGCTAGATGCATTACTCAGTCCAATCACCAATTCATCATCTTCTTTTCTCTCTTATTCTATGTGCCTATGTGCTTTCACTATAACTCATTTCTTTTTTAAAGTAGATGTGAATATTAATGAGGTCAGTCCAGATTGAACACAAAGTAAGAGATTTGCAAAGCAGTCCTCTTTATCGTAATTGAGCTATCCAAATCAAAATTCTTAAAAAAAATATTTAATTTACAGAATGCTTAGTATGTATCAGACTTATCATTCAGGACTAATTTATGCCTCCAATTTACAGGATCTCCCTGACTCTTAAGAGTATTGAAGTTTTAAGCTCTACCTTAGATGTCAGACAATATTTGAAATTTGATTGCCTGGGCTGAAAGAAGTGTGATGAAAACATCTTTTTAGGTTTAAAGGGACATGAGTGGGACAGCGAACTAATGCTATGGTGAATATTTGTTGTTGTTGTTGCTGAGTCACTAAGTCGTGTCCAACTCTTTGCGACCCTACGGACTGTTGCATGCTAGGCTCCTCTGTCCATGGGATTTCCCAGCAAGAATACTGGAGTGGGTTGCCATTTCCTTCTCCAGGGGATCTTCCCAAATCAGGGATCAAACCTGCGTCTCCTGCATTGGCAGGTGAATTCTTTACTACTGAGCCACCTGGGAAGCCCCAGCGCAAGTACATGAGTTTATCTCCTCCTCTCTAAGGCCTTAAAAAACCAGCTCATTCACTCCTTCCCAGTCCCTCCCCCACCATAGACACATACTCACTTACTACTAGAATGGATGGACCTTATGTACATCCCTTTATCCTGGTGGCCCAAAGCACGCATTTACCTTCAAATGATGCAGCTCAGGGTGTTGTGTTCATTCTGAAAGACTCAGAACTTGTTGAAAAAGCCGAGATCTGGCAATGGCTGATGCAGGGCCTGCTTTCTTCTGGGCTTTGTTATGCAGATGAGTTTCCATTTTATTTTAGGTGTACCCATTGAATCCTGAGTATTTTAACAGTCGTGAAGCTTCGATGAACTCAAGAAGAGCTTAAGATCCGAGATGTTAAATCGGCTTGGCAATAATATCTAGCAGAAAATAAGGATCTCATTCTCAGTTCTCCTTTTCATCCGTCATAATGAGGAGCTGATTTTTTACTATTAATGTAACTCTTAAGGGAGGAACTCTGCAGCGGTCCAGGGTAATTCATCCTTAATTAATGTGCCATCTTTTCAACCTGTCCCCATTTAATTATAAAAGCTGGTGAGTATTGGGCCTCAGAAAGTGGCCAGTGGTTGAAATCATAGGGGGAAGATATTAACTCTGGGCATTTTTCAGGATGGGTATTTTTTTCCTTTGGAAAATCATATGAAGGTGAAAAGTTGTTTGCAAGTATTGTGAGCCCCACGGGAAACCTTCTACTTACACTCTGCTTCTCTGATCTTTAGAGATTTTTTTTCATCAAACATCCTCAGGCTTTATGTTTTTGTTTCTTTTTCATGGCACCCTCGGTGAATCACTTTTTTATTATTATTTCATTTATTTGTCATATTTTTGGCTGTGCGGGGTCTTCATTACTGCACGGTCTCTTCTCTAGCAGTAGCAAGCAGGGGCTCTTCCCTAGTTGCAGCACACAGACCTCTCATTGCAGTGACTTCCCTTGATGCAGAGCGCAGGCCATAGGGCATGCAGGCTTCAATGGTTGCAGCCCGTGGGCTCAATAGTTGGGGCTCCCAGGTTCGAGAGCACAGGCTCAATATATGGCTCACAGGCTTTGTTGCTCCATGGCGTGTGGGATCTTCCCAGACTAGGGATCGAACCCGTGTCTCCTGCTTTGGCAGGCAGATTCTTTACCCCTGAGCCACAAGGGAAGCCCTGTGAATCACTTTTAAACCTTACATGCGAGTCTTTCTCATTGTAGAGGATTTTAAAAATTGTAGTAAAATACACAGAACATAAAATTAACCATCATTTACCATTTAAGCGTACAGTTCAGGAACGCTGAACCCTTCACATTGTTTTGCAACCATCCCCACCATCCATCTCCAGAAGGTTTTCATCTTCCCAAATGAAACTGTGTTTAACAGTAGCATCCCATTCTTCCTTTCCTCTGCCCCTGGAACAGCTATTCTACTTCCTATCTCCATGAATTTGACTGTCTATGTATCTCATAAAAGTAGAATTACATAATATTTATCTTATACAAGAAATTATGTATTATTTTATACAGCCCAGCACCCCAACTCCTAGGTATCTAGCTTATAAAAATGAACATGTAAATTCACAGAAAAATCTGTAACCAAATGTTAATAGATTTATTCACAATTACCAAAAACTGACAAAGAACTCAAATGTGCTTCAATTGGTGAATGAATAAACAAACTATGGTATCTCCATACAATGGAATACTATTCAGCAATAAAAAGTGATGAAGTACTGATACATACAACAGTGGATAAATTTCAACTGCATTACTCTGAAAGGAGCCAGGCTCAAAAGGTTATAAAATTATGAGCCTGTTTATAATGATAGTCTTCAAAAGGCAAATCTGTAAGAATGGAGAATAGATGGTTGGTTTCCAGGAATGGTATGGGGAAGGGGTTGACCACAAGGGGCATGGGAAAAGTTGTCAGGGGTTTACTTGAATTTGGTTGTGATTACATGCCTCCGTGCATTCTTCGTAACCTATATGCATGTGTGCTCATTCACTCTGTTGTGACCGACTCTTTGTGACCCCATGGACACATGGGGTGTGTGTCTGCCTCTTTGTGACCCCATGGAGTAGCCTGTCAGGCTCCTCTGTCTATGGAATTTTCTGGGTAATAATACTGGAGTGGGTTGCCATGCCCTCCCCCAGGGGATCTTCCTGACCCAGGGGTCACACTTGTGTCTCCTGCATTGCAGGTGGATTCTTTACCACTAGTGCCACCTGGAAAGCCTTCATAACCTGCGGAACTATAAACAATGGATGAATTTTACTATATGTAAATAATACTTCAGTTAAAAAAACAAAGGATGAAAAAATGTTTCCGGTTATGTTCAAAAATTAAGTGCTCAAAACGTGGAAATTTCTCTGAGATGTTTGCTCCTGGCTGTTCTTTCTACCTTGTTTCCCCGCCCAGGAAATAACCCTTTTTGAGTCAAATGCAAGGCCATGTGTTGAACTTTTACTCCATGCCCTACTAAACCTGAATTTGGGGAGGACTCCACAAATCATACTACCATTCACGGAAATAAGAATCCATAAAGAGTCCACAATATCTTACAAGACACCAGGATCCAGTTTTTTGTGAGACACAGATTATTAAACAGTTGCCAGTCTTTTATGTCTGCTAAGTATGACAGGTGACTCCAACAGTTACAATTTGTCAGCAACTGTTTCTGGGGTCTTTACTTCATTTTAAGTGTTGCACATTTCATTATGAATGGCGTGCCCCATATATCTATAACTCTGATAACTCCATTCCTTTTGTTAGTAATGGCTTCCCAAGCTGTTATAACAATAACCATGCCGGGGATAAATATTTCATCAGGAATCCATTGTTATTTATTTATCATTTATAACATGTGTTCTGAAAGCATTACAGAATATTTATTAAACATTTATAAATAATTTTATGCCACTACTGGCATGTGATATAAATACATTATTAATTCTCTTGGATTGTTGATGGATGGAAGTCAGAAGAACGCTCTGCCAACTGGGGTTGTTGCCAATAAAGTGCAGGAAAAAGGAAGCAGTCTACCATATTTGAAACTTTCAGAGGTACAATATTGTTCCCTCAGAAGATTTATTTGTTAATTGTGGCTGCAGGTTCTGAGAACTCTCACGCCTCCAGGACAAAGGCATGCTGATGAGAAGGAGATTAAAGAAATTTCAGTAGTTGAGGCAGCCACGGCTTAGTAGCTGCCGCTTGGAAACCTGCTTACAACTGTACATTACACCCATCAGCTCAAATTCACACTAAGTGGCCGAGCAGTTCTGGGAGTGGATTTCCTCAAAGCAGGAGTTGGGCACCAGGGCTGCTCCTCCACATTTCCTCGCTGTGACCTTGATGGCACCCCAGCTGCAGCTTCTGGAAACCCTAGCTCATTTCCTTTATTGAATAGAACTCTTTGAAATGCCAAAGTCAAAGTCTCCTTCTCCTTGAGCAGCCATTTCCCTGGAGAAAGGATGTTCTTTCTTTCCTTTCCAGCTGCCTTGAGATATAATTGACATATAACATTGCATCAGCTTAAAGTATGCAAGGACGGGCTTCCCAAGTAACACTAGTAGTAAAGAACCCGCCTCCCAATCCAGGAGACACCAGAGGCGTGGGTTCAATCCCTGGGTTGGGATGATCCCCTGGAGGAGGGAAGTGCAACCCACTCCAGTATTCTTGCCTGGAGGATTCCTTTGTCAGAGGAGACTGGCAGGCTACAGTCCATGGGGTTTCAAAGAGTTGGACACGATTGAGTGACTAACACTTTGGTGCTCCATATACTGGAGATAAACAATACTGACTTTTCTGTTGCCTTTGTATCTGCTCTTATATCGGGAGGTTTGCTCCTTCTCCTGCTTCTCCTCTTCTTTCTTCTCCTCCTCCTCCTTCCGACTTTTCCTGAAAGTGCTCTTTTTTTTTTTTTAACTGGGGAGATTTATGTCTAGAAAAAAAAAAAAGGGAGCCTTGGTAAGGTTTCCAAGGTTTTCTGCTATCCCCTAAAACAACCATGCTTATAACAAACACAAAAGAACACAGAGGAAAGAGGGACTGTTCTTCACTAACAGAATGGATAAAGCCTCAAGCTTCGCTCTGCAAGAGGTGAGGGAACCGGATGCACCTGCCCTGTGCGTTTATTCTGGTTACTTTCTGACACTGGCGAATGTTGACGTTAACTAGGCAGTTTTGAAAAACGAAAGTCAATAAGCCCAGCAAAAGCGTCCTTGGATGGACACGTTTTATAGTGTTCACAGCCCAAGAGTAGGCAGTGGTTGTATGCCTGCCAGACAGCAATCCTACTATTTGTACTCAAGATTTACTTGGCCACGTTAAGGATTTTAAATGCTATGGAGAAGACTATACTTTCAGGGATCATTTCTATAGTTCGTTTCTAGAGAAGCTTCTCTGATCGTGTAGAGCACCCGAAGACCAAAGAATTTCACAATTTGTATGGAAATACAAAAAACCTCGAATAGCCAAAGTAATCTTGAAAAAGAAGAATGGAACTGGAGGAATCAACCTGCCTGACTTCAGACTCTACTACAAAGCCACAGTCATCAAGACAGTATGGTACTGGCACAAAGACAGAAATATAGATCAATGGAACAGAATAGAAAGCCCAGAGATAAATCCACGAACCTATGGACACCTTATCTTTGACAAAGGAGGCAAGGATATACAATGGAAAAAAGACAACCTCTTTAACAAGTGGTGCTGGGAAAACTGGTCAACCACTTGTAAAAGAATGAAACTAGAACACTTTCTAACACCATACACAAAAATAAACTCAAAATGGATTAAAGATCTAAATGTAAGACCAGAAACTATAAAACTCCTAGAGGAGAACATAGGCAAAACACTCTCTGACATAAATCACAGCAAGATCCTCTATGACCCACCTCCCAGAATATTGGAAATAAAAGCAAAACTAAACAAATGGGATCTAATGAAACTTAAAAGCTTTTGCACTACAAAGGAAACTATAAGTAAGGTGAAAAGACAGCCGTCAGATTGGGAGAAAATAATAGCAAATGAAGAAACAGACAAAGGATTAATCTCAAAAATATACAAGCAACTCCTGAAGCTCAATTCCAGACAAATAAATGACCCAATCAAAAAATGGGCCAAAGAACTAAACAGACATTTCTCCAAAGAAGACATACAGATGGCTAACAAACACATGAAAAGGTGCTCAACATCACTCATTATTAGAGAAATGCAAATCAAAACCACAATGAGGTACCATTACACGCCAGTCAGGATGGCTGCTATCCAAAAGACTACAAGCAATAAATGCTGGAGAGGGTGTGGAGAAAAGGGAACCCTCTTACACTGTTGGTGGGAATGCAAACTAGTACAGCCACTATGGAAAACAGTGTGGAGATTCCTTAAAAAACTGGAAATAGAACTGCCATATGACCCAGCAATCCCACTTTTGGGCATACACACTGAGGAAACCAGATCTGAAAGAGACACGTGCACCCCAATGTTCATTGCAGCACTGTTTATAATAGCCAGGACATGGAAGCAACCTAGATGCCCATCAGCAGATGAATGGATAAGGAAGCTGTGGTACATATACACCATGGAATATTACTCAGCTGTCAAAAAGAATTCATTTGAATCAGTCCTAATGAGATGGATGAAACTGGAGCCCATTATACAGAGTGAAGTAAGCCAGAAAGATAAAGAACATTACAGCATACTAACACATATATATGGAATTTAGAAAGATGGTAATGATAACCCTATATGAAAAACAGAAAAAGAGACACAGAAATACAGAACAGACTTTTGAACTCTGTGGGAGAATGTGAGGTTGGGATGTTTCAAAAGAACAGCATGTATACTATCTATGGTAAAACAGATCACCAGCCCAGGTGGGATGCATGAGACAAGTGCTCGGGCCTGGTGCACTGGGAAGACCCAGAGGAGTCGGGTGAAGAGGGAGGTGGGAGGGGGGATCGGGATGGGGAATAAGTGTAAATCTATGGCTGATTCATATCAATGTATGACAAAACCCACTGAAATGTTGTGAAGTAATTAGCCTCCAACTAATAAAAAAATTAAAAAAAAAAAAAAAAAAAAAAAACAAACAAACAAAAAAAAAAAACAAAAAAAAAAATAAATGCTATGGAGGAGAGAATAATGTCAATATGATTTTTTCAGAGCACTGTATGAAGATCAAATCAAACAGAGTTTCTAACAATTCCAAAAGGTAGCATTTTCTCATTGCAGCCACCTCCAAACCAACAAGTTTTCCAGCTTCATGCACCAACTGGATTGGACAGCATATAATAAGCACACCTTTGTCAAGATTTCCCAGACAATATGGAACATTGATGCTAATGTCAAGAGTTAGGAGTTGGGAAGCAATGTATACACACTACTATTTATAAAATGGGGCTTCCCCGGTGGCTCAGATTCAGGTGAAGAATTTACCTGCCAAAGCAAGAGACGTGGGTTCGATCCCTGGATTGCGAAGACCCCCTGGAGAAGGGGATGGCTACCCACTCCAGTGTTCTTGTCTGGAGAGTCCCATGGACAGAGGAGCCTGGTAGGCTACAGTCCATGGGGTCTCAAAGAGTCAGTCACGACTGAACAACCAACACTTTCACTCACTCACTCCTATATAAATAGACAGTCATCAAGGCCCTACTGGACGACACAGGGACCTCTACTCAATACTCTGTAATAACCTATATGGGAAAAGACTCTGAAAAAGACTGGATATATGTGTGCATATAACTGAACCACTTTGCTGACCCCCTGAAACTAATGCAACTTTGTAAATCAACTTACTCCAATATAAAATAAGAATCAAATTAAAAAAGAAGAACCAAAAAAGAATCAATAGCAAATAAGTCACTCAAATACTTTTTAAAAAAGACTACAAGGAGTTGATTAATTGCATTCAGGTTAGCCAGAACTTGTGGAATACCTGCTAAGTGCTAGATGTTGAAAAGACAAAGGCAAATGAGAAAGCCCATTCCCTCCCCCCACCCCACCCAGAGGAATTGCTGTCTTAACAGGCTTGTTTAGCCTCAGATATTTTATGGTAGATTCTGGGGACTCATAGGGGGATTCCAAACTTGAGCAGCGTGACATTCCATGCTGGGAAACCCGGACTAAGAAGAGAGATTTGTCACCAAGCAAGTATCATTGATCTCCCCAAAGCTAATCCTTGTATTATGGTCCCGTCATGGCTTAGCAATTTTTTTTAATGTGTATTGCTTCTATGGCATTTTATTTCAGGGCCTTAGTCACAGAACCTCAAATTAATTAAGATTTGGTCCAGGAGCCGCTTAATTGCTTATACTTAGGATTTGGGGATTCAAGGCAGAGATGGAAATGACGAGGCAAGTCATGCATAATACACCGCCCTCCACCCCTCGCTGAGTGACCATTACCCTGATGGGTGTTATTTCGTGTTTCTTTTTTTTTTTTTTTAATCAGCGCATGGTGCCAAGAACCTGGCATTTTCAAATACTCATTAGCACTATCCTCTGGGGTTTAAGGTAGCAGTTATTAAGGGATGAAGTCTCCAGAGACAGAGTGAAGCCACAGTGGCTAACAATGACAGAAGTTCAGGTGTACCAGCCCCCATCACTTACGGAGGCATCGAATGGCTAAATTAGCTTTCAAAGTCTTAAACCGAACATGCAAGGCCCACAAATGTCATGTGGTATATTCTCCGGAGGTTAAATTTAGGTTTTCCCTGGCTCCTGCTGCCAATTTGAAAGAAGGGAAAATGTCAGCGGGTGTGGAGTTGAAGCCGAGGGTAGGACGCTGCCAATGTAGAATCCACCGACGCTGACATTCAACCGTCTCTGGAAATCGACACCGCGGAGCAGCCTCAGCCGTCCCCAAACTTACCCAGACTGCTCGCTAGGCCCCCAGTTCATTCCAGAGCCATGTCAGCTTGCTCCCATTGACTTGCCCGGCTAGGCGGTTCCAGCCACCCATTTGCCTTGATGATAATGAAATGTGTTTAGATGCGGTCGACCTGGCTGGCCTGAGAAGGACAGGGTAAGTAAAAGATGCCACTCTTGGCAATAGAGGAAACACGCACAGTGATTCCATGGTCAGAAGGGAAGGCCACAGACTGAGCTGTAACCTTCCAATGCCACCGTCCTGTGAAATTAATTCTAATGCAAACTGACTTCACATTAGGATCTGAATGTCAGTGACCAGTGGGAAGGAACCCCACCTCTGCCTTTTCTGCGAGCTGGGGAGTCTTGGCTGTGGACCTGATATTAAAGATATGTTGATATTTTCTTGCATCAGTCATTGGGTGCATTAAGCAGAAAAGCCAAGAGGACTGGTTTTATTTTTTTAGCTTTTTACTTTATGCTGGAGGATAGCTGATTAACAATGCTGCTATAGTTTCAGGTCAACAGGGAAGGGGTTCAGCCATACACATACGTGGATCCGTTCTCTCCCAAACTCCCCTCCCATCCAGGCTGCCAAATAACATTGAGCAGAGTTACCTGCAGCAAGTCCTTGTTGGTTATACATTTTCACACACAGCAGTATGTACATATCCATCCTGAACTCCCTAATTATCCCTTCCCCCCCTGGATGGGGCTTTAAAGGTGATAGTCTTTTTTCTCCGACATGTTAAAATTTAGCTCATACAAGCAGAGAGTAAAGTTGTGATTACAAAGGATTGGGGCTGGGGAAAAATGAGGAGATATTGATCAATAGGTACAAAGTGTCAGTTATAAGGTGAATACATTCTGGAGAATAATGTACAGCAATGTGACTATAGTTAATAATGCAGATTTGTATACATGAAATTTGTTGAAAGGATATATCTTAAAAGTTCTTACCATAAAAAAAAAAAGAGAAAGAAAGGAAAATGGTAACTTCATAAGATGATAGATACAGTAATTAGATTGTGGTGATTATTTCACAACATATAAGTACGTTGAAACATTAAGTTATCTACCTTAGAAATATAAAATTTACACATGTCAATTACACCTTACTAAAGCTGAACACAAAGTTTAGAGGTAGGCAGTTCAGGACTGGTAGGGTGGCTTAGGAATTCAGGCTTTCATCTCCAGGGTCACTTCATGGTCCAGGATAACTGCTGGAACTCCAGCCATCACCACCCCCTTCCAGACAGCAGGAAGAGGGAAAGTCAGAAAGAATCCACTTCCCAATGGAGTTGGCTCCTCCTAAAAAGCTTTCTCACAATCTCGTACATTTCCACTTGTGCATAACTGAAGAAAACCTGGTCGTATAGTCACATCTTGCCATGAGGAAGGCTGGATATATAGTTTATGGCAGCCGAGCACTTGGACTCACCCAATTATAATCACAGTTTGCCACTAAGAAGCAAAAGGGAGAATAGATGTTAGACGGGTAACAGCAGTCTCTGCAATTCTTGTAAACATAATGCCTGTTATCTGAAATCTAGAGGACAAGACATTCAAGGGGCTTTTTCACAGAATGGATGGTGTGGATGGGGCTTCCCTGGTGACTCAGGAGTAAAGAACCTGCCTGCAATGCAGGAGATTCAGGAGACGCCGGTTCAGCCCCTGGGTTGGGAAGATCTCCTGGAGGAGGGCATGGCAACCCACTCCAGTAATCGTGCCTGGAGAATCCCAGGTGAGAGGAGCCTGGCGGGCTACAATCCACAGAGTCGCAAAGAACCGGACACGTCTGAAGTGACTGAGCACATCCGTGTGTGTGGTGTGGAGGGCAGCATCATGAATTAGGGGTCAGATCATCTCTGATACTTCGCGACCTTGGGAAATATGTTTAAGTGCTCCACATCTTTTATTTCCTCATGTATCAGATGAGGGGCTCAGCCTTGTCTACACAGGAGAGTATCTGCTCAGATAATAGATGTGGAAGCAGTGTGTTAGTGAAGTGTCAAACAGATGAGGTATTAATTAAAGTCATTATGCTTGATCCAGGCATTTATAGTCTTTAAGATGACTGGTTCCAAACTCTTCATTTTTCATAGAATTAACATTTACATTATCCTATGTTATAATGTTACATAACATATACATCATTATATGTTACGATGTTTGCATTTTATATGTTGTAATGGTAGTACCTTCTGTGTATGCAGCAGTTTACAACACGGACTTCATATCATGGCTCTGAACAACATAAGGGAGGATCACCACATATCCAAATTTACTGGTAATAAAATCTGAGTTCAGAGAACCAGCTGGCTTGACCAAGCCCACACGAAGGTGTCTGTGAGTGATAGCAACTTCGAGGATGAACACTCAGGAGATGCTAGCTTTTTAGACATGAAGAAGGCCTGAATTTAAGCATATGGCTATTGACCATGAAGGACCTTGCAGAACTGGCCCCAGCACCTGGAGATCCATACACACTCCTGAATCTAACCTGCCCAAACTCAAAATCATTTTGTTTCCTGCTCCTGTGGGTTTTCCTGCTGGCTTGGAGGTAAAGAATCTGCCTGCCAATGCAGGAGATGCGGGTTCGATCCCTGGGTCGGGAAGATCCCCTGCAGGAAGAAATGGCAACCCACTCCAGCATTCTTGCCTGGAGAATCCCATAGACAGAGGAGCCTGACGGGTTACAGTCTGAAAAGCCAGACACTAATGACCACAATACAGCCTCCTCCCATGCTCCTCCTCCTGGTCTCCCTGTCTGGGTGGAAGTTACCACCTTCCTCTCCCAGCCAGACCGGGGACACAAAACCCACCTTTATCAGCTCCCTGCCTCATCCTCACTCCTTGCCCAAGCCAGGTTGGTTTATTAGTTTCTATCTACTTACTCTCTCTGCATCCTGACATACTGCAAAGGCAAGCTAGTTTCCCACCAATCTTTCTACCTTTTTTTTTTTTTTTTTTGCCTATTCCTAAAATAACTTTTACCCCTTGGCCATGGGGATCTTTATAAAACACAAGTGTAGTTCTCTCATTCCTTACTTAAAAATCCTTCAATGGCACCCTATTGTCCCCAAGATAAAACTGAAGTTTTAAAAAATATGTAAATTTCATGATGATGCTCCTGCTTTGGTCTCCCCTTGCCTCCCTACCCCTGTATCCCAGCCTGCCTCCTCTCCCATTCTCTCTTCTCAGAAGGCACTACACTCATTCTCTCAAATCTGAGCCTTGAACGGCTGCTCTATCTGAAATTGCTAAAATCTACTTTGCCTGCTCAATTCCTTCTTGTTCTTTAAGCTTACGCAAGGTAGTGACTCCTTCAGGAAGATTTCCCAGCTGGGTGAGAGTCTGTACAACTGCCCCCCAAATTCCTGCTCTTTCTTGCCATCACAGCCCTTGACAATGCTGCACGATCATTTTATGTTTATTGGTTATTGTCAACCTTGTTTACTGATTATTGTCAACAGGGTCCCAGGCCAGGGATAGCAATTTACTGAGCTCTTCCTTGCATTCCAGGGACTGTCCTTGGCACATCACATATACCCCACAACTTAGAGACCCTGTTATTCCTTATTCAGATCAGGACAGGGATACACTTAAAAAATAGGTTATGTGACACCATCAGAGCTGAGATCTAGACAGAGAGGCAGTTGGCTCCCGACAAGTATGGGTCATCCTACACGATACACTTTTTATTGAAGCATAATTGATTTACAATGTTGTGCTAGTCTCTGATATACAGCATAGTGATTCAGTTATACATAGATGCATGTTCTTTTTCAGATTCTTTCCATTATGGTTTTATACATGATGCTGAATATAGTTCCCTGTGCTATATCGTAGGATATTCTTGTTTGTCTACTTTTTATAGTAGTGATTTGTATCTGCTAATGTATCCTTCTTCCACACCGTCTCCCTTTTGATAACCATAAATTTGCTTTCCCTGTCTGTGAGCCTGCTTCTGTTTCATAAATAAATTCATTTCTGTCATATTTCAGATTCTACATGTGAATGACATCATACGGTATCTGTCTTTGTCTGGCTTACATCACTTAATATGATAATCTCTAGGTCCATCTGTGTTGCTGCCAATAGCATTATTTCATTCTTTTTTATGGCTGTGTAATATTCCATTTTGTTGGAGAAAGGGACGGCAGAGGATGAGATGTTCGGGTGGCATCACCAACTTGACAGACATGAGTTTGAGCAAGCTCTGGGAGTTGGTGATGGACAGGGAAGCCTGGCACGCCTGAGCGACTGAACTGAACTGAATATTCTGTTGTGTGTATGTACTACATCTTTTTTATCCATTCATCCATTGCTGGACATTCAGTTTGCTCACCCTACACTAAACTTTCTTTTTTAATGAGATATAATTCATATACCACAAGATATACCCTTTTAAAGTGTATGATTCAGAGGCTTTCAGCATAGTCAAGAGGTTGTACAATCATCACCACTCTCTAATTCCAGAATGTTTTCAATCCAATCCCCCCAACAGAAAAAAAACTCCATACCAATTAGCAGTCACTCACTGTTCCTCACTTTCTCCAGCCCGTGTGTGCATGCTCAGTCACTTCAGCCATGTCTGACTCTGCGACCCCATGGACTGCAGCCCACCAGGCTCCTCTGTCTATGGGATTCTCCAGGCAAGAACGCTGGAGTTGGTTACCATGCCCTTCTCCAGGGGATCTTCCCGACTCAGGGATCAGACCCTCTTATGTCTCTTGTACTGGCAGGTAGGTTCTTTACCGTTAGCACCACCTGGAAATTTCAGCCCCTGGCAGCAATCTACTTTCTGGACATGTCAAAAGGAATCATAAAATATGTGGACTTTTGTGTCTGGCTTTTTTATTTAAAATGTTTTCAAGGTTCATCCATGTTATAGCTAGTATCAATATTCCATTCCTTTTTATGACTGAATAATATTCTATTGCATGGATAGACTACATTTTGTTTATCCATTTGTCTGTTGATAGATAGTTGGATTATTTCCAACAGGAAATGAAAGTCCGCCAACTTTGTTCTTTTTTCCAGATGGTTTTGATTCCTCTGGGTCACTTGCATTTCCATATTAATTTAGGATCCGCTTGCCAATTTCTGCAGAAAAGGGCACCTGGAATTTTGATTAAGTCTTCCAATCCATGAACACAAATGTCTTTCTCTTTCTTTTTCATCTTTAATTTCTTTTCACAAGTATTTGTAGTTTGGAGTGTACAAGCTTCCCACTTCTTTTGTTCCTTTATTCCTAAGTATTTTATTCTTTTTGGTGCTATTGTTAACAAAATCATTTGTTTTTAAATTTTGTTCTCAGATTGTTAGCATATGGAAATATAACTGATTTTATAGAAAGAGATTGTATCCTGTGAACCTGCTGAATTCATTCATTAGCTCTAATAAGTGTGTGTGTGTGTATCTGTGGATTTCTTCATATTTTGTCTAGATAAGATTGTGTCACCTGAAAATAGAGATAATTTTACATCTTCCTTCCCAATCTCGATACCTTTTATTTCCTTTTCTTCACTAATTACCTATACTATATTTGCTTAATAATAATTGCCCCATTTTTAGTACTTGCTATGTGTCAGGTATTTTTTCTAAATCAATTTATGTCCTTAGTGAAAGTCTGCTGCATTTTCTGTGTATTAAATATTCACAGACATTCTTAAAAAAAAAAGGAATTGCTTTCACAATGAAAAACCCTAAAGGTAAAATATATTAAGAGTAATTCTCTTTGGGAGATCTTGCGTAGGGATAGAACATGGTTTCTGCAAGCTAACAGGTTACACTAAATCCCTGGGGTCTATACTGACTGCTGGGAAAAAGGCAAAAACTGCCAAAGACCAATGTTTAAATAAATCCCCAGCGGTGAGTTATTTTGTCATTTTCCCCTTGTCCTTAAAAAATCTCGTGGAAAAACTTGTGATTTTCCTGACATTATGGTTTACTCCCTGTGAGCTTTAACAGAAGTTATTTTAACCCCTGGGCCTCAGTGTGTGCATCTGTTCAATGGGCTGATCTGTGAAACTGGCATTGGATGATGACTGCTAAGTCCCTCTCAAGTGCTTAGAGCATCATATATCCTCATAAGTAATACCGTAACCCTCCAGGCTCCTCTGTCCATGGGATTCTCCCACGGCAAGAAAACTGGAGTGGGTTCCCATCCCCTTCTCCAGGAGATCTTCCCAACCTGAGAATCGAACCCAGGTCTCCTGCACTGCAGGAGGATTCCTTACCATTTTTCTGAGTCACAGAGAAGCCTTCATAAATAATACTAATGCTCATGTGGTCTAGCACTCACTGTGTGATTCTCACTGCTCAGGCATCATGGCAAATGTTTTACATGCTTTTTACTCAATTTCTACCCTCAAGGGGTAAGTGTTAAGGATCACAGAGTATCAGTATAATTTATTCAAAGTCTTATAACTAGTGAGCCCTATTGTGGAGACGCAGACTGAGGTGTCCACCAGTGCCCGTGGGTTGAAAATTATTTACCTTTCTTTTCATCCACCTTGCTTGATAGCTCACCCACTTCACCCCAGGTTTAGAAACACAAGCAAGTATAATTCACAAAATAAAACACATAGTTTACTCACTCAATCAACCAACAAGGAATCATGGGCTCCTATTATGTACCAGGCTCTAGAGACATCTCAAAATATGAAGTTTTGAAGAAGGCACACTTCCTGCTTGCCAGAATCTTTTTTTGAAAGTTTTCTATTTGTTTATTTATTTCTTTGGTTGCACGGTGAGGCATGTAGGATCTTAATTCCCTGACCAGGGATCTAACCCATGCCCCCTGCACTGGAAGACAGAGTCTCAACCACTGGACTGCAACGAAATTTCTCTTTACATAATTTTAAGATTCGTGATGAAGAGAGAAAAGCCCAGAGCAAAAATAACAACCCATCATGATGCATCTTTGTGAGTCTGGACTTTATCCCATAGCACCATATATCTCTCTTTTGTATGATTTATCACAACTGCCATAGAACACATTTCTGTGTTATTGGCTAACTTTGGTCTCCCCGTCCAGACTATGAGCCCCATGATGGTAGTGAGAGTGACTACCCAGAGCCTACAACCTACTTAGTAGGTGTTTCATAAATTGCTTCTGAATGGGATCATTGAAGGGGAGACAGAATGAAGGGTTTGAGTATAAGAGGCAGGGCTAGACTTGCACTTTGGCAAGGTTATCATTCTGACCGGAGGCAGAGGTATCTGTGAGGAGGCTGTTTTGAAGATCACACATGCTTGCCCTGTTCAGCTTGGGCTTGGTCACGTGACTTGCCTTGACCAATTAGATATGCACAGAGGCTTGTCAGTTCCAGGTAGTCACCTTCCACAGTCCCTGCGTGGCCCAGCAGGTAGCCTTCCCGCAGCCACCATGACCAGCCTTCCTCCAGCTGTCTGGATCCCAGAGTGAAACTGTCATGGGGCGGAGAGACAGGTGACCCATAGGGAGCATGTAGCCTAGTTGAGAGATGAGTCTCTGTTATTAGAAGCCAGGGACACCATGGGGCCACTTGTTACACCAGCAGTACTTAAGTATCCTGACATTAGCCACAGCATGGTCTGGGGTTGAGGAGTTAGTGACATGGAACAGTGGGCTTCCCTGACGGCTCAGACAATAAAGAATCTGCCTGCAATGCAGGAGACCCAGGTTCCACCCCTGGGTCAAAGGTCCCCTGCAGAAGGGAATGGCTACCCACTCCAGTATTCTTGCCTGGAGAATTCCATGGACAGAGGAGCATGGCAGGCTACAGTCCATGGGGTCCCAAAGAGTCGGACACGACTGAGAGACTTTCACTTTTTTACTTTCATGTAGAACTCTAGCACAGAATAGATTTTCATAGATGATAATTGCCCCCTTTAAGTCAACGGCCTGAGTGTTTCTGTTATCATGTGAAAAAAAATTTATATGTATATTGTCTTAGTCCATTTGGGGTGCTATAAAAGAATATAGTAGACAGGGTAGCTTATAAACAATGGAAGTTTATTTTTCACATTTCTGAAGGCTGGAAAGTCCAAGATAAGACACTAGCAGATTTAGTGTCTAGTGGAAACTCACTTCCTGGTTCATAGGGAGCCGTCTCCTCTTCCTGTGTCCACACATGGTGGAAAGCACGAGAAACTCTCTTTTATACCCTCACTAATCTCATTCTTGAGGGCTCCACCCTCACGATCTGGTTGCTAGGTTGGCCAAAAAGTTTATTTCGCTACTATAACACCCGAATGAACTTCATGGCTGAGCCAATACATCCCAAAGGCTCCATCTCCAATGTCCATCATGTTGGAGATTACATTTCAACGTATAAATTTCGAGGAGACATAAACATTCAATCTATAGTGCAAACACAGACACACACACACATGCACAGACACACACATGCACGCACTTATATCCTAGCATGTTCTCTGACACATAGTAGGTGCTCATCACACATCAGGTGCATTTTCCCTGCATTCTCCTGCCTCCCTAAGCTCTTCTCTTATAAAGCATGCTTTCCAAGCAAGCTTATTCATCTCTTTATTCATACGGTTTCCCAGTTACGTATTCCTCTTTTCAGCGGTGAATCATAGCATGTTTCTAGGCATGCTTTATCTCCTATTTCCTGCATAAATAATCGTCCCAGATCCAAAGGGTAATGTGTATGCAGTGGTCCCGGGGCTGGCATACCACTTAGCTCAGCTCTTAATATGCAGTGTGGCAAAAAGGGGTGTCGGGTTGAGAGAGAAACCTCATCTAACATAGTTGGGGCCACTTACATTCATCTGAGCGGAGTGAAGGGAAGCATTTGGACTGCAATTCTGCACCTTATAAATAGACATATATAGCTCTGCATACATTATTAATATGGGCTTTATTGCTAGCTTTATTGAATCCACGATGGTGCTTCTCTGGGGAAGCCATAGAACACAGGAAGATTGCATAGACGCCTGCATTAACCAGGACCACAGTATACCAGGCAAATAAGGCTGTGCAAACAGCAGTATTCATGCTCTCTGCATCCTACAATTCAAATAACATAATAACAAATAATGTGCTCAAGCAAGCCCCACAGCTGCTATTTGAAGGATTTTATGTATTTCTTATCTATGTTGCTCATGCAAACACGAGACTAGGTAGGGAAAATGTATTTTTAAAAAGTTCCTTAGCATGACCTCCAAAAGCCCTGACTTCCTCCAGAACGTCACCTCCTCCCTCGACTGTCTCCCAGACTCATCCCCACTAGTTCCCCCGGACATACCTTGAAGAGACAAAATTATTCCCTCCCTCTTGTTCTTAACGTCTGCTCTGAGTGCGCGCACACACACCTCCCTGTAACTGGATCTTCTTCCATTCATTTTCCATCCCGTGCCCTGTTTATTAGCAGCAATTATTTCTAGATGTCTTTTTTCTTCTTCATACATGTCCATCTTTATCATCTGTCTCCCCAAGGAGAACGTACACATCAAGGAAGCAGGGGCTTTTTTTCTGTCTTGTTCTGTTTGCTGGATCTCCAGCCAACATGTGTAATAGTGGTTGGCACATAGTAGATGGGCAGTAAATATTTGATGAATGAATGAATGAGTCACAGAATGCAAACTACGATGCTTAGTAAGTTCCTTCATCTTCTTGATCCACTGTGGACCTCCCCTTAACATAAGCTTCAGTGAGGGCAGCCCTCTGTCCTCTGGGCAGCTCTAACCACCCCTGTCTGAAGCTGGGAATAATGCTTAGTGTTCGTCTTCTTGAGTCGCTAAGTTGTATCCAACCCTTTGCGACCCCATGGACTGCAACACTCCAGATTCCTCTGTCCATGGGGTTCTCCAGGCAAGAATACTGAAGTGGGTTGCCATCTCCTTCTCCAGGGGATCTTCCCCACCCAGGGATTGAACCCGCATCTCCTGCACTGGCAGTTGGGTTCCTTACTGCTGAGCTACAAGGGAAGCCCATAGCACTTAGCGTGGTTCTCAATAATTGGTCATGGAGCATGAGAGAACTAAAATCTGTTCTTGAAGCATCAGGTTGCCCATGTGGTCAGTGGTGGCTGAGGCAGTGTGTGTGGTTCCAGTATGTTCTGTTATACTCTCTCCATGCAGGGGGTGAAGGTGAAGTATTGAGTAATATAGCTTTTCCCCCTTCCTTTGACTAGGAAATTAACCCCTTGTGAAAGTGCATCAGGGAAGCCCACATCTTTCATTAATGACAATGATTCTTTAAATATAAATTGCCCCCTGTGTACAGAATTTGTGCAGCAAATACATATTTGGGATCTACCATCACTAAGTTAGTATTCTTGTAAGCCAATCACCATCAAAAGATTCCCCTTTCCTGAAAGTCGCTCAATCATGTCTGACTCTTTGCAACCCCATGGACTATACAGTCCATGGAATTCTCCAGGCCAGAATACTGGAGTGGGTAGCCTTTCCCTTCTCCAGGGAATCTTCCCAACCCAGGGATTGAACCCACGTCTCCCGAACTGCAAGCAGATTCTTTACCAGCTGAGCTACCAGTGAAGCCTCGCTTTTTCTAGAGATTGATTTAACAGAGGGCATGTTACTTTGGTGGCTTCTAGAAACTTAAAAAAAAAATTGATACAGATGAAATTATTTACAAAACAGAAATAGGCTCACAGACATAGAAAGCAAACTTACCGTTACCAAAAGGGAAAGGTTGGGGGAAGGATAAATTAGGAGTCTGGGATTCACAGATATACACTACCATAGTACATATAAAATAAGTCCATGGGAACTTGAATAGAATAGAATTTGTATCCTAATGTTGTGTGAAAATTGTATAAATCTTAATTATGTTGAATTGGTTCATGGTGATTTTCAGGTCTACTATATCCTTCTCTTAATACTTTTCTATATTTTCACTCTATTAATTTTTGAGTTTAGTATTAAAACTCCAACTAAAAATCTTAATTTATCTACTTAGAAAAATAATTGTAATATATAGTGGAACTATATGTAACTTTGTCCTGTATTTTCCACGTCTCCTATAAATGCATTATCATATTTTCATAATTTGAAAATTTAAAAAATAAGATAGATAAACAAGGACCTACTGTACGGCACAGGGAACTGTACTCTATTTTTTATAATAATCTTTAAGGGAAAAGAATCTGAGAAAGAATATATGAGTGTGTATATATATATTGATAACTGAATCACTCTGCTATACACCTGAAACTAACACTGTAAATCAACCATATTTCAATTTTTAAAAATTCAGGATGATGATGAATAGTGAGGGTTCTGGATGGGGGTCTGCCAGCTTTTCCTGTAAGGGATCAGATAGTATATATTTTATACTTGGTGCACCATATAATCTCTATCGCAACAAATCAATATGGCTGTTATGGCCTGAAAGTTGCCATGGGCAATAGGTAAGTGAATGGGCTGTGTTCCAATAAAACTTTATTTACAAAAACAGACAATGGGCCAGATTTGGCCCACAGGGTGTAGTTTTCAGTTTGCAGATCTCCGCTTTAGACCTGCCTGGCTCTCACCTCTACTTCACTATGCACCCCAGAAGAACAACTAACTAACTTCTAACAACTAACAACTAACTAACAACTAACTTCTGCTAATGGCATCTGATACCTACCATGGAACTTTTGGCAAGAAGAATGAGGTCAGGCTTGAAAAACACTGAGCTCCCCGTTAGTGGTAAGTGCAGTTGGGCTGGTGGTTGTTGGACTCCGGCTGCTGTCCTGTGTGTGTTTCATTTCTGTCACCATCCCCATCAGGTGTGCTGGAAAATGAACCCAAATCTGAAAGCCAGTAGCACTGGAGAAAAACAGTACTCGGCAGGCAAGGCAGAGTCGGGAATGGAGATGGTGTTTTCATTCACTGCGGCTGAGGCTGCCTCTTACTCCTAAAGGATTTGGGCCACTTATGCGGGCTTGATTGGCATTAATTATTCAAAGCAATTATTTATTAATAACTCAGAACTCTAAGGATGCCCCGCACTTGTTCAGTGCTTTATAGTTTTCTTTTATTTCTGCTTTATTCTTTTCAAAGGGGTTTTTAAAACTGGGGCATGCATGTACCAAGGGGCATATGATACATATGGGCTGGGGTGGGGGCAGATGTTTTCCTGGAGTATCCAGTATATCAATTAAGGGGGAAAACAACATGATTTTTTTTTTTATTAAGACAAATGAATGTGTTAGGGAGCAGAATACAGAATTGTATGATTTTTTAAAAAATTAAGTATGAGACTTCAAAGACTTTTCAAGGTTGCAACCCCCCAACGTTGGGCTGAGTCCCAGATGGTTGCAGTGTAAGGAGCACAGTTATGTCTTTTCTATACAGCACCACCCCACCCACCCACCAAGTGCGCAAGAAAGGAATTTTTACAAATTCTGCGAATGAAGAAACTCCGCCAAGAAGCTGATGGTCTTGCACGCATCCACCAAGAACTCAAGTACAGGATGAGTTCATTTGGAGGCTCGCCATCCCAGCTCCCTCTGCGCATGCGTGAATGATGCTCCTGGTCAGGCAGGAGCGGAGATGAAAGCTGAGCGATGTGGTGGGTCAGGCACTGCCCTGAGGGCTGGGGGGACACTTTGGGGATGAAGACAGGGTCCAGAAAGCTCTAAGAACCCTCAGAGTCAGCATCTGGTCAGCCTGGAAAAATACTTGGTATTGAGTCAACTCAGCACCTGTTTAGCCCCAGACTCTTGAGAGTTCCTTGGACTGCAAGGAGATCCAACCAGTCATTCCTAAAGGAAATCAATCCTGAATATTCATCGGGAGGACTGATGCTGAAGCTGAAGCTCCAATACTTTGGCCACATGATGCAAAGAGCCGACTCATAGGAAAAGACCCTGGTGCTGAGAAAGATTGAGGGCAGGAGGAGAAGGGGACGACAGAGGATGAGATGGTTGGATGGCATCACCGGCTTGATGGACATGAGTTGGAGCTAACTCAGGGAGATGGTGAAGGACAGGGAGGCCTGGCGTGCTGCAGTCCATGGGGTCACAAAGAGTCGGACACAACTGAGCAACTCAACAACAACACTGGTCATTAATACCCACTTCCTGGATCCCATCATCATCCAGTCCATTCATCTTTGTGCCTGCCCAGGTGGCCACAGAATTTTCTGCTAGACTTTAAGCGCTATCATTCACTTGCTTTGCTCGGGGGCAACTCCTTGCCTAGAAGAATATCAAAAGATTCCACTGCTATAACCAACTATATAGTAATCGCTCCTTCCTGCACCTCCCCCAGTACATCACCAGCTCCCTGACTCCCCATTTGCAATGCACAGGGTAACCATTTTTATCTGTGTTTCTCCTCACCCCATCCGCAAGACTCAGATCCCTGGTGGAATCCCAGCTTTGTCTTTTCTTCGGTTTGGAGGCCATGGCATCCTGTTTGTTTGTTTCCTGAAGGACCATAATCACAGCCTACCTACATCTCACCATTCACAGCCTGCGTTCTAACAAGTATATGAAGGCCTGAATCTAAAGTCTCTCTACCACTGAGTATTTGTGTGAATTTGGAACATTCTCGGCCTCTCCAAGGCAACCATTGTACCATCACCACCGCCAGCAATGCCTTCTCCTTGCTGTCAATGGAAGGACGGAACCAGTTCATATGGAACCCGACGTCCAGGGCTTGGCACTTCACAAGTGCTTGGTGTGGAATACAGTATTTCCTGCCATATCAATAAACAAGGATGTCATATCCTCGATTCCTGCCCTCCAAATGCCAATTTCTGAGCCCAGGAAGAACAATGCTGGGCTACCTGCCAGCCATCAACCACTCCCTCTGGTGAGCTGTGAGTGAGGAACTAAGGGTATGAATGTCAAGAAGCCGGATGCTGACCCGGGATAGCTGAGATGCATATGAAAGGAATGACTGAAGTGAGCCGAGACACTTGCATCTTCCCTTACATTAAAAGCGCTCAGTTCCTTGAGATATCTGGTTTTCCTTAATTAACAATAATCTTCTGATGTTCAGACTACTTGCTCCTTGCTGCAAACTTCTATATTACCTGACACCTCTCCCCGCCTCCACCACCTCCTCAGAGCAATTCTTTCAAGGTCACTTGAGATGCTGTCTCCTGGGCTTGAAGTCCCAAAAAAATCCCACTGAATAAACATAATTCTCGACTTGTAGGCTCAGTGTATTTTTTCAGTCGACATCAGGAAGCCTCAGTGTCCCCATCAAACTCACTCACTCTGGGTGAGCGGAGGTCCCACCGGATCTTCACTTTGAATCCTCGAAAGAGCCAGCAGTGGGGTGAACCCAGGGAAGCTGGAGGGCTGGAGGACAGGGAGCTCCCATCCAGCCCTGCACTCTGGTGGCCCTGTGCCACGCTGTCTTTAACTTCTGCCTCCAAATGAAACATCCTCGTGGGGACCCTTGACCCGATTTCTGGCTCCAAAGTCCTCTCTTCCCTGCTCTTGGTGGAGCACGGGCGAGATTCTACCCCCCCCCCCCCCCCGCCTTCAGAACGAATCTATTTATAGCAGCCATCATTAACTCTCCAGTGCTGGTCCCCAGAGCCTCACCTGCTACCCCCCGCTCCTCCCCCAGAAGCTGACTTCAGAGGGTTTTCTGAGAGTTCTTTGTAATATTAGTTAACATGTGCAGGAGAGCCCCAAGGTCATGTTCCACTCTTGGCACCCTTCACTTTAGATTTAAGAAATCCCCTAAAACTCTCATTAGCGGAGTCTGCCTCACACCTATGAAACTTTAAAAATATCTGGCTAATCAACCACTTTGCACACCTCCACACAGCCAGAGAGAGCCCCCTTTGCCCTCCTCCTCATCCCATCTCCCAGTATCACCTTCGAGCAGACGAGAGCTGTCAAAACCTGCCTTCCTGTGGTATTTAAAATAAAATGAGGGAACTTGTCATCTGAGACCAGTCTTCCCACTGAAACTGGGAGAGAGAAGCAGGAAGTGGACCTGGGAAACGGCCCCCTGGAAGACCCTTTTTGTTCAGATTCGTTGTTTTTTTAATGGGTTATTGAGGGTTTTTTAAATTATTTATTTCATTTTGGTTGAGCTGGGTCTTCACTGCTGCGCGAGCTTATCTCTAATTGCAGATAGTGGAGGCTGCTCTCTAGTTGCGATGCTGGGGCTTCTCATTGCAGTGGCTTCTCTTGTTGCGGAGCACGGGCTCTAGGACTCACAGACATTGGCAGCCACAGCACATGGGCTCAGCGGTTGTGGCTCCCGCGCTCTGGAGCACAGCTTCAACAGTTGCAGTGCACAGGCTTAGCTGCTCTGTGGCATGTGGGAACTTCTCGGATCAGGGATCGAACCTGTGTCTCCTGCATTGGCAGGCGGATTCTTTACCACTGAGCCACCAGGGAAGCCCCAGATTTATTTTTGATGAGGATCTGGTCTTTGGAATTGAAAGGGATATTAATCATAACAATATGAAAACAAAGTTGCCACTATTGAGTGCCTGCCACATACTAGGCACCCTGGAAGCTACTCAGTAACAGTATCTCTGCTGCTGCTGCTGCTAAGTCGCTTCAGTCTTGTCCGACTCTGTGCAACCCCATAGATGGAAGCCCACCAGGCTCCCCCGTCCCTGGGATTCTCCAGGCAAGAACACTGGAGTGGGTTGCCATTTCCTTCTCCAATGCATGAAAGTGAAAAGGGAAAGTGAAGTCGCTCAGTCGTGTCCGACTCTTAGCGACCCCATGGACGGCAGCCTACCAGGCTCCTCCGTCCATGGGATTTTCCAGGCAAGAGTACTGGAGTGGGGTGCCATTGCCTTCTCCAACAGTATCTCTAGGTCTTTCCAAAGCCCTAATAAGGAAACCCTAGTTTGCACATCAGGATGCATCCTTGTTGATGCTGAAAAGGATTAAGTGGTATTTGCCAACCAGGTAGCCAGTGTATCAGTATGTCGTCCAGCCAGGAGTCTCAGCAATGAGAATCTGTCCATCTCTGAAACCCATGTTCACGCCAATATGTCATGCTGTCTCCCACGTGAAATGTACATTTCCAAGATGGACCATTCTCCAGTCCACTTAGATGGAGCTACTCTGGGCACTGGTGCTGTGGCCTGTCTTCACCCAGATAGAAAGCATATCACTATTCTATACTATCACTATTTTGAACTTGGGAGTTACACAATACCATCATCAGAATTATTTGGGGGTCTTTATCAAGCATATGGGGCTTCCCTAGGGGCTCAGACAGTGAAAAATTTGCCTGCGATGCAGGAGACCTGGGTTTGATCCATGTGTTGGGAAGACCCCCTAGAGAAGGAAATGACAATCCACTCCAGTATTATTGCCTGGAGAATCCCATGGACAGAGGAGTCTGGTGGACTACAGTCCCTGGGGTTGCAAAGAGTCAGAGAGGACTGAGCGATGAACACATGTCAAGCATACAGATTCCTGAACCCCACCTAAGAAGCATTGAATTTGAATCTCTGAGGGGGCCTGTAGGAATCTGGTCTTGATGAGTATTTCCAGGTGATTCTTGTTCACTCTGATGTTTGAGAATCAATGTTCCATGTCTAAACTGGTTTGCAGAATGCTTCAGAGTTAGGTGTTCATGAACCCCGCATGTCCCCTGCAACAAATGGAATTCTTCCTCAACAGACTCCCCAGAAATAGACGTCATTGAAGTAAAGAAAGAGAAACTTCCCAGTTGGTGAGATAAATCCATATATTCTCAGGAATGAGTTACAGAAACAAAGATGCATGGCTCAAGAGGGTGTCAGTTTGTGAAACACATAAGAATCAGTCTCTTGGAGTTAAAAGAGCAGCAGGTGTCACTGACAATGTGATAAATTAGGATCCCAGGTACTGAACTAGTGGATAGAGAAAGGGAGATGATGGAATTAGGAGGAAGCCTGCCTATTTGGGCAAAGTGAGAGACTTTGGATGGTTGGATGGCATCACCGACTCAATGGACATCAGTTTGAGCACATTCTGGGAGATGGTGAAGGACGGGAAAGCCTGGCGTGCTGCAGTCTATTGGGTCACAAAGAGTCAGACATGACATAGCGACTGAACAACAAGGGACTTGGGGAATAACTCAGATATGGAAATGACCTGGGAGAAAGAGGTCTGCCCAGGGAAGTCAGGCGGGTAAGTAACCAGTGGAAGCCAGGCTCAGAGAGGGTGTGGCCCAGAAGGAAGGTCATGTGATGAGGAAAGCAGGCATGATTGACATCGTGATGTTAGGACTCCATGAGAAGCCTTCACCTGTGAATTCCATCATCACTTCAGGGTAGCTGCTATGTGACAGGCATTGTGCTGTGTGCTAGGGTTTCAGAGAAAATAAGGTATGGTCTTTGTCCCCACCAAACCCACAGTTTAGTCGAGGGATAAGCATAGACATACAGATGGACAAGCATAGCATGATTCCATAACACTGTGCTGCAGATGGACTTCCCAGTTGGTGCTAGTGGTAAAGAACCTGCCTGCCGATGTAAGAGACCTGACTTCAATCGCTGGGTTGTGAAGATCCCCTGGAGGAGGGCACAGCAACCCACTCCAGTATTCTTGCCTAGAGAATCCCATGGACAGAGGAGCCTGGTGGGCTACAGTTCATGGGGTCACATCAGACACGACAGAAGCAACTTAGCACGCACTTTTGCATGCTACAATAGATGCAAGAGGGAGATAATCGTGCAGAGGAAACCCATCTAACCCAGCCAAAGTAAGTCAAGAAAGTCTTCCTGGAAGAGGTGATGTTTGAACTACTACTTTTTCATTGAAGTTAGCCTGGGAGCAAAAAGAGAGAGAGCGCCAAAGCCTTTGCAAGATGGTAGAAACACGGCTCGTATAAATTTTTAGCCCCGTCCAAAATTGGCTGGGTGCCAGAGTAAGACCGACACCAAGTGTCTGGAGAGTAAACAGCGAGGGGAGGGGATGCCTCAGTGAACCCACATGAGAGGAAATTGGGAAAGCAGGAGTATCCTACAAACCAGCTTAGACACAGAACATAGTTCTCAAATACTGCAACTGTAATTATTACCTAATTACACAGAAAGAACTTTCTGCAGGACTCAGAGAGAGTAATGGCCAGCAACAGTGGTCAGCAAAGGTGAGCCAGGTGCAACTGAGGTGAGAAGCTAGTCTTTATATGGGTCACGTTACGTGCAGACCAGAAGACAGTGTGATCTGGGACAAGCTGGTTGATCCCACTGTCCTTAGATGTCCAACCCTTGGGAGGGGCTGGCTTGAAGATGGTTAGATTACTAGGCACATTGAACCAACATGTCCTAAAGAGTCTTTCCTTGAGCAACAATCTCCTAAGGGGTCAAGTTTCTTTGTGCCCCCAAGATGCCACAGATTGGCTACATTCTGACTCATCACATTGGATCAAAATAATCCTCCTGTTTCAGTTGGACTGTTTAACACTCAATGTATTTGTCTATTCCACCAGGATCTTTAGAGGAGGGTGGTTAACAATAATTACTGTAAACTGCAGAAGTGTGATTAATGAAATCTAGTCCACTATATTGTGAGAACAGAAAATGAGCATTGAGGTGGCTTTAATTTTAGTAGCCTTTTCAATGAAATCTTGTCATATGTAGAAAATATGGAGCACATTCGTAATCCATAGACTTCCAGAAGGTCCATGCACCTCCTAAAATGTTTACATGAAGTACATGTACATATATACATTTTCCTCCCTGGAAAGTGAATCAGTGTCTATAGACATGCTATCTAAGATGTTAAGTCTTGCACACACACACGTTCACATACACCCATGCAAGGTTAGAAGCCACAGAGTTAGGGGGTGGGATTAAGTCATGTGTTTGATGTTGGCAGCCTGACACTGCCTGTGCTTTGGTTTCTGTCCAAAATGAATTTGCTCCAGAATTATCTTATCTCAACTCAGGTTATTTTTCCAGTTCCTTTTGGGTGAGTGGGCTTTGTTGAGTGATGATCAAGGTGAGTCTGGGTCAGCATCATGCCCCATCCAAGCACTGTATAGATAGATCAGTTTGATAGTCGCCCCAGAGGGAAGAGGTCCCCAGAGATACCTCTGTCACCAGAGTTTGGCAGGGTGAAGGCTTGGAGCTGCTTCTGTGTAGGGAATAGAATTAAGTAGATAGGATTTGAAATGCACAATGTTTGATTTGCACTGGGTTGAATAGAAAGGGTCCTTTATGTGTGTTTGGTACTGGTGTACACGGGGATGTGGATGGCAGGGGCATTTGGCATTTGCCCACTTGGTGCTTGCAAAAACAAAAGCTTTCCCATTTTGCAAACAGCCCAGAGATACATTAAATAACCCATTTCATGATGGACATCTGGACTCCTCAAACCTGCCAAGAACGGATGGGCTGGCTCACTGCTGCCTTCCAGCTTTATGGGGGGGAACGGCTGCCTGCGAACTTAAAAGGCGTCATTCTGCAGAGAGTGGCAGGTTGGGGTCTCATCTGTCCGAACGCCGCACACACACATGCGTTTTGATTTTAGCTGCATCTGAGCCACTGGCCACGTATGCAATCTCTCATCGAAAACTGTCCTTGTTCATTAAAGCAGACCTCTACAAGGTAGCCTGACCCCTGACTCCCCACTGTGGTCACCCGAGTCGTGGCTAATCTCCTGACAGGAGATACGCAGATGGGTAAGAATGTCCAGGGGGATGCTTCAATTTAGTATGTTATGGGGGACCAAAAGGGAAAAACAACAGGTTTGGCTAAACATACCGTAACCCACAGTGTGGAATGGAAAGCAGAAATCATTTACACTGGGGGTTAACTCAAGCGTCCTTTACCAGCCTCCCCACGAAGGAAATGACCAAGTCCTTGGTCGAGTGTGCTCAGGGTAATTCCCTCCCAACTTTCTCCGTCGATACTTCCCTCCTCTTCCATCCTCTTTTGTGTGGCTCATGCTCAAAGCTGAGAGTTTGAGTGCGCCACCTAGTGGCCAGTGAGAAGGCTATTCGCGGTCCCGTTGTGTCCTCAGGAACTGGGGTTGCAAAAACAGGTTATCCGTGAGACAGTGCCAGAGCTCAAACACCAATGTTTGCTTACAGCATTTAAGTTCAAATAGAGAAGTTTAAAAAGAAGAAAGAAAACCGGGGATATCTATAAGTGATGACTGCTTGCTGTCATCTCACTTAACGCATGCTGTACAAATGAAAAGCAAAACCCATGGCGGAAAAAGAAAGGAGGGCTTAGTTTTTTGAGGCTCACAGTGCAAAGAAAGTGTAAGGATGCGTGTGTGTGTGTGTGTGTGTGTGTGTGTGTTTGCAGGCACGCATCAAAAGTCACAGAGGCAAAGACTTCGTAGTTGCAATGACATTCCAGAGTTCCGCCTACATAAATAATTTTTTTTTTTTTACTTCTTTGCACAAATGAGTGACCTCCCAATGTATGTGCTGTAATAATTATGAATCTAGGATAAGAAAGACTGTGTTGAGTACCTATTATGGGTCTAGGATAAGAAAGACTGTGTTGAGTATGTATTATGGGCTTGGAACTGTGCTAGGGAATTTATACGTGTCATTTGTTAGAATGAGTATGACTCAGCCGCCGACTTTAATGACTGTACAGCCCAAACTGTACCCCAAACCAGAAAAACCTCTACACTGATGCTTTTCAAACTATCTATGGAAAAGCACTTGCTTTTTTAACATTTTTATGCACCCAGAGATCAATGCTTTAATTTTAAAAAATAAGTTACAAGAAAAATAAAATGTGCAATATAGAAGCCCTCAAATTTATTTTAATTATTAGATTCAACAGCTATAAAAATTATTACATCATATTCCTATAAATATTCTAAATGCTTTTCCTCAATTTTCGTATTTCCTTAGCTGCCAACCCTGGTGGCTCAGATGTTAAAAAAAATCTTCCTGCAATGCGGGAGACATAGGTTCCATCCCTGAGTCAGGAATATCCCCTGGAGAAGGAAATGGCAACCCACTCCAATATTCTTGCTTGGATAATTCCTTGAACTGAGGAGCCTGGTGGGCTACAGTCTATGAGGTTGCAAAGAGTCAGACACAGCTGAGCGTCTAACACATAGACCAGTGGCAATGCATCGGTTGGATCTGGTCCTCAGACCACACTGAGTGGAGCTGATCGACATGATCTTAACCAGCCGTCACACCATCGCAGAACATCTTCCATGACACAGGCTGCCCATCTCCCACGGCAGCCCATCCATTGCTGAACTGTCCTGATGACCGGAAACGAAAGTCTGCTTCTCTGTCTTGATTGGCCAGAGTTCTACCTCTGACCCACATTCAGCCAGACTTGCCTCTCTTTCCAATATCCAATCACAGCTTTTCCAGTAAATGAGGATGACTGAATTCTGACTTCTCCTCCTCTGGTTCTACACACTTGAGTTTGCAACAGCCCACTTAGGGTCCAGCCTTGAGGACTCACTGCAGCAAACAGCAGTCCAGGAAGCTTCCGCCCCTGTTGGCTGGTTTCTCTTCGTCTAGAAGAACAGGGAAGAATGACTGGATGGTTCAGGATGCAGCTCCTGCTTGGCTGTGTCTACCATTGTTTAGTCTCTAAGTCATGTCCAGCTCTTTTGCGACCCCGGGGACCATAGCCTGCCAGCCTCCAGGCAAGAATATTGGAGTGTGTTGCCATTTGGGCAAGGGCATTTTGGAGTTGCACCCAGGAATCAGTCTCTCATTTGCTTTGTTTCCATTATATTTATGTAAAGTAAGAGATTTCACAGGGCCATTCAGAATGGTGCTCTTGTCTTGTATCAACTTCAAGGTCATTGCTCTAAATTCCTAAACCATGTGACTGGTCAGCTGTGGAAAGATCCTTTGATTCATATCATGTTTGAAGGAGGTGATAGAGAACTTGCCCAGGCTTCAACCTGAATCCAGAAGCTCCTAGACATTCCTCCTACAACCCCTTCATAGAGGTTCCTTGCTCTGACTTAGCTTGTGACGATATTGTGTTGGATTTTCATTTGCTCTACCTTGCCGCATGATATTAAACCAATTATTCAACATTTCTTTGTCTTAATTTCCTCCTCTGGGAGAAAAATGGCATCTAACTGAATATATTTCACAGCATGGCTATGAAATTTTTAATGAGATATAATAATACATAGGAATCTCTTTGAACCTCCCTTAACCTTGTAAATAAACACTTCTGATGATTCTAATTTTGATATATTTCCACTGGCTTGTAACTTCACAGGGAACTTTGGAAAGAAATGTTTGGGAAGGATATGATAAACTTGGAATCTAATCATGAAGCCGTGAAATATCATTGCAATGGCACGAATACCCCTAAAAAATTAAAATACAGAGAGTGTGAAATGACCAGCAAGACGTAGAAGGGGAAATCCATCTTTTGGGTTTGGAATATGTCCTTTCTGTTAATTTAGTCCTGGCATGCATTAGTTTAGGGCTTCCCATTTGGCTCAGTGGTAAAGAATCTGCCTGCCACTGCAGGAGAAGCAGGAGACGTGGGTTCGATCCCTAGGTCAGACAGATCCCCTGGAAGAGGTCATGGCAACCTACTCGAGTATTCTTGCCTTGGATATCCCATGGACAGAGGAGCCTAGTGGGCTGTAGTCGGTGGGGTCACAAAGAGTCAAACAAAGCTTAGCAACTGCGCATGCACACATACGTTAGTCTACCAGGGTAGTGGTAGTCACTTTGGTGGCTTGGGTTTATTGTCATACGATAATGCAACAGTCCTAACCCACACCGAGATTTCCACCAGCCAGAACACCCAAGTCGCTTCATTTGCGTTTTCCTAAGCATATCCCCTCATTCTGTACTTGGATGCCATTCTTCAGGGGATTCATGTGGAATCCTCTGTGTATTCCTATTTAATTTTATCTTGGATTTGGCCCACTGCTTCCAAATACGATAAAGTGCTGGATAAAGATGTCATCTAGTCCAGTGTTTTATACACCTTCGTTTTTCAGACATAAAACCCTTATGTGGAAATCCAAGAAGCTATAGGGATGACAATGGCACTTTCTGGAAAACAGAGAAGGTGGCAGAGTCTTGCCTACTTAACTTCCCCAGCAGCTACTGGAATTACTTCAAGAAATCCCTGCAATCTGAGAAGAAGAGTTCCAAGTCTGCTTCTCTAGCCTGACTGTTTTACCAGTAGAGAAGGGAGCTTCCCAGGTGGCGCTTATGGTAAAGAACTCATAGTCAATGCAGGAGACAAAAGAGACGCAGGTTCAATCCCTGGGTCGGGAAGATCCCCTTGAAGAGGTCATGGCAACACACTCCAGTATTCTTGCTGGGGGAATCCCATGGACAGAGAAGCTTGGCCGGCTATAGTCCACAGGGTTGCAAAGAGTTGGACATGACTGAAGCGACTTAGCACGGGCTGAGGCCATGACAGCATATGAGAATTGTCCAAGGGGATGCAGCTAATGAATAGCATGCCTGGGTCTATTTCATCTCTATTAGGAAAATGGGCAATGGAATATTACCTTTCCTTGGGCCAGACTCTTCAATGTCAGAATCTATCAGCTTGGGAGATTTATCTATGAACACGGGGTCAGAACCAGACTCAGAAAGGTTAAGTCTTTCATCAAATCATAGAGTTGATCCCTTGCAGGTCAAGTGGATTCCTATAAAATGTGCTCATGCGTCATTAACCACCTATCCAATTTTGTATATGTGCAAGGCTGGTCATTTAAACGGGATTTGGTAAAAAAAAAAAAAAAAAAAATTGCTGCTGAGAGGAATGCTTGACTTGGTACCTCAGAGCAGTGGTGGTGTTTTCTTGTTGTTCAGTTGCTAAGTCATGTCTGACTCTTTACGACCCCATGGACTATAGCCCACCAGGCTCCTCTGTCCATGAAATTTTCCAGGAAAAAATAGTAGAGGAGTTTGCCTTTTCCTTCTCCAGGGAATGGTCCCAACTCAGGGATCAAACCCACATCTCCTACTTCTCCTTCACTGGCAAGTGGATTCTTTGACCTCTGAGCCACCAGGGAAACTCAGACTGTAGCACACCAGGCTCCTATTTCTTACTTATAAAGACCTTCTGACTCAAGAAACTCTGCTCTTAGCCAGTGTTTCTACTGCTCCCAATGTGTCCACTGACTTATAAATAAGATGGTTAGCAACATGAGCAGATGATGAGCTGACAGTGAACAAAGACTTGCTCTATTTTGTGCAGCTGCCTTGAGAGTTTTAAATGAGTAAGTTCATATAACATTTACAGCCACACTTTGAGGTAGTGGTTGTGTACTAGTATTTAATATTTATTTATTTACTTATGTCCTGTTTCCTTATTTATGTTTGTGTATATGAAAAATATGGGCTTCCCAGGTGGTGCTAGTGGTAAAGAACCCACTTGCCAATGCAGGAGACATAAGAGACGTGAGTTTGGTCCCTGGGTTGGGAAGATCCCCTGGAGGAGGGCATGGCAACCCACTCCAGTATGCTTGCCTGGAGAATTCCATGGACAGAGGAGCCTGGCGGGCTATAGTCCATGGGGTCGCAAAGAGTCGGACATGACTGAAGTGACTTAGCACACATGCATGCATGTGAAAAACAAATATGTATGAAAAAATTAAGTAGCTTGTCCAAACTCATTTAATTTGTAAGAATAGAGGCAAACAGAATTTGAACTCAGAAATTCCAGTTCTTAAGCTATGAGTTTAGCTCCTTTGTTAAGCTATTGTTAATGTCAACTGACATTGTATACAGTCAGCAAAAACAAGACCAGGAGCTTACTGTGGCTCAGATCATGAACCCCTTATTGCCAAATTCATACTTAAATTGAAAAAAGTGGGGAAAACCACTAGACCATTCAGGTATGACCTAAATCAAACCCCTTATGACTATACAGTGGAAGAGAGAAATAGATTTGAGGGATTAGATCTGATAGACAGAGTGCCTGATGAACTATGGACGGTTCGTGACATTGTACAGGAGACAGGGATCAAGACCATCCCCATGGAAAAGAAATGAAAAAAAGCAAAATGACTGTCTGAGGAGGCCTTACAAATAGCTGTGAAAAGAAGAGAAGAGAAAAGCAAAGGAGAAAAGGAAAGATATTCCCATTTGAATGCAGAGTTCCAAAGAATAGCAAGGAGAGATAAGAAAGCCTTCCTCAGCAATCAATGCAAAGAAATAGAGGAAAACAACAGAATGGGAAAGACTAAAGATCTCTTCAAGAAAATTAGAGATACCAAGGGAATATTTCATGCAAAGATGGGCTCAATAAAGGACAGAAATGGTATGGACCTAACAGAAGCAGAAGATATTAAGAAGAAGTGGCAAGAAGACACAGAAGAACTATACAAAAAGATCTTCACAACCCAGATAATCATGATGGTGTGATCACTTACCTAGAGCCAGACATCCTGGAATGTGAAGTCAAGTGGGCCTTAGAAAGCATCACTACAAACAAAGCTAGTGGAGGTGATGGAATTCCAGTTGAGCTATTTCAAATCCTGAAAGATGATGCTGTGAAAGTGCTGCACTCAATATGCCAGCAAATTTGGAAAACTCAGCAGTGGCCACAGGACTGGAAAAGGTCAGTTTTCATTCCAATCACAAAGAAAGGCAATGCCAAAGAATCCTCAGACTACCACACAATTGCATTCATCTCACACGCTAGTAAAGTAATGCTCAAAATTCTCCAAGCCAGGCTTCAGCAATACGTGAACCATGAACTTCCAGATGTTCAAGCTGGTTTTAGAAAAGGCAGAGGAACCAGAGATCAAATTGCCAACATACGCTGGATCATTAAAAAAGCAAGAGAGTTCCAGAAAAACATCTATTTCTGCTTTATTGACTATGCTCAAGCCTTTGATTGTGTGGATCACAATAAACTGTGGAAAATTCTGAAAGAGATGGGAATACCAGACCACCTGACCTGCCTCTTGAGAAATCTGTATGCAGGTCAGGAAGCAACAGCTAGAACTAGACATGGAACAACAAACAGACTGGTTCCAAATAGGAAAAGGAGTATGTCAAGGCTGTATATTGTCACCCTGCTTATTTAACTTATATGCAGAGTACATCATGAGAAACGCTGGGCTGGAAGAAGCACAAACTGGAATCAAGGTTGCTGGGAGAAATATCAATAACATCAGATATGCAGATGACACCACCCTTATGGCAGAAAGTGAAGAGGAACTAAAAAGCCTCTTGATGAGAGTGAAGGAGTAGAGTGAAAAAGTTGGCTTAAAGCTCAACATTCATAAAACTAAGATCATGGCATCTGGTCCCATCACTTCATGGGAAATAGATGGGGAAACAGTGGAAACAGTGGCTGACTTTATTTTGGGGGGCTCCAAAATCACTGCAGATGGTGACTGCAGCCATGAAATTAAAAGACGCTTACTCCTTGGAAGGAAAGCTATGACCAACCTAGATAGCATATTAAAAAGCAGAGACATTACTTTGCCAACAAAGTTCCATCTAGTTAAGGCTATGGTTTTCCAGTGGTCATGTATGGATGTGAGAGTTGGACTGTGAAGAAAGCTGAGTACCTAAGAATTGATGCTTTTGAACTGTGGTGTTGGAGAAGACTCTTGAGAGTCCAAGGAAATCCAACCAGTCCATCCTAAAGGAGATCAGTCCTGGGTGTTCATTGGAAGGACTGATGTTGGAGCTGAAACTCCAATACTTTGGCCACCTCATGGGAAGAGTTGACTCATCGGAAAAGACCCTGATGTTGGCAGGGATTGTGGGCGGGGGAGAAGGGGATGACAAAGGATGAGATGCCTGGATGACATCACCGACTCAATGGACATGAGTTTGAGTAAACTCCGGGAGTTGGTGATGGACAGGGAGGCCTGGCGTGCTGTGATTCATGGGGTTGCAAAGAGTCAGACACGACTGAGCGACTGAACTCAACTCAACTCAACTCAACTGAACTGAATGTCAACTGAAAAAAAGATACACACATGAGAGTTGTGAGTTAAGTTGTATTTGGGGCAAAATGAGGACTATAGCCCAGAAGTCATTTCTGAAATGCCATCTCCCAGACTATAGTCCTCATTTTGCCCCAAATGCAACTTCACTCACAGTTCTCACATTGTGCATTTTTTTCCATTGACACTAACAATGATGTCGGGCACCTTCATCCCTGGTATTTTATTTCAAACACACACGTGAGATCAACTTGTTCATTAGACACTGCAGACACAGTCCCAAGGGCCCATGATGATTTTCAGGGTCCATGAACATGTGTTAATTTATTTTTAAAAAAAGAAGAAAAGAAAGAAGTTTTTGGTTAAAGGAAATGTCTGAATATCTACTATCCGTGTCTTTCTCTGGATACCAACACAGTCCCAAAATACACTGTTAAACATTTTCTCGGAGGAGAGAGAACCTATGAGTCACAGTGTGGCCTGAGAGGCACAAACAAGGCAGAACTGATCCCAGGGGGAGAGCTGAGGTGGGGAGACCCTTCCCATGCCCTGTTTTCCTCACACACAGCAGACCAAGCCTGCACCCTCATTGAGGGCTGGGAGCTCCAAAATCAATGGCCTTTTGCTGAGCATGGCAGAGAGGTTCTGTTCTGAGACACAAACAAATGTGCCAACCCAGCTGAAAACCAAAGAATTCCAGGTGCCCTCACGTCATGGAATTAGGAGTAGGGGACAACCATCCATGGGCTTCCCCAGTAGCTCAGATGGTAAAGAATCTACCTGCAATGCAGGAGACACAAGTTCAATACCTGGGTTGGGAAGATCCCCTGGAGGAGGGCATAGCAACCCACTCCAGTATTCTGGCCTGGAGAATCCCCATGGAGAAAGGAGCCTGGCAAGCTACAGTCCATGGGGTTGCAAAGAGTTAGACACGACTAATCAACTCAGCATGCACACACACAACAAACATCCGTGATTACAACTCCCCATCTGCAACCTGGAAAAGCAAGAAGAAAGGAGTGAGCTGGAGGGACTGTAGCTAGCAAAACGCTTGGAGCTGAGTGAACATTACCATCTTCAGGGTCTTTGTTTTTCTCAAGGAACAAAAAAAAGTGTTCTCTGCCCACACTCCAGCACAGCTGTCTACAATGATAAATGATGGGCCTTTCTTTAAATTTCCTTTCTGCTCAGCATGAGGACTGGCCAGTGTGGATATGCACTCGACACGGATAAATGGCTTTGGCAAGCCCACCAGATTGTCCACGTGGCAACAGATGGTTCAGCTCAAAGCTTTTGTTGTGCTAATGTTGGAACTTGCTGCTACCTGAAGCAGTTATCATCTCACAAACAATGATGCTGCCACTGCTGTGTGGATAAACTGTCCTTTATACTTTGCAGCGCCCACCATGGGTGTTGACAGCTTCATGGTGGTGCGAGGAGACCCCCAGTCACTCAGCTGCCGTGGCAGCCAGAGAGGAAAATGTAGTGGGATGGAGGGAGCAAGGGTGGAAACCATAGTTGGTGTCTATTCATAGGCCCTGTGTTTATCTGTCTACTTTGAACTCTGCTCATCAAGAAGGAAAGACGTTTTCACTTTGCTGAAGGGTCCAAAGTGACCCTCAAAGACAATGTCCCCTTGAAATCTTGACATTTGCATAGATTCACTTTCTAGTCCCTTTGTAGAAACTCTGGTAAGAACAGATAAGGAAGAGATTAAGATTTTTCAAGTACCTACTATGTCCCATGCACTAGAATACCACTATTATTACTTAATTATTGCTGATAATTGGAGTAGTCATAGCAGTACTAGTAAATAACCTTTAACGAGGAGCTTCTTCAATTCCAGGCACTGTGCTGAGCCCTTTCCACAAATTCTTATTGTAATCATTTCCAGAGACTTATGAAGGAAGTGAGCAGGGAGTTCAAGTAAACCAGTGATCAGCGAGGTGGGGGAGGGGGAGGAGCCCAGCCGTGCAGTGTCTGCTGATTTCCGTGTTGCAAATCTCCCCACTGTGGCCAATATTAGTTACCAATAATTTAACAACATGCTAGCAAAATTCCTGAATATTTAACAATCAGCCCTCCCAAGCCATTGCAAGCTGGTTCCCGCACATCACTGAACTGAAATACAGAAAGGTTTGTTTGCCCAAGATGGTCCCAGGGACAAGGCTGAGATGTCCAGCCAAGGAGGGACCCTCACATCGCTCTTCCAGGCTCTAAGTCCATGAGTCCATTAGCTCCTTCGATCCACAGGACAACTCTAGGAAGCAGGCACCATAGGTCACTCCTGATTTCAGCAGTTAAGGAACCTACCTGGAATCACACTCCTACCACACTTGAATTCTGGGACCGGAATTCAGATCCTGCCTGGCTGAGCCCACACCAAAAGCTCTCCTCCGGTTTACCTGGCTCCCAGCACTAACCAATAGCAACGTGAAAAGGCTAGAATGAATATTTTTCACATCTTCATTTTCCCTTGCATGGAGAATCTCAAAAACAAAGACCAAAAAATGTATATATATATATATATATATATATATATATATATATATATGTATATATATCCCAAAGAAATCAATTTTGGTGGTGGTAGGGGGGATGATTTCAGGCATAGGTCCTCATGAATGATATTTGGGGAACTGACTGCGTTTCTCAAGTCACACCACAAAAGTTATTGTTGGCGTTTCCCTGGTGGTCCAGTAGCTAAGACTCCCTGCTCCCAATGCAGAGGGCCTGGGTTCGATCCCTACTCAGGGAAAGAGTTCCCACATGCTACAACTAAAGATCTTGCATGCCACAGCTAAGATCCGGCACAGCCAAATAAAAAAATTAAAATTAATTAATTAAGTTTAAAAAGTAATTATTGAGTGATTCCACCAGACCGTTAGAAGGGGCTTTATTCTCTTTTAGAAGTTGTTTCAAATCTTCAAAAGGGCTTCAGGTAAAGGCAAAGAGCCTTTCCAACAGACATCCTTGGTAAAGATAATTTGTATTCTTCCTAAAAAAGGCCAGACACTCTACCATTGCGTAGAATAACCACTGTGGCTAACAAGCTGAGAATCTAGGATCTCCCCACAACCCACTCCAAACTGTGACCGTCTCTGTGACCAGGCGGCAAAACTTGCTAGAGAAAAATAACAAAATCCAGGTAAAGGAGCTCAGCCTATATCCAAACTTGTTCTCAATGAGTTTCCATCTCTCTCATTAAATCAGGAACTCCAATAGCCTAGTTAATACATAGTAAGTTCTGAGTTTTTCCAGTCGTCATGTATGACAGTTAACCCATTAAAGAGGCTGAGCATTCAAGAATTGATGCTTCCAACTTGTGGTGCTAGAGAAGACTCTTGAGAGTCCCTTAGATAGCAAGGAGATCAAGCCAGTCAATCCTAAAGGAAATCAACCCTGAATATTCATTGGAAGGACCGATGCTGAAGCTCAAGCTCCAAAACTTTGGCCACCTGCAGTGAAGAACTGACTCATTGGAAAAGGACCAGATGCTCAGAAAGATTGAAGGCAAAAAGGAGAATAGGGCAGCAGAGGATGAGATGGTTAAATAGCATCGCCAACTCAATGGACATGAATTTGAGCAAACTCTGGGAGATAGTGGAGGACAGAGGAGCCTGGCGTGCTGCAGTCCATGGGGTCACAAAGAGTCAGACACGACTTAGTGACTGAACAACAACAAAGTTCTGAGTTAATGAATGAACATGTGAATGAAGGCAGAGTACATTATTGTTAAGACAAGTCAAGAAACAGATCAGAAATTGAACTAACACATTTGCTGATGCACAAGCAATAGAGGTGCAGAAAAAAATTCTAATTTTATAAGGACGTTTGGGGGGAAAGGAAGAAAAGAGGGCAGAATACATTTCATTATCCACGGCTTTATAGGAATTCAGTTCAGTTTACAATGAAAACATTATTTTGCTGATGCTAATACAATGATGTTTACAGTGAAATGATACCAATGTCTTTCTACCACTAAAAACCAAAATATTACTTTATATAAGTTTGATTCTCCATAATCCATTCATACTATGGGCACCTTTGTTGAAGAGTCATTTTTAGATACTCTTCTAAATGCCTCAAAAAATGCTTGCAAATACAGTGCCTAAATTCTAAGGGGATACTCCCCCCCAAACCTCTCTGTTATGGGAGCCTTTTTTCTTTCCCAGAGGAGAGTGAAATATTTTCCCAAACAGAAGTTTCCCAGTTTGGGTTCGTTTTGTAAACTTTGCTTTGTCTCCCCTGCTCAAATCGCTGTTGTGAGCGAGGATGCATTTTTCTGACCATCAGATCTGCAGCTGAAACACTTATTTTTACCCAGTTCCCAAAGTGCTGAACTCCTGTTGCAGACCAACAGTGAGTCTGCAGTGAAGGGGACTGGAAGGGGTGCATGTTAGTAATGAGGACCAGCCCACATGGACAGTCCCAGCTGATGGAGAGCGGGGTGGGTGTACACGTTGCAGCTGCTATCAGCAAGTTGCAGGCTGCGTGGCTGCCTTGTGAGTTATTGCCCTGGTCCCCAGATCTCCTTTCTGTAGCATCCTGCGTGTGCAGGTGATAAATCTTAGGGACTCGAGGGAATGCAATGGGCTTCTCTCTTCTGCCCCATTATTTTTCTCTTATATCATTTAGAAGAGTGTAGGTCTGGACCTTTTTTTTTTTTTCTTTTTTGGTGCATGGGTGTGTTCTTCAGCTCATTGCCACATTTTGTTCTGCATGTTCAATTTCTAGCTCATTTTAAGAGTCCGCCTCCACAGAAGATGGAAAGAATGAGCAAAGACATTTGTTTAGAACTTATTTACAAAACAGAAACAGATTCACAGACTTAGAAAACAAACTTTTGGTTATCAAAGGGGAAAGGGAGCAGGGAGGGATAAATTCGGAATTCGGTTCAGTTCAGTTTAGCTGTTCAGTTGTGTCTGACTCTTTGCGACCCCAAATTCAGAATTAGGGATTAACATATACACACTATGATAACCAACAAGGACTTACTGTATAGCACAGGAATGCTATTCAATATTCTGTAATAACCTAAACGAGGGAAGAATCTGAAAAAGAGTAGACGTGTGTATACGTATAGCTGAATCGTTTTGATGGACCCTGAAACTAACACAGCATGGTAAAGCAACTGTACTCCAATATAAAATAAAAACTATTTTAAAAGCCCTGCTTTTATTTCCCTCTGCAAATGGCAGCATGGAAGTCCAACGGAGCCACATACAATTCCTGCTTGCAAAGGAAGCAGAAGGGAATGGAGCCAACATCTGTGAAGAATCTACTATGTGCCCAGATCCACAAAGGCTCAAGCGTGACTTGTTGCTCAAGTGTATCTCCATCGGGTTTAGAGCCCAGCTCCTCCTTTGACAACTGGATTCCTTAAGCCAATGATTTGACTTCTTTCCCTATAAAATCAGCATAATAACAATTTCTATCTCATAGGTGTTCATTTTTTCAATAAGGTGAAATTCATACAACATGTACTTAACCATCTGTAAAAGTACAATTAAGTGGTATTGAGGACGTTCAGGATGGGGTGGGACCATCCCCTCTATCCAGTTACAAAAATGTTTAATCATCCCCAAAGGAAATTCTGTATCTATTCAAAAACCGTTCCCCATTTCCCCCAGCCCCAGCCCCTGCAAACCACTAATCCGCTTTCTTCCTCTGTGGGTTTCAGTTCAATTCAGTCGCTCGGTTGTGTCCAACTCTTTGCAACCCCATGGACTGCAGCACACCAGGGGATTTACCACTCCACATACCACTCCACATTCCCTACTGGAAGTCCAAAGGGCTTTTTAAATGACTCAGAGGGTGCAGAATCTGCTTGCAATGCAGGGGACCTGGGTTCAATTCCTGGGGTGGGAAGATTCCCTGGAGAAGGAAATGGCAACCCACTCCAGTATTCTTGCCTGGGAAATCCATGGACAGAGGAACCTGGCAGGTTACAGTCCACGGGATCGCAAAGAGTTGGACACGACTGAACGACTAACACTTTCAACTCCAACAAATACTCCATATAGATAGAATCATACAATATGTGGCCCTTTTGTTGATACACTGTAGCATGTCTCAGTACTTCATTCCTTTTTATAGCTGAGTAATATTTCATTATATGAATAGACCACATTTATTTATCCATCCATACACTATGGATATTGGAGTTTTTGCAAGTTTTAGCTATTGCTATTATAAATAATATTGCTCTATTATAATTATGGGCTTCCCTCATAGCTTAGTTGGTAAAGAATCTGCCTGCAGTGTAGGAGACCGCAGTTTGATTCCTGAGTTGGGAAGATCCGCTGGAGAAGGGATAGGCTCCCCACTCCAGTATTCTTGGGCTTCCCTTGTGGCTCAGCTGGTAAAGAATCTGCCTACAATGCAGGAGACCTGGGTTTGATCCCTGAGTTGGGAAGATCCCCTGGAGAAGGGAAAGGCTACCCACTCCGGTATTCTGGCCTGGAGAATTCCATGAACTGTATAGTCCATGGGGTCGCAAAGAGTCGGACATGATTGAGCAACTTTCACATTATAATTAACTATTTTTATTATATTAGTTTCGGGTGTACTGCATTATAGTTCAGCATCTGGATACTCTAACAAGTGTTTGTTACCATAAGTGTGGTTTCCATTCATCACTATATGAGTGTCCCCCACTTACCCATTTTGCCCATCCCTCAACTCCATTCCCCTCTGGTAACCATTAATCCATTCTCTGTATCTATGAGTATATTTTTGTTTTGTTTGCTCCTTGGGTTTTTTTGTTGTTTTGTTCTGTTTTAGATTCCACATATGAATGAAATCATGCAGCGTGTCTTTCTCCATCTTACTTATTTATCATAATACCCTGTAGGTCCATTTATGTTGTCAAAAATGATGGGATTTCATGTTTTTTTAATTCATTTGTTTTTTAATTGAAGGATAATTGCTTTACAGAATTTTGTTGGTTTCCGCCGAGCATGCTTTTTTAATGGCTGGATAATATTGCACTGCATCTATACACTACATTCTCTTCATCCATCAGTGGACACTTAGATTGCCTCCATGTCTTGGCTGCTCTAAATAAAGCCTTGAAGACTTCTTTCCCATTCTTTTGGGGGATATACAATCAATTCTCATTATTTGCTGTAGTTATATTCCATAAAGCCACATCAAACACTGAATTAGCAAATTCTAAGTATTTCCCTGAGGAGCACCTCAGGGAAATACTTAGATATATATCACACAGATGATAATCTTAAATCCTAAAAGCAACCTTTCTTGGTAGATTCTGTGTTCTTTATTTTACGAAAGGACAAAATGAGGTTCAGAGAAGTCTAATGACTTGTCTGATGCCACCCCCACTAAACTCACCCAGCTGGCCTCAGAGATGGAGTTGCTTGTTCTACCTGGCACCATCTCCCACTCTCTCCATCCTTGGTCACCTCTGTAGGAGTATGAAAACAAGAAACCAGAGCATCACCTTGTTTGACCTCAGCTGAGAAAAGACCAGCCTGGCAATTCAATTTTTTTTTCATGTCTGTGTCAATAACCCCTACCCTGCCGCAAGTGTGATGTGAGGATTACAAATAAACCTTAGCCAATAGGTGACTTTGCAAACACAGAATCCATTCACAAGAGGATCGGCTATACCAAGGTGCAGAATTGCTGAGTCATAGGGTAATTTGGACCTTCCCAGGTAGTGCAGTGATAAAGAATTCACATGCCAATGCAAGAGATGCAGGTTTGATCTCTGGGTTGGGGAGATCCCCTGGAGTAGGAAATGGCAACCTACTGCAGTATTCTTGCCTAGAAAATTGGATGGACAGAGGAGCCTGGTGGGTTACAGCCCATGGGGTTGGAAAGAGTCAGACGTGATTGAGCATACCAGCGCTAGGTAATTTTACGGGTAGCTTTCTGAAGAACCACCAAGCTGTTTTCCACTGTGATTGTACTGTTTTACCAGCGTGTAGGATTTTTATGACAGGTAAGTAAGTTATCATTTGTAGGACACTAAGAACAGTGCCTGGCGAGTAGTGTTATGGATTGTTAATTAAATTCATTAAGTAGGTCATGCCACCAGGGTTAGCTGCCAAGTTCAATTCCATCCCATTCTCAGGAGAGAAGCTCACAAAATAGGTATATGTTAGGGACACCAGTGAGTCAGATACAAAAGAGAAAATGGTCCATCCTCTCCCAAAGCCCAAACTAACTACCCTCAACCAGAGGGGAACACTTCATTTTTCACATTTACACAGATATGCCTGGAGCCCACTCACTCAATCACTACTCAAGAATTGAAGCTCTCCTCTGTTAAAAAAAATCAATCATTTTCCTTATAATGTGCTCATACAAGTTCACTGCAAATATCTGGGAAAGCACAGATTAAGTAGAACAAAGATATGACTCACGTTGCTACTATGCTGTTGTACTTCCTTCCTATGTTTTATGAAATTGAAGACATAATATATGTGATATGTGTGTACTTCTGTACCCTGCATTTTACACTTCGCATTATATTAGCATGACATTTTGTGTCATTTAAAGTCTTCAAAATTCTGATTTCTAAATACCTCCTGGAGTCTCACTGTGTGCTTATGCCAAATCTTAAGTATTCTCCCAGTGATGAATATTGTTCCCAAATTTCTACTATTATAAACAACACAATAATGAAAATCTTTGTGCACGGAGATGTCTATAAGTCAATGATTATCTCCAAAAAACTTGATCAAACTAGAACAATTGAATGAAAAGTACATTTTAAAATACTGTTTTCTATAATACTACTACCTCAGGAAAATGTTATCTTTTTAATGTTTCCAATTTGTAATAAAATTTTACCTGGACTAGACCAGATTTCTTTGTTATGCTCACATTTGGTACATGTTTCTTTTTCCTTACAACTCGTATTTTCACGTATTGTCCTACACTTATCATTATTGGACAACTAGCATCTATTTTATATTTCCTCCTTATCCTAATACTAATACCTAGTACTAATAAACTTATTTGATTAATGCCTCTCACTGATATGGGCTTCCCACATGGTGCAGTGGTAAAGAATCCACCTGCCGATGCAGGAAACACAAGACATGCAGGTTCGGTACCTGGGTAGGGAAGATCCCCTGGAGTAGGAAATGGCAACCCACTTCAGTACCCTTGCCTGGAGAATCCCTTGGACAGAGGAGCCTGGCAGGCTACGGTCCATGGGGTTGCAAAGAGTCGGACGTGACTGAGTGTGCATGCACACAGTCACATTTAGTGAGTCACAGCTCTCCCTTTTCCTTTATTGTGCCTTGAATAAAATTCTCTTTTGAGACTCCCACGTAGAAGATGCAGGCATAAACTCTCAGGCTAATGGCACAGGAAAAGTGCATGAGACCTCTTTTTGTTTCTCAAATATTCATTTCATGGTGTTAGATCAACTCAAGGAACATAATCAGTGCCAGGTTGTGTTCAATAATCCTGTGAGTGTCAAATTCTTGGGATGAACACGGAAAAAGAAAATTGGGAGAAACGAGCAAATGACTGCATCTTGTGGCTGTGCATGAGACCTTGATTTGACCTGGGTTCCCACCCCAGACGCCCTTCACACGCCGTACAACACCAGCAAGAAACTGAGAAATTTGCCTTGTTGGTAAAATGTAGAATATTGGCAATTCATAGGTCGTTATAAGGGTTGAATGTGATATGATGGGGCAAAGGAAAAAGAAAGAAAAGGAGAGAGAAAAAAAAGAGAAGGGAGGGAGGGAGAGAGAAAAAGAAGGCATATTTTCTTCCTCTTTCCATTAGTATGGCTTGTGTTTGAATACTTTCTGTTTGTTCAGTGAGCGTGGTTCCTCACTTCCAGGGCAGTCTACAATCCATCACTGTTGTCTTCCTTTGGAAGCTGTTATGAGGAGTTTTAACAGTCCCCGTTCTCTGTTTGCTGGAAGCTGATGGAAAAACTCTCCTTATCTCCAATATTAGAACTTGTAGCAAATCGATAAGAGGGTATAACATCCTTCACAATCATACTTGGTAATAAAGCCTAACTAGAAAATGTGCAGAAACTCCATGTGTCTGGTGTGTTTTGCCGGCCTGAAAATCAACCCTGTTTCTCCAGGACGGATTCGCCCTCATTGATCGAAGCATAAAGAGGCAGGGGCTGTGTTTCAGCCCTCCTTAAGAATGCAAACCTTGTCTGCAACTTCTCACTTGAAAACCTGACCATACCAGGGGGAGAAAGTCAACGATGTGCCTGACTTTTGTTTAGGGTTTTTCCTTTCCTCTCCTGTCTTTAAGAAACTTGCTAGAAAGACAGTCCTCTTAATGCCAACAGAAGGCCTTGTCTTTCTGAGCCTTTTATAAATGACATTTGCCCGATCATCTGTTTTCCTAAGTGTGATTGAAGACAACAATCAGGCCACAAGTGATATCTAGGAAGACACACACAAACACACTCGCGCGCGCATGTGTGCGTGCACACACACACACACACACACACACACAACAACAACAAAAGCATTAAGAAGCAAGACAGCTTTCCCAGGCTATGAAAACTTATCCAAAAGGAAATATATCACTCAAATATTTACAAAATTGCCGGTGCAATTCAGCCTTCTCAGTAGCAACAATTTTTATGTCCTAAAGAGAGTTTGTATCGAGAGGTAATTGTGTTCTGTAGCAGTTCGTAAGCTTGGGCATTTACGCTGGCAATTCCAGATTTATAGGAATAGAAAAAAATTTCCGTGCATGATATACTGTACAAATTGTATGTAATAACCACAATAAAAAATTTCATTAGGCCTGCTAGCACCAACCACCAATTCCCTGGGGAGAATTTATGGGCAAACTTCAGTTCCGTTCGCCATCTGGGATCTTCCCGGGAGGATGGGTTTAGCCCCGGGTTCCTGGGAAAAGATAAGGGGGGGAGGCATATATATCCCCTCATCCCCTGCCTTTGGGACAAGCCTTTTAGAAAAAGAAGGCCTTTGTGTCTGGGGGAGCAGAAATCTACAGCTGCCCTCTGAGGCCCTGGCTCGCGGCTGCCCCCTCCCCCACCACCTAAACCCCGAGATCACTGGAACAACTGTCCTTCAATTTTGCAGCTCTCCAGTCTGAACACTGCGTCCTGTTGCATATTTGATGCAGCCCATCACTGAGCCTCGGATGCAGATTTCCAGAGGTATATAGGAGATGAGGCAGAAATGGAAAAGACAAATTGGGTCATCTTCGAGTTTGCAGCTGTGAAATCCATTTCCAAATTGCAGGCTTGCAGGCCTACGAGGCTCCCCTGGACCCGATGGAGATATAATCACGATGCCGACGAGGAATAGCGTTCAGGCCTGGCAGTGCTGCTGGGCGTGGAGCATATGTCCTCATAAAACGTCCTCTTTATGACCAGAGCTTCGGCGCCTGTGCGGCAGACAGCGACGACCTGGATGTTGCCTTTGGTGAGGGACCAAGGAAATTGTACATCTCATCATCGCTTTGCAGAATGGGAGCCGACGTTTAATAAGAAGGGCCTCCTCTGCCCTGCGTCCCTCCCAGGACCCCTCTCCCGAGTCTGCTTCTGCCTGCATCTCTGGCACAGCTGTGTCCTCCCAATGGTGGAGGCAAGGCTCCGAGAGCATCCTCGAAATCTGCCTCCTTGATGGCTCCTAGATGGAGGAGGACCCAGGAAGGGGTGGTGAGCACCAGGACGTTTAGAAAGCCCTGGGGGCACTCTTCTGTAATAGACTCTGTATTCATGGTCACCTCAATCCAGCAGGAGATATTGAGCTGCAGATATGATCCCTGGGTGGGAAAGATCCCCTGGAGGAGGAAATGGCAACCCACTCCAGTGTTTTTGCCTGGAAAAGCCCATGGACAGAGGAGCCTGGAGGGCTATAGTCCATGAGGTCATGAAAGAGCTGGACACGACTGAGCGGTTTAACAATTTCTCTGGGTGCTTGTCCCTATGCTTATGACTTTTTACATAGGACTTTGTTTCATCCTAACAACCCCACACGGTAGACACAATTGTCCAGCTTTTGTTGTTGTGTTGTTTAGTTGCCAAGTCGTTTCCAACTCTCTTGCGGCCCCGTGGACTGTAGCCTGCCAGGCTCCTCTGTTCATGGGATTTCCCAGGCAAGAATACTGGAGTGGATAACCATTTCTCCTTCTCCAGGGGATCTTCCCAACCCAAGGATGGAAATCACATCTCCTGCTTGGCAGGTGGGTTCTTTTATCCCTGAGCCACCAGGGAAGCCCTCGCCCCACTTAAAAATCCAGAAAAGGAAGCATAGGAGGCAAATAGACTTTCTCAAAGATGGCAGCATTTGCCTTCTACCAAGCACCATGGATCTGGATATAGACAAGACCCAGCCTCTGAGCCCTCATGAGACAGATGCATTACTAAAGTTAGAGAACCATGCCTTACTATTTATGGTCTCTGTTTGCACAGCATTCCTTCATGCCAGGTCCTATACTGGGAATATTTCATCTGTTTTCACTCTTAATCCTCACAACACCACGTGGTGGCTCTTATCTCCATTTTGCAAGGGACTGAAGTAGGACTGGGGACACTTTGGTGGCTATCAGAGTTCACAGAGCTAGAAAAGGGCAAAGTCATGATTTGGGGATGCTCTCCCAGCCCAGGCCCTCCTCCATGGGCTACACTGCCCTCTCTGCTTATTCACTCAGTCGTGTCTGACTCTCTGTGACCCCAAGGACTGTAGCCCACCAGGCTCCTCTGTCCATGGGATTCTCCAGGCAAGCATACTGGAGTGGGTTGCAGTTCCCTTCTCCAGGGGATCTTCCCAACCCAGCGATCTAACCTACACCCCTTACGTCTCCTGGATTGGCAGGAGGGTTCTTTACCACCAGTACCAGCTGGGAAGCCAGTCCTCTTCTCTAGGGAGTGTCAAGCTCCAGTTTTCACTGTGAGGGATCAAGACGATTTCAGAACAACTCTTTCTTAAAGAACCAATATCTCTCTTTTGGGCTTTCCTCGTGGCTCAAGCAGTAAAGAATCTGCCTTTCAATGCAGGAAACCTGGGTTCAATCCCTGGCTTGGGAAGATCCCCTGGAAGAGGGCATGGAAACCCACTCCAGTATTCTTGCCTGAAGAATCCCCACAGACAGAGAAGCTTGGCAGGCTACAGTCCGTGGGGTCGCAAAGGGTTGGACATGAGGGAGCGACTAAGCACAGCACATCTCTCTTTTAGAAGGGCCACGAGGGATGACCATTAATTCCACACAAAGAAGGGATAGCAAAGGTTCCGGCATCAGATGGTCCAGGTGCTAATCTGAGCCCTGCTGTGTGACATAACCCATCAGGTGACTTAATGCCTCTGGATTTTATTTCCTATCTATAAAACAGTTAACCAAAGAATCCATCCAGGACTGCTGTGTGTGTGAAATGTACATTTTTAACTGCATACATAATTTTTTTTTCTTCAAAAAGCTGCTAATTTTAATTAATCAAGAGCTTCTTGACTTCTAGAGAGGAGATGCCTATTTAAATCTAGCCTAAACAAAAAGTTGGGTTTCCACTGGAGCCCTGAAATATGACATCTGAGTGAATAAAAACGGATCAAACAGGGCTTTGTCATACACGACCACACACAGGGTTTGTGTATATCATTGTGGTTGTTGTTCAGTCACTAAGTCACGTTTGACTTTTTGCGACCCCGTGGACTGCAGCGCCCCAGGCTCCCCTGTCCTGCACTATCTCCCAGAGTTTGCTCAAATTCATGTCCTCTGAGTCTGTGCTGCCGTCTATGTACCAGGGGTCTAAGCATGCTCAGCATGTAATGAACAGACTTCTTGAAATGCAGAGTTTGGTACAGTTCTGCAGCTGTTTACTTAGCACCTACTATAGGGCAAGCATTGGTGTTTAACACGATGAAGAAAATTAAAATGCAATGAAATACTGCCTCCTCCTTGTTTAACGGGGCTGACATTCAAATAGGGACGGGGAGCAGACCCTATCATGAGCCACCATAGCCCAAGACCGTGGGAAAGTCCAAGCTGTCCTTGGAGAAAGGTCAGCGTGCGATCCCGGGTAACCCTGGGGGACAGAGGAGGGGAAATGGTAAAGGACGTGACCCAGATGGCAAGTTGGAAATGGATGTTGAGTTTAAAGCCTGAAAGACACTGAAGGCCATGCTGAGAGATTTCAACTTTATTCTATAGATGAATATGGTTGAAAACCTGAGGAGCTTCATCCTATGTGTTTAGGAAGAATATTAAAGATTTTTCTACTACAAGTGAAAAAAGTTTAGCAAAAAAACAATTTTTCCCCCACACTGGTTAGCATCACCAGAAAACAAGACTTGTGTTCTGAATGTGAGTGCTTAGATAATATCACCATGAATCTGCCTTTTCATGTTTGAGTCCTCAATTCTTTGGGAATGGCTTCATTCTCAGAGAGAATCTTCCAAAGTGGCCATAAAAATGATCCCCAGAACCTTATGCTCTACCTGCGTAAAGAATCACCCTGTGTAAAGAGAGATCTTCCTGTCTAGGGGTTGATTCACAAGTCTCTGGCTTGAATCATTTTGCTTACTTTTGAGCCAGTTATTGAGGACAGGAGGAAAGACTGATTTGTCTGGCCAGGATGGGGCCAAGTAATCACTTGTGAAATGGAGGAGAGGTAGTCAGCCCACCTCTGTTCCCCCAACCAGACAGAAAGGAATCAAGGCAGTGCTTGGCTCTCTAGAAGGGATGTAAGGGAAAGAAAATGTATCAGTCAGATAGGATGTGTTATGCTGCTGTAACAAATCATCCCCAAACCTCAGTATCTTAAAACAACACCTGTTTATTCCTCATCACACCTGTCCGCTGTGATTGAGAGGAGGGGGCTATTTTACAGCATCTCATCTTCACTCCAAGTGAAGGAGAATGTGGAGCTAGGGGAAAAAATGAATGTGATGAATTTTACATTGGCTTATTGGGAGTCACACTTATATTTCCACTTTATCTTTTTTTTCCAAAGCAAATCCCATGGCCACCTCCAACTTCATGGGGCAGAAAAGCATGCAGTTTCAATCCCTAGGTAGAGAAGATCCCCTGGAGAAGGAAGCAGCAACCCACTCTAGTATTCTTGCCTGGGAAATTCCATGGACAGAGGAGCTTGGTGGGCGACAGTCCATGGGGTCACAGAGTCAGACGTGACTGAGCAACTAAACAACAACAAGAGAATGAAAGAACAGTGGAAACATTTCTGATGAAAAGCACCAAAATCTAACACAGGCAAATAGAGACAACAGAAGTCCACCGCAAGAAGACAACCGGTTACAGTGATTCATCAATGCAAGCATCCTACTTCCAGAAAGAATTATGGCACGTCTGCTTATATAATTGTGAGCGAGGGAGGCAGACAGAGGCCTCATGATGGGCCCATATATTTCAAGATCAAGCTGATTTGAATCATACTTCATTGAGCTAATGCTGCCTTTGGCAGTCTGAGTTTATTGACAACACAGAAATCCATCAGCTTATTAGAACTTTTTGACAACCTTTATTTCAGAGACACAAGGGTGTTGTGGAAATGATTCATTAGGCAGAAGCAATTAACCTGGAAACTTTTTTCTCTCTAAAATAACAATAGTAATAATCACAGCTTATTTCTCTTTCTTTAAAAATAACGCCCCTCCCAAATAATTAGCCATTTGATCTATTTTGGAAGATTTCTATTCTCCCTTCGATTCAAAATGTAAGTCAAGCAGTTTCAGGACTTCCCTGTTGGTCCAGTGGTTAAGATCATCTTCCAAGGCTTCCCTGGTGGCTCAGTGGTAAAGGATTCATCTGACAATGCAGGAGAAATGGGTTCCATCCCTGATCTGGGAAGATCCCACTTATTGCAGACCAGCTAAGCCTACACACAACAACTATTGAGTCTGTGCCCTAGAGCCCGCGCTCTGGACCAAGAGACGCCACTGCCATGAAAAGCCAGCACGCCACAACTGGAGAAAAGACCCAGGACAAGCAATAAATAAATAAAACCATTAAAAAAAAAAATAAAGTCTCCACCTTCCAATACAGGGGATGTGGGTTAGGGGTACTAAGATTCCATGTGTCACAGGGCAACAAGGCCCACACATAAAGCAATTAGAGGCAAGCTCCTGAACCACACACAAAGACCCAGCCCAGCGCCGCCCCCACCACAAGAAAAATCAAGCAATGTCTACCACTTTTTATTGACCCAACCATAGACAAAGAAGGAAAGGAAAACTCACTTTGAAGATGATGAAATTCAGTGACAAATTTTAACAGTAAATAAAACTGCCTTGCCCCTCATCTGCGCATGATGCTATACTTGCGTAGTGATTTACATGTCAGTGTTAAACTTTTCTCTGCTGAATCCATTGATGGCATATGGTTAAGAAACAGGATGAAAATGTCTACATGTCAGGTTTTCCTTTCGTCAGCTCAAATGTCCTGTGAGGATCCTCACTGCTTCCTAGCAGGTCCAGTTGTACTGATGGCGAGGACCCTGACTCCCGTGAGGACGCTCACTGCTGTCCATCAGGGCAGACACTGTTTCCTGACAATGTTCAGCTGCTTCCTCTAAAATCTCACACCGAGTCTTGGCAGGACCCAGGGGAAATGACAAAATGGCGCCCCATCCTTAAATGCTCTCTACTGCCATCTCCTGGAAACTGCTGTATTAACTACATGAACCTGTTAATATAAAGACTCTGGGGTGAATGGGAGGGACCCCGGTGTTGAGCTGTGCTTAACTGGCCCAACTGGAAGTGTGTAATCCTACAATGACCCTGGACCTACTTCTGATGGACCAGAGAAGGTGGTCCCATCAGAAAGAAGCCACCGTCCCCATCACCCCACAGCACGACCAGTGGGCTGTCCCCCTCACCTGCTCCCAAGCAGGCACGCCTTCCAGTGAAAGGCTCTGACCTCAAACCAGGTTGACCTGTGGTGCATCTCCTGCGAGCCCAGTCCCTGGTCAGATTCAAAGCCCCTAAAAGGCCGCTATTCTATCCCTGCCAGTGAATGAATGAATGCATGCATGATTTGTAGAACGAATATCAGACTGCGCAAAGTCCAAGTGATGGAGCATGTGATTTCCGTGTGAGGAGGGAGGAGGCAAAACCCACAAACATTGCCGCTTCATCTCTTGCGGTGTTTGCTTCTGTCCCAACTCTTCTGCTGTTTTCATCTTAGCTTCCATTTTACCTGGGACTTCTTAACTAATTTTCTTGAGGCTCTAGCCTCCTGGCCAGGGAGCACTAGGGGTAAAGAACCCATCTGCCAACATAGGAGACTTAAGAGATGAGGATTGAATCCCTGGGAAGGGAAGATCCCCTGAAGGTGGGCATGACAACCCACTCCAGTATTGTTGCCTGGAGATTCCCACGGACAGAGGAGCCTGGTGGGCCACAGTCCATAGACTGGCAGAGTCCACGACTGAAGCGACTTCGCAGAGTTCTGGGCAACAGTTGCCGGACCCTCGGTGCTGGTGGCTGTATGCTGCCCCTCTCTGGCACCAGTCGGTACTTCAGGCTTTCTCCAAAATGCCATCCTGTTATACTTTGACCTTTTAAGTTACGTCTCACTCCTCCTGAGAAAGGTGTTCCCAAGTTGAGTTAGCAGCCAGTAAATTCAAGATGAAGACTGGAGGATGAGTAGAACACCGTGGCTGGGGAAAGGCCTGCCCCCTAGCCAAGGGACTTGGACTCCATCGATGAATAAAATCAATAAAAGCAAACATTCACTGAGCACTTTTCCTTACTTCCCTGGACCACATTCATTTGGGGCTTCCTCCTCATCACAAACACGCTAATGCAGACATCAACTAAAAAATTAAAGAGAAAATCACAGGGCTTTTTGGCTTTTATTTTTAGTCACTTTCACATACAGTACCAGATTTTCAGGCATGAAAGAAGAGATGGGAACTCTAAACAAAGTCCTAATATTTCAAAAAAGTTGTCAAAAAGATTATTGTCTGGGCTGATAATACTGGTATTTATATTGAATTGTTTGCTTATTTTTGTTTGTTTGTGTCAAGAAAGAGACTTAGACCTGTCCTGTCTCTGAGCTGTTTACATTGTATCTAGACTTTCCTATCTCTGTCAAGCGTGGCAGATACTTGGTTCTTCTCTAAGATTGAAACCAAGAAGTTGGGGGCTTCCTACCTATACTGACCACTCCATTTTATGTAAATAGATCTGTGCTAACCCTTAAAAAAATTCTTCCTTCTACTGTTCTACTGAACAAGGCGTAGAAGGAGAGAAAGAAAGAAAAGAAGAAAGAGGAGACGTCTTCTCCCCAGAAAGTTTATTTGTTCCCAAACCATACCCCCATGAGAATATTGGAAACCCTTTCTCTCTATTTCAACACAATTCTCTTTCACATAGCTGGAGATATTAATCATGCCCCATTCCTCAGACTTTGCTCTTTCCCACTCCAGAAATCTTTGGCCCCTTTAACCAAGGGAAAAAAAAATAAAATAGCTGGGCCTCTATGGAAAAATGGCTTGGATTTGGGGATTTGTTTGATTGTTTTGTTTAGAAAAGAAAAAGTTTCTATGGCTGGGTGGAGGGGGAGATGAAAAACACAGACTGAGGTCAATGATTCTTGGGTTATCATCAGAATCACCTAGGGAGCTTTTTAAAAATACAAACACCCAGCGTGCACCCCAAAGCTCTGAAATTAGTATCTCTAGAGCCCTGTATGCCTGTGTGCATGCTAAGTCAATTCAGTCACATCTGACTCTTTGCGACCCCATGGACTGCAGCCCGCCAGGCTCCTCTGTCCATGGGATTCTCCAGACAAGAACACTGGAGTAGGTAGCCATGCCCTCCTGGGGATCTTCCTGACCCAGAGATCGAACCTGCGTCTGCTGTGGCTCTTGCAGTGCAAGCAGATTCTTGACCCACTGAACCACCAGGGAAGCGCTAGAGCACTGTGTAGGTGATGATTTTTTTAAAAAATCCCTCCAGGTGATACTGATGTCATGCTCCCAAAGCGTTTGAGTTCAGGAAGTACTCTACTAAATCATCTCTGAAGTCCCTTTTCAGCCAGAGCATCTAGGATTCAAAACTCTTCAAGATAAAAGAACTTTGGACACTTTGCTGAGAACCTACATACTCAAAGCATGCTAAGTCACTTCAGTTGTGTCGGACTCTTTGTGACCCCATAGACTGTAGCCCACCAGGCTCCTCTGTCCATGGGGTTCTCTAGGCAAGAACGCTGGAGTGGGTTGCCATGCCCTCCTCCAACATATCTGAAGAAGGTCACCTCTGTTCTCTCCATCTGGAAAATAAGTTTATCTCAGAAAGCTGGTCCTCTCTGGGATTTCTGGGTTCTTGAGGCCTTTTAATAATAATTAACATGCTTTCAGCTGCAAAATTAGGAACTCCCATGAAACTGACTTAAACAAGAGAGGAATATGTCATCTTCTATGAAGACCACAGGTAACACACGGTCATGGATCCACAGCCCAGAGATGTCACCAGAGACCCAGGTCACTTCACACCTCTGTTCTACCATCCTGAGTGTTAGCTTCAGCACAGCCTGGTGGGAGGATGGCTGACTAGCTCAGGGCATCACATCCTGATAGGTTGATGTCCAGGAGAAGAAGGGGATCTTTTCTTCCTGTGATTCTCTCTTGGGAGAGAGGAATGAATGAATGCATATGTGCTCAGATGTGTCCAACCCTCTGTGACCCCATGGACTGTAGCCCACCAGGTTCCTCGGTCCATGGGATTTTCCAGACAAGAATACTGGAGTGAGTTGCCATTTCATCCTGCATTTTCCTGCATTAGTAGGTGGACTCTTTACTACTAGCACCATCTGGAAAGCCCCAGAGAGAGGAAGATGTACCCCCAAGGACCTTCCGCATTCTTCCCAGCATCCAATCAGTTAGAAGCATGCCACCTGGTTGCCCCTAAACCTAACACTTATAAAGAGATAGAGATGCCCTTGGACCAGTCGGATTTAGCTAAGACTGAGAGTGAGGTCATCTGGAATCACGTGACCATGGCAGGAGGGTAGGTACCAGCACAAACTGGGCTTCTGTTGAGCAAGAGGAAGGGGGCGTGGCTGCAGTCCACCAGAGGCTCTGCACTGAGAGACAGCGAGTGAAGCTCTATTAATGCAACCATCCAAGGGAAGAAGGGGATGAGGAGATAGTTATACTTAAAACAAAATAAAAGCTTGCAATAATTCCTCAGACTCCAGATGCTCTTTATTACATAATGGTGATCATAAAAGGCTTTAATGGGTACGATTCTCACAAAATTTCCACTCCCTCTCAGGAACAGGGCTGGAGAAGTCCTTGCATGGCAATGAGCAGGTAATTAGAGCCACAAAGAAAAAAAAAAGATGGTGCGATGACTTCCTGGTTCAGCTCTTGCAGGGGGATAAAAACCCAAAGAATGCTCTAGAGATGCCCAGGTCCCTGGGGGTTAATCAAGTATGTCCAGAGTGAGTGAGGACACATCTGCCAGGGTTTTGACCCCTGTGGCTTATTTCTTTTTATCTTCATCCACCCATTTCCCCATGTCTTCATTCCATCATTAACTCACTGACCTTCAAGGATCTCCATTTAGGTAACGATTGTTAAAGATCCTGGGAATACTACGATAAATAGCACCATCTAAATAATGTAGACGTCTCTCTCTCTCTCCTTGTCCTCCTTTCCACACCTGAAAATGGACCAAACACTGCCAATCCTACTGGGTTGCTGAAAGGATTCAATGAGATAATGCAAGCACAGCCCACATCTGAGTATTCTCTGCCACAAAGTAAGTGCTCAATACCCACTTGCTATGGTTGGGATCATTGTAATGACTATTGTTTTTGTTAGAATTATTATAAGGATGATGGTGAAGTCACCCCCTCCCCTGCCCAGCTCTCATGGATCTCACAGTACAAACCTAATGTTACAGGAAAATACTAGTGAGTAGAATATTTGAAATGACAATCCATAATATTTGTTGGGGAGGGGGTGGATGTGGGGCTCCATTATTTAAAATGTACATAAAAGCTGCCATTTATTGAGCAACTACTATCATCCAGCCTCTGTGAAAAGAGCTTTGCCCTAATGCTTCATTTAATCCTCAGAGCAACCCAGGAGGGTAGTCTTCTTATTACCCTCGCTCCCAGATTAGAAAGTGAGATACAAAGTCGGTAAGCCAGTAGCCTAAACTTCGTGTGTTCTTGCCTGCATTGTGCAGTTTTTTCATCTTTTACATCTGACAGGTCAAGATCCCTAATTGCGATCCATAATCAGAAATATATGTGTCTTCTCTTTCTGACTTATTTCACTCGGGATGACAGTCTCTAGGTCCATCAAAGTCTCTGCAAACGGTGCAATTTAAATTCCTTTTTATGGCTGAGTAAAGTCCCATCGTATATATGCGCCACATCTTCTTTATCTGTTCCTCTGTTGATGGACACTTAGGTCACTTCCATGTCCTGGCTGTTGTCAATAGAGCAGCAATGAACATGGGGGTGCATGCATCTTTCGTAATTATGATTCTGTCCTGGTACATTGCCCAGAAGTGGAACAGTTGTTTTGTTTTTAATTTTTTAAGGAACCTAATGCTCTTTGGTGACTTAAATGGGAAGAAAATCCAAAAAAGAGGCGGTATATGTGTATGTATAGTTGGTGTACTCTGCTCTACATAGAAACTAACAACATTGTAAAGCAACTCTACTCCAATAAAAAATGCCTAAAAAAGCAACGTTTGTGTCTTTGTCCCCTTTTCTCGCACAGAGCTCCTACAACCCTTGGAATTTCTTAAAAGAGGAGAGCTACCAAAGTGTCTTTTATTATGTGAATGAGGCGGCTTTTGGACCTCACCTGAGGATGGGGGTTGGTTGCCTGGACAACCACCCCTGTGATTACCAGGTTGGAGCTTTCTGTCCCACCTCAAGGCACCCCAGAGCTCCTGGGAGAGGAGATGGGCTGGATGCTGAACCGCCTATCACCATGATGGAATGAACCGTGCCTAGGTGGTGACGGCTCCATGTTGCTGTTGTGCTCAGTCGATTCTGACTCTTTGCAACCCCACAGACTGTAGCCTATCAGGCTCTTCTGTTCATGGGATTTTCCCGGCAAGAGTACTGGAATGGGTTGCCATGTCCTCCTCTGGTGGATCTTCTTGACCCAGGGATCCGGTCCACAGGTGATGGAGTCACCTGCATTGCAGGCAGATTCTTTCCCACTGAGCCGTCAGTGAAGCCCTAAATATGTGATTACAAATCATCAAATCCTACAGATTCTTGACTACCTTCACTCTAAGAAAATCTCTACCAGGAGTCAGGTGGATGAACCTAATGACTTGTCAGACCCTTACCTTTTCCACTTTCCTCGGAGACTGTAGACTATATAATATGGGGCTTGAGCCCCATCATTTCACTGTCCTAGGTACCACTGGATTTCAATAGCTTAGTCTGGGTTTGAAATAGAGGTGAGTCCCCTGAGATGACCACAGAAGAACCCCAAATGGGCAGATTTTCCCTTTACTGCGGACTCATGTGTCAACTGTGTGTTGACTGTTAATAACTGGCCATTCCAGAGATAATCCAAACTCATCATTTTCTCCTTCGCATAACAGATACTTAAGAAACACCTGTTCAATGGATGAATGAATGAATGAGTAACGGATCCAGTCAGGGCCATGAGGCTCTTGCTGCAGGATCGGGAACATGCTCTATTCAGCTGGCTCTCTCTGAAACTGGCCGAGTTTGTTTAATCATATTATACAGTGTGCGTGTTTTACATGATCAATATACGTCACCCTAAGTGAACATGTCACCCAGCCTAATGGCTTCTGCAGGAACAGTTTATTGGGGTTGGCATTTCCCTTTTTAGATGCCTGTTCTAGTGAGGGCAGCGACAATGGGCCCAGGACCCTCGATGCCACTTGCCTCTCTAGTGCCTTTTTGTGCTAAATGAAATATGACAAGAGAGTGGCTTCCAGTAATTGCGATAATTGACTGTGGAGAGTCCATGATTATGTCATTAGCTACTCTCTGGGTAACCCATCATGACTGTGGCCAGAGCTCTGAAGACCGTCTGAACTGCAGGAAAGGACAGCCAGGATGGTGTGTCCATCCCTTCGCTCCCCACCCTACCCAGGGTTTTCTCATCCTCATGTTTAAAAACTAAGGGCTGTAGCAAAAAGACCTGGGTCCTCATTCCCATCTGGCCACCTGTTACTATGTGATCATCGGGAAATCTCTTTCGCAGGCATCGCTGATCAATTCTCAGGATCCAGGTGTTTGAGGAGCTGGGAATAATCCTTTCTCTGCAGTGATGGTTAATTTTGTGTGTCAACTTGACAGGGTTCCTGGGAGCCCAGATAAAGCATCAGTTCCTGGTGTGTCTGTGAGGCTGTTTCCAGATGAGATTCGAACTTGAATCAGTGCACTTAGTAATCACAGATCACCCTTACAGACTAAGCCTGGTGGCTAAGGTAAGCCAATAGTAGGTTATCTGGGTTTGTTGTTGTCCAGCCGCTAAGTTATATCTGACCCTTTGCGACTCCATGGACTGCAGCATGCCAGGCTTCCCTGTCTTGGATCCCATGAGCTGTGTCTGGGTTTGAACCTAGCCAGTTCCTTTTCTTGTTGGCATGACCCTGGACAAGAAACTCAGCCACTATGATCTTCAGTTTCCTCATCTGAAAAACTGATAATATTCCCTACTTCACTATGGGCTTGAGAATAAAATGAACCCAGGTATAAAAAAGTGCTTAGCACCATGACTGATGCAAGAGGGGCTCAATGAATAATCCTTCTGCTTCTTTGTGTTTGTATTATTTAATCACAAACACAAAATGGAATATATTGGAAAAAATGTCCCAAAGTCAGTATTTCACAAATTATGCCTTGCAGAATAATGATAGCTGGCAATTGAACAAGATAAGAAGGAAGGATGGAAGGAAGGGAGGGAGAGAGAGAGGAAGTTGTTTCCTTAGCAAAATAAATTTAGATAGAGATGAAAATTTTTTAATGTTTTGCTTTTCTTCGCTGGAGTTTTCAGGTATGCAAATGTACCTGTGACTCTTCAGGAGAAGGACAAAGTATGCAATGCTTCTATCACTTCTTTATTTCCTCCCTGGAATTCTTGTTAATGTGTTATGGAAAACTGCTTTTAGGTATTTAAGGCTTCCCTGATGGTTTAGATGGTAAAGAATCTGGCTGCAATGCAGGAGACCCAGGTTCGATTCCTGGGCCAGGAAGATCCCCTGGAAAAGGACACAGCTACCCACTCCAGAATCCCATGGAGGATCCCATGGACAGAGGAGCCTGGTGGGCTACAGTCCATGGGGTCACCAAAAGAGTCAGACACAACTGAAGTGACTAACACATAGCTATACACATATATGACAACTCAATCAGACATTCTCCGCTGGAACTTTCTGCTCATTTGAGACAATGACCTGCAAAGCCTGAGCAATGAGTAGAATCTATCCTGTGGTTTATATTATTCTCTTTCTCTGCGTCTTTCAGGCCCCTGAAAGCCACATAAATTCAGGAACCACCAGGTCATCTGCTTGTGTTAATTGTTTTTTTTTCAAGCGTTCCCCCATCCTGCCTCAGAAAGGTTGGATTTTCCCTTTGACTTTAGCGCGTAGTGTGTCTGACTTCCTCCCCCCTCCCCCCCCACCCCATCCCAGGGCTCTAAGTGTTAAGAGGCGGTTTGCTCTAGATTCTGACTTCACCACAGAGGGCATCCACCTTCCTGGTCTCCATCCCTTTGTAGAGCAATTAATTCAAAACAGTTGAGTTCCCAAGGCTTTGGTCCTCCTGGGTATCAGCCCAGAGTAGAGACTCTAGCCAAGCATCTGGGGCAGCAAGATCCCAAGTATGTCAAGCTCTGGGTCCTGGAGAGTAGTGACGAGTAGCCCAGGAGGAAATGCAGGTCTGCAAGAAGATGGGAATCACTCCGCCATCCAGATGTCTCTCCAGAATAAATCTGGAGACCTCACCATGGCAGCCAGTTGCTGCAACAAAAGCCAAAATTAGCCACCATGGCTGAATCCAAGAAATGTTCCTCCCACTGGCCCTGTTTCCCTTTCTTTCCTCCTGTAGATTTCATCCCCTCATACTATGATCTCCCCTGAGTTGTTTTCCCATGTCTTAGCCAACTGCTAGCTAATCCCATGAAGTGGTAAGTTGACCGCTTGTGTGTCAACCGATAAGAAGATGCTAGCTAAACAGGCTAAACATTATCAGGGAAGTGTGTGTTTTAGATAGGGTTCTCCAAAAAAAGATAACCCTCCAATAATGCCATGATTGTGGCATTGGAAGAAGAGAGGAAAGAGTGAAGGCTTGAAATCCTGGCTCTGCCAATTCATTCATTCTCGTATCCATTTATTCACCAATTATGTGCTGAGAGCATGCTCTGTACTGGGCACTGTGTAAAATGCTAAGAACAGAGACATGAATAAAACATCTGGCCACCAGTTCTGTCATTGCAGACCTCATGAAGCTAAAAAAAGTAATACATGATTAAAGTGTTAGTCGCTCAGTCATGTCCGACTCTTTGCAACCCCATGGATTATAGCCTGCCAGGCTTCTCTGTTCATGGGATTCTCCAGGCAAGAATACTGGAGTGAGTTGCCATTTCCTTCTCCAGGGGATCTTCCCGACCCAGGGATGGAACCTGGACCTCCTGTATTGCAGGCAGTTTCTTTACTGTCTGAACCACCAGAGCTATAGCAACCAGAAGAATTGTAACAAAGGCTCTGATGGAGAAGGGTAGCATAACAGAATATGGACAATGACCTAATTCAGACAGAACAATCAGGTGAGTTCTCTCTATGGAAGCAACAGTCAGGCTCATCACTGAAGGATGAGAGATGAAGAGGAGGGAGTATTGCCGGCCAAGCAGCACATCCGCACAGGGACTGGGAGCAGGATGGGTGTATCTAAGGGACAAAGAAAAGCCAGTGTGACCATGACGCAGTGAGGGAGGGAGAGAGCACCCCAAGGTGAGGTTAGTGTGTCAGCTATCTTTGGCACAATAATGCCGAGTAACAAACAGATGCAGACTTCAGTAGATGCAACAGTGTGTCTACTAATCGTGTGCCAGCGGAGCTGGGCATCAGCTTAAATTCTGCTCTATGTGTCTGTCATCCTCCAGCATCCCGGCCCAGACAGGTTATCATGGCAAATGGCAAAGGCGCAGGTATGCATGGAGGCATGCAACGCTCAGTGAAGCCTGGTCTCAGCACTGTCATCCCATCATTTTGTTGGCCAGAAAAGTCAGAGAGCAAAGGCGTTACAAAATTACACAGTCAAGGGCCTGAATAGAAGGTAGGATGGAGAATTGGAGCCACTTTTTTGAACTTCCACAAATAGAGAAACAGATGGATAAAAACTGGTTCAATTAGGTCCTGAGGGCCAATATGTATAGCTTAGATTGTATTCTAAGAATTCTAGGAAGCTACTAAGCTGACCTTTTATTGGTCACATGTCTTTGGGCAAACCATGTGCCCTCTTGAATATTGGTTTTCTCGCTATAAAATGTGTGTGTCATGGCAGTGGGGAGAGATTGATTCTTGAACAAGACACTCACACCCTCTAAACCTTGTGATGTGTGTGTATGTGTCCTAACTTGCTCCAGTCGTGTCTGACTCTTTGCAACCCTATGGACCATAGCCCACCAGGTTCCTCTGTCCATGGGGTTCTCCAGGCAAGAATACTGGAATGGGTTGCCATTCCCTTCTCCAGGAGATCTTCCCAACCCAGGGATCAAACCCATGTTTCTGCAGTCTCCTGCATTGGCAGGCAGGTTCTTTACCACTAGTGCCACCTGGGAAGCCCCAAAAGTTGGTGATGTTTGTGTATAAAAATGAGCTAACAACACCCACTTCAGAGGATTATTGTGAGAATTAAATGAGATGGTGAGTGTGAAAGTGCTTTGCAAACTGTGAAATGCTCTCCATTCATCATTTCATGTACTATTTATGGCAGTGCTGCAAAGGTAACAAGATTATCACTTCATAGCCCAGGAAGCTGCAGCTGCGGTGGGTTGAATCAGTTACAGTTGGTTACATAGCTGAGATGGAGAAGAGGAGCCCAGGAGGAAAACCCTCACCCCTCTGCCTCCAAAGCCCCAAGCCTTCAATTAACTATAAATTAAATAAGTTGCTTCCCCTGTATGAGGAATTGGCTGTTGTACCAACTTTAACAGAGATTACCAGCTTTGCAGGCGGTGATGGGCATGATTTAGACCTTTCCCGGCTTCTGCTGAATTCAGCAATAGTTCTTTATCCCCGGCAGGTCAGTGGCCACCAGTTAATTCACCAGGGGCCATCCCAACTGATTGGTTCATCAATAACCCATTATCTCTGCCATTGTAAATATCTCAGAAAGAATGTGACTTTGGGGGGAGGCATATACCCAAGCACACTCAGGCGGCAGCCTGTCCAGAGCCTGGATGGTTGGGAAAGAATATACATATACATATATACACACCTCTTCTGGTTTCCCATGAGAAAATGTTACCAAATCTTCCTGAATCCCCTTAACAAGGAGGAGCAGGCCGTGACAGTCAAATTCACCATTCACAGGACGCTGGGAGGATGAGAAGGAGGTATACAAAAAGTGATGCCTGCTGGGACCACTGAGCAGTAGAGGGCTGGATGACTCTAAAACTCAACCTTCATCTTGTCCAGCCAGCTGATTCTCAGGACTCATCCCTGAGATTCTGATTCAGATCTGGAGAAAAGCGCTGATGCTGCCATGAAGAACACTGGGTATGAAACACACCGCTTTCCCTTGAACACAGTGCAACTTCGGTTCCTATGCCTGAGCCAGACCCTCCCGCTGAATGCTAAGACACAGCATAAAATACAGCCCCTGGCCTTGGGGATCTCACAGATCGGTCCTACAGACAAACACGTTGACACGCAGCCCTGGTGATGTGTGAGGAGGAATACACTGAGCTTCCCCAGCCTTCTGAGGCCGACCAGACAGCCCTGACTGTACAGAGAGATGGCCACGGGTACTCTGCATCCCCCACTTGCTCCCCAAACTGCTCGGCTTCCATTTTCATTATTCCCTGGCCTCTTTCTAGCTTTGCCTCACCCCTCAGCCCTGGTTCCATAGCCATCACCGTGGGCTCTCATCCGAGGGGCACTTTGGAAATTTCCACTCTGAAGTCTCACCCTGGCTGATACAGGGTAGACTTTCAGCCCACTCACTGTCAATACACCACACTCCTATGTCCTTCTGCTGTGGGTGGACAATGTCCTTAGATATCCTTGGCCTCTCAAGCAGGTAGGAATAAATGTTGTGGGAACAACATTAAAAAAGAGGATTTCATGCATTCTGCTTCACCTGGAGGTAGAAAGAGCCATTCGTCCTCACTCAACTAAAAGAGGACTGTGGACCTGAACAGATTCCTTCTCAGGAGGCAGAAAGGGCGGAGTGATAATGACCCATTTTATTAATTGAAAGGAGGCGTTGTGGTCTACAAACAGGAGGAAAATCTGGCAGTTGAGGTGGAAAAGTTTCTTTGGAAGTGAGTGGATTTCCATCCTGGGCATTCAGACTTCTCTGAAAGCTAGGCTCCTTGCAGCTTTTTCACTCCTGCCATCTGCTCAGATGCCATCAGGAGCAAGGTAAAGGTGGACACACACTGTCTGGGAACCAAATCTCAACCCAGACTGAAGTGATTATTGGAGTCATTTTCTCAACCCTTCTTGACTTTCCCCCCAGTGCAACATATAAGAACAAGCATACTCAATGCAGTGACTGTTTTTTCTGGCTGTGCTGGGTCTTAGTGGTGGCATGTGGGATCTTCTATCTTTGTTGCAGTGTGCAGAATCTTTTTTTAGTTGCAGTACATGGAATAGCAGGGAGAGATAAGAAAGCCTTCCTCAGCAATCAATGTAAAGAAATAGAGGAAAATGATAGAATGGGAAAGACTAAAGATCTCTTCAAGAAAACTAGAGATACCAAAGGGAACATTTTCTGCAAAGATGGGCACAATAAAGGACAGAAACGGTATGGACCTAACAGAAGCAGAAGATATTAAGAAGACATGGCAAGAATATGCAGAAGAACTATACAAAAAAAGATCTTCATGACCCAGATAATCACGATGGTGTGATCACTTACCTAGAGCCAGACATCCTGGAATGTGAAGTCAAGTGGGCCTTAGGAAGCATCACTACGAACAAAGCTAGTGGAGGTGATGGAATTCCAGTTGAGCTATTTCAGATCCTAAAAGATGATGTTGTGAAAGTGCTGCACTCAATACGCCAGCAAATTTGGAAAACTCAGCAGTGGCCACAGGACTGGAAAAGGTCAGTTTTCATTCCAATCCCTAAGAAAGGCAATGCCAAAGAATGCTCAAACTACCTCACAATTGCACTCATCTCACACGTTAGTAAAGTAATGCTCAAAACTCTCTGAGCCAGGCTTCAACAGTATGTGAACCATGAACTTCCAGATGTTCAAGCTGGATTTAGAAAAGTCAGAGGAACCAGAGATCAAATTGCCAACATCGGTTGGATCATAGAAAAAGCAAGAAAGTTCCAGAAAAACACCTACTTCTGCTTTATTGACTGTGCCAAAGCCTTTGACTGTGTGGATCAGAACAAACTGTGGAAAAGCTGAAAGAGATGGGAATACCAGTCGATCTGACCTGCCTCCTGAGAAATCTGTATGCAAGTCAAGAAGCAACAGTTAGAACTGAACATGGACCCACAGACTGGTTCCAAATTATGAAAGATGTACATCAAGGCTGTATTTTGTCACCCTGCTTATTTAACTTACATGCAGAGTACATCATGAGAAACACTGGGCTGGATAAAGCACAAGCTGGAATCAAGATTGCCAGGAGAAATAGCAATAACCTCAGATATGCAGATGACACTACCCTTATGGCAGAAAGCGAAGAAAAACCAAAGAGCCTCTTGATGAAAGTGAAAGAAGAGAGTGAAAAAGTTGGCTTAAAGCTCAACATTCAGAAAACAAAGATCATGGCATCTTGTCCCATCACTTCATGGCAAATAGATGAGGAAAACAATGGAAACAGTGAGAAACTTTATTTTGGGGGGTCTCCAAAATCACTGCAGATGGTGGCTGTAGCCATGAAATTAAAAGATGCTTACTCCTTGGAAGAAAAGCTATGACCAACCTAGACAGCATATTAAAAAGCAGAGACAATGTTCATCGCAGCACTGTTTATAATAGCCAGGACATGGAAGCAACCTAGATGCCCATCAGCAGATTAATGGATAAGGAAGCTGTGGTACATATACACCATGGAATATTACTCAGACGTTAAAAAGAATTCATTTGAACCAGTCCTAATGAGATGGATGAAACTGGAGCCCCTTATACAGAGTGAAGTAAGCCAGAAAGATAAAGAACATTACAGCATACTAACACATATATATGGAATTTAGAAAGATGGTAACGATAACCCTATACGCAAAACAGAAAAAGAGACACAGAAATACAGAACAGACTTTTGAACTCTGTGGGAGGATGTGAGGGTGGGATATTTCAAAAGAACAGCATGTATACTATCTATGGTAAAACAGATCACCAGCCCAGGTGGGATGCATGAGACAAGTGCTTGGGCCTGGTGCACTGGGAAGACCCAGAGGAATCGGGTGGAGAGAGAGGTGGGAGGGGGGATCGGGATGGGGAATACGTGTAAATCTATGGCTGATTCATATCAATGTATGACAAAACCCACTGAAATGTTATGAAGTAATTAGCCTCTAACTAATAAAAAAAATAAAATAAAATAAAATAAAAATTAAAAAGCAGAGACATTACTTTGCCAACAAAGTTCTGTCTAGTCAAAGCTATGGTTTTTCCAGTAGTCATGTATTGATGTGAGATTTGGACTATAAAGAAAGCTGGAAGTCAAAGAATTGATGCTTTTGAACTGTGGTGTTGGAGAAAACTCTTGAGAATCCCTTGGACTGCAAGGAGATCCAACCAGTCCGTCCTAAAGGAAATCAATCCTGAATATTCATTGGAAGGACTGATGCTGAAGCTGAAACTCCAATACTTTAGCCACCTGATGTGAAGAACGGACTCATTTAAAAAGACCCTGATGCTGGGAAAGATTGAAGGTGGGAGGAGAAGGGGATGACAGAGGACGAGATGGTTGGATGGCATCACCGACTCAATAGACGTGAGTTTGAGTAAGCTCTGGGAGTTGGTGATGGACAGGGAAGCCTGGCGTGCTGCAGTTCATGGGGTCACAAAGAGTCAGACACGACTGAGCGACTGAACTGAACTGAACATAGAACCTTTAGTTGTGGCATGAGGACTCTTAGTTTTGACATGTGGGATCTAGTTCCCTGACCACAGGGGCCAGGACTGAATCCTGGCCCCCTGCATTGGGAACATGGAGTCTTGGCCACTGGAACATCTGACAAGTCCTTACAATGACTTTTTAACAGTTGAATTTTGGAAGGCACCTGTCTAATGTAGACTGATTAAAAGAGGCCACATACATAGAGTGAAGTCATATGCAGCTATTAAAAAAGAATGAGATTGCTATGATTTGCTGAGTGGAAAGGAGATTCAAATCTCTGTGTCCAGATCTTTCTCATGTATAAGAAGATATGTGTGCCTCTGCACAGTTCTATTGACAATAACTATTTTACTAAGATTATGTGCATGTATGTTTGTGCTCAGTTGCTCAGTCATGTCTGACTCTTTAGCTACCCCATGGGCTGTAGCCCGCCAGGCTCCTCTCTCCATGGGATTCTCCAAACAAAAGTACTGGAGTGGGTTGCCATTTCCTCCTCCAGGGGATCTTCCCAACCCAGTGATCAAACCTGTATCTCCTGCACTGGCAGGCAGATTCTTTACCACTGAGTTACCTGGGAAGCCCATTTGACTAAGAGGGACTCTAGAAAGGGACTGAAGGGATTCTTTACTTTTCACTTTAAACCTTCCACATTCATTTCTTATTTTTCTCTTAACATAATGGTAGTGGGTCTTATTTAAGTGGACTTTTCATTGTTAACTTTATAGGAACATATATCTATATATTTTAATCACATATGCATTATTACACACTTACAAAAGGCAAATACCTGTTTATATACTCATGCATTAGAAACCAAACTATATTGAAATTATCAGCTTGTTTATCTTATGCTTTGACAACTGAATCACCCAGCACAGCCCTGGAATTTATCAGATTATCCAGGAAATATGTGCTATTATTGAACTGAGGAACCAAGATTTCCATTATTTTTTACAGGTCAACTCTCAATATCATTTTTGCCAAGCAACGTTCTTATTTCTTCATATTCTTTATCTACCATTTCAAACAGGAAGACGTTTATTCAATGATTCATTCATCCACCTGACAAGCATTTATCATGCTCTTGAAGGAAAGAAAAGACCAATAAGTCAGTCTAAGTCAGTTGCTTTCTCCTATACTTGATCTTCTGGGTTATGTTCTCCTTTGGGAGAAAGGACTTTATGGAAAAAGATTTTGTGTCACCATAAAAGTGATCCAGCACCCAGACAAGACAGCACATTAACCTAAGACTGGCACTGCAAATGCTGACTCATGTTTCATTTGGGGACATCCAATAGAGTTCTCCTAAGATGAAAGATGAATACTTCAAATTTATTTGTGGAAAATAACCATACAGACCCCTTTTTTCCAGTAAAAAAAAAAAAAAGTGATAAAAGGACAGTGAAAGATGTCAAGATATTAACAAAATGGACAAAAAATACAAGGTGGAAGACAATAGAAGATGGGAAATAAAAATGGAAGAAGTTACAACCTAAGTGTTTGAAGAGTGATAAGGATGTTGAAGCTGAAACTCCAATACTTTGGCCACCTGATGTGAAGAGCCGGCTCATTGGAAAAGACCCTGAGGCTGGGAAAGATTGAAGCCAAAGGAGAAGAGGGTGGCAGAGGATGAGATGGTTAGGTAGCATCACCGACTCAATAGACATGGATTTGAGCAAACTCAGGGAGATGGTAAAGGGCAGGGAAGCCTGGCCTGCTGCCATCCATGGGGTCACAAAGAGTTGGATGTGACTTAGCAACTAAATAGCAACAGCAAGAATGATATGTCAGCAGCTAATTCCTCCTACAAAACCCCTGAGTGTTTCCCACTGGGAAGAATCAGCTATCTAGGATGGGAAAAGTAAGTATCCATGCTAAAAGGAGATGTATTTTATAGAAAATAGACTCTTTGCTTCATAAACCCTCATGGCCACTACAAGAGCATTGAAGGCTTGTTTTCGGATGAAACTTTAACAGAGAGCCTACAGATTCAGGGACATTGGGCAAAGTTAAGGGCTAAGGTTCAGTACCCCCAGAATATCAGCAACTAGGCACTTATCTTCCCTGAAGGAAGTGTGTGTGTTTGTTGCTCAGTCATGTCTGACTCTTTGCCACTCCATGGACTGTAGCCCACCAGGCTCCTCTGTCCATGGAATTCTCCGGACAAAAATACTGACGTGGGTGGCCATGCCATTCTCCAGGGGATCTTCCTGACTCAAGGATCAAACTTGGGTCTCCTGCATTGTATGCAGATTCTTTACCATCTGAGCCACTGGGAAAGCCCCCATAAGGAATAAGAAGCTTTATTTCTGGAAGATCCCTTGGGGAGCAAATTCCAAATCTCTGGAACTAACATTTTGGATCCTTTGATAAAAAGGATCAGCATTGAATAATTATTTTAAAGTGAAACATACATGATAACAGCCACCATTATGTGCACAGAGATTTTTAAGTGCCTTCCTAAATAGATGAACTGTCCATCAAGGACCACCAGACATTGGAGGGAAGTCTTTAGAATGAAGACTGAGAGCTAAAAAAACGAGACATAGAAATTAAAAAGAGAAAGAAAGAAAGACTTCAGGGAGCAGAAGACAATTATTATTTTAAAAAAAATAAGATGAAGAAGAAGAAGTCTAAAATCATCTCCAATATGTAAGCAAGAAGCGATAATGTGTTGTAAAACAAGAGAAAATGAGGAGGTGGGGGATCAATAACATGGATCACCTGAAATTTTAAAAAATAGTATTATAATTTTTTTAAGTAGGAAAAAGAGCAATTTTTGAGCAGTCTCAAAAATGGCAGAATGATCTCTGTTCATTTCCAAGGCAAACCACTCAATATCACAGTAATCCAAGTCTATGCCCTGAGCAGTAATGCTGAAGAAGCTGAAATTGAATGGTTCTATGAAGACCTACAAGACCTTCTAGAACTAACACCCAAAAAGATGTTCTTTTCATTATAGGAGGCTGGAATGCAAAAGTGGGAAGTCAAGAGATACCAGGAGTAACAGGCAAATTTGGCCTGGGAGTACAAAATGAAGCAGGGCTAACAGTTTTGCCAAGAGTGTGCATTGGTCATAGAAGCACACTCTTCCAACAACACAAGAGAAGACTCTACATGTGGGCATCACCAGATGGTCAACACCAAAATCAGATTGATTATATTTTTTGCAGTCAAGATGGAGAAGCTCTATACAGTCAGCAAAAACAATACAGGGAGCTGACTGTGGCTCAGACCATGAACTTCTTATTGCCAAATTCAGACTTAAATTCAAGAAAGTAGGGAAAACCACTAGACCATCCAGGTATGACCTAAAAAATATCCCTTACAATTATACAGTGGAAGTGACAAATAGATTCAAGGGATTAGGTCTGATAGACAGAGTGCCTGAAGAATTATGGATGGAGGTTCATGACATTGTACAGGAGATGGTGATCAAGACCATCCTCAAGAAAAAGAAATGCAAAAAGGCAAAATGGTTGTCTGAGGAGGCCTTTCAAATTAGCTGAGAAAAGAAGAGAAGCCAAAGGCAAAGGAGAAAAGGAAAGATATACCCATTTGAATGCAGAGTTCCGAAGAATAGCAAGGAGAGATAAGAAAGCCTTCCTCAGTGATCAATGCAAAGAAATAGAGGAAAACAATAGAATGGGGAAAGACTAGAGATCTCCTCAAGAAAATTAGACATACCAAGGGAACATTTCATGCAAAGATGGGCTCAATAAAGGACTGAAATTGTATGGACCTAATAGAAGCAGAAGATATTAAGAAGATGTGGCAAGAATACACAGAAGAACTGTACAAAAAAGATCTTCATGACCCAGATAATCATGATGGTGGGATCACTAGAGCCAGACATCCTGGAATGTGAAGTCAAGTGGGCCTTAGGAAGCATCACTACGAACAAAGCTAGTGGAGGTGATGGAATTCCAGTTGAGCTATTTCAAATCCTGAAAGATGATGCTGTGAAAGTGCTGCACTCAATATGCCAGCAAATTTGGAAAACTCAGCAGTGGCCACAGGACTGGAAAAGGTCAGTTTTCATTCCAATCCCAAAGAAAAGCAATGCCAAAGAATGCTCAAACTACCACACAATTGCACTCATCTCACACACTAGCAAAGTAATGCTCAAAATTCTCCAAGCCAGGCTTCAATAGTATGTGAACTGTGAACTTCCAGATGTTCAAGCTGGATTTAGAAAAGGCAGAGGAACCAGAGATCAAATTGCCAACATCCACTGGATCATAGAAAAAGCAAGAGAGTTCCAGAAAAACACCTACTTCTGCTTTGTTGACTATGCCAAAGCCTTTGACTGTGTGGATCAGATCAAACTGTGGAAAATTCTGAAAAAGTTGGAAATACCAGACCACCTGACCTGCCTCCTGAGAAATCTGTATGCAAGTCAAGAAGCAACAGTTAGAACTGGACATGGAACAACAAACAGACTGGTTCCAAATTGGAAAAGGAGTAAGTCAAGACTGTATTTTGTCACCCTATTTATTTAACTTACATGCAGAGTACATCATCTGAAATGCCAGGCTGGATGAAGCACAAGCTGGAATCAAGATTGCCAGGAGAAATATCAATAACCTCAGATATGCAGATGATATCACACTTATAGCAGAAAGTGAAGAACTAAAGAGCCTCTTGTTGAAAGTAAAAGAGGAGAGTGAAAAAGTTGGCTTAAAACTCAACATTCAGAAAACAAAGATCCTGGCATACGGTCCCATCACTTCATGGCAAATAGATGGGGAAACATTGGAAACAGTGAGAGACTTTATTTGGGGGGGGGTCTCCAAAATCACTGCAGATGGTCACTCTGTGGACATGAGTTTGAGTAAAGTCCCAGAGTTGGTGATGGACAGGGAGGCCTGGCGTGCTGCAGTCCATGGGGTCACAAAGAGTTGGAAATGACTGAGTGACTGAAATGACTGAACTGGCAAGATGTTAGGTCAACATGAATTTTCCTTTGAAGTCCAAGAAGGAGGCATTCGATGAAACTGATGTACAAGAAGAGATGCATGTGACTGTCAATCAAGAGAAGTACTGCAGTAAGGGAAAGACAGAGAAAACAAATGTGGGCTCCAAATATGAGCCCCAAATCAAAAGTGGCAGAAAAGATGACTCAGACCCTGAGAATGGATTTATGACTCTGCTGCTTCACACAAAGGCAACTCTAGTGGTCCCTCCGTGAGTCACAGCAGCAATTAATTTATGGACAGAAGGCTGACACCTCTCCCAGTGATGCCAGAATTACCAGCCCATAAAGAACTCTCACGGTGGAGACAGATCCATAAACAGAAATAGGAGACAGATACAGAAGCAGTGCATCTAGAATCATCCAGAAAGGAGGACAATTGATTCCCCCTACCTGAATCTTCCTGCTTCAGGAATCTCATGGGAAAAGTAAAAGTTAGCCAGATAGGAGGAACTGAAAGGCCTTTTTTTTAAAAAAAAAATTGAAGTATAGTTGATTTATTGAATACAATGTTTCAAGTGTACAACAAAGTGATTCAGTTGTGTGTGTGTGTGTGTGTGCACTAAATTGTGACCAACTTTTGTGACCCTATGGACTAAAGCCCTCCAGGCTCCTCTGTCCATGGAATTTTCCAGGCAAGAATACTGGAGTGGGTTGCCATTTCCTTCTCCAGGGAATCTTCCCAACCCAGGGATCAAACCCATATCTCTTGAGCCTCCTGCATTGGCAGGCGAATTCTTTTTCCACTGTGCTACTTGGAAAGCATATATATATGGAAAGTGTATGTATATGGAAAGCATAAATATATATATATATGGAAAGCACACACACACATATATATATGGAAAAGGAAAGCATATATATATTATACATATATATATACATAAATATATATGTATTCTTTTTCAAATCCTTTTCCATTATAGGGCTTGCCCAGTAGCTCTGCTGGTAAAGAATCCGCCTGTAATGCAGGAGACCCTGGTTCAATTCCTGGGTCGGGAAGATCTGCTGGAGAAGGGAATGGCTACCCACTCCAGTACTCTTGGGCTTTCCTGGTGGCTCAGCTGATAAAGAATCCACCTGCAATGTGGGAGACCTGGGTTCGATCCCTGGGTTGGGAAGACCCCCTGGAGAAGGGAAAAGCTATGCATTCTAGTATTCTGGCCTGGAGAATTCCACAGGCTGTATAGTCTATGGGGTTGCAAAGAGCCAGATACTACTGAGTGACCTTCACATTCTGTTATGGGTTATTATAAAATATTGGGGCTTCCCTGGTGGGTCAGCTGGTAAAGAATCCGTCTGCAATGGGGGAGACCTGGGTTCGATCCCTGGGTTGGGAAGATCCCCTAGAGAAAGGAAAGGCTACCCACTCCAGTATTCTGGCCTGGAGATTCCTTGGACTCCATGGCATCGCAAAGAGTCAGACACAACTGAATGAAGTTCACTTTCACTCTCACATATCAGTAAGATATTGCGTGTAGTTCCCTGGGCCGAACAATAGGTCATTGTCGTTTATCTGTTTTATATAGGTCTTAATCCCAAATCTCTAATTTATCCCTCTCCCCCCACTTCTCTATGGCAACCATAAGTCTGTTTTCTGTGTCTGTGAGCTTATTTCCAACAGATGGAAGTACAAATTCAAGTAAGTATGCTCATGAACAATACAGGCTAGGAACAGAGGTGATCACTACACTCTGGGCAGATTTAAAAGAATCTTGGTTTTCCACGTGTCCTAAGAGCAACTGCTAACATTTATTCCAATGTGACTCTATGTCAGGGGCCCTGCTAAGCAGGTACATTATTTTATTTAATACTTACCTCTGATTTAAGTACTCACGAACACCTTAAAAACCCAGACAAAGCAATACAAAGGCAACAAACACACATCCTATAGGAGGGATGGGAACTCGCCCGTCCTGAGAGCAGGATGAGTTATTCTGCAGAGCAGGGATTTGAAAATGGATTTTCAGGAAGGACAATGATACCCCTGGTGCCACTCTCAGAAGCAGAGTCGGCATTTCACCATCCTGATATTTGTTAATTAGCATGCAAGTTAATGTCATCTTCTCCCCTGACACCAGGAGCAGGCAGGGGAAATGGACACAGTGCTCGGTTTCACAGACACAGCTTGGTTTTGAGTTTCCCAACGCCACACTCCTGTGCTCTGCAAAGAGGCAAAGTGGAGAAATTGACTTTCTGAGCCGTGGGAGCTGGCAAGCGTTCAATAAGTCAGCTGTCAGCGTAGGGTCCCTTGCAGGCTCCGGAATTTCAATTTCAAAGTACAAGAGATTGAAGTCTTGAAACACAAGATCATCAAACACTAATGATTCCTGAATTCTGCTAGGGGCGTGGAAGCAGGTGAGAAACAGTGGCTTTTGAAAGGGTACACAGGGGCGGGTAACACGGCTCGCCCTGGATTAATTCTGTAGGCGTTGAGAAGAGAAGAAGGAGCTTGAATGTGAGGAGTGGGCTGCCTGAGACTAGGGGGGAGATGTTTCAAAGACGTGAGGAGGTCTCATCTGTATTTACTCCCGCTTTCATCATTACCGCTCCCTGACCAGAGAGGTGCCTCTCCAAAGAGAAGGCAGAATCACTAAAAAGGCAGGCAACCCACAGTGAGAATGGAACTCAAGTTGTTGCTGGGAAGACAAAGGTTTATTTCATGAGACGTGTTTCCCAGGCTCTTGACCTGAGCTCTGGATTTCCCAGGTGGCGCTAGTGGTAAAGAATCTGCCTGCCAGTGCAGTAGGCACAAGAGACAAGGGTTCAATCCCGGTCAGGAAGATCTCCTGGATGAGGGCATGGCAATCCACTCCAGTATTCTTGCCTGGAGAATCCCATGGACAGAGGAGCCTGGTGGGCTACAGCCCATGGTGTCGCAGAGAGTCAGACACGAATAAGCCCAGCACAAACACAAAACCTGAACTCTACCTAGTAGAGGTTTAGGGTTTCAGTCTTCTAATGATCAGGTCAGCCTTCATCCTGATTCCCCAGAAGGGCTGCTTTTATGTCTGCTGTCCCCATGCATGGCAATTGTTAGCCTTTCACTCTCAGAGTTCAGTTTATTTCACTCAACACACTGTTTGTATGATCCATCCTTGTGACAAGTCATTCATTCTTTGCTATTGTTGAGTAGAAGTAAAACAGTCCATTCCACATGATTTCATATAGATCAGTGGTCCCCAGCCTTTTTGGCAACAGGGACAGGTTTCATGGAAGACAATTTTCCCACGGACCGGGGTTGGGGGCTGGTTTCAGGATGAGTCAAGTTCATTACAGTTATTGTGCACTTTATTTCTATTATTATCACATCAGCTCCACTTCAGATCATTAGGCATTAGATCCCGGAGAATGGGGACCTCTGGTTTAGGAGGAGGTCATGAGCAGGCAAGGTCATGCTAGTGGTAAAGAATCCACCTGCCAATGTGGGTTCAATCCCTGGGTCAGGAAGATCTCCTGGAGGAGGGCATGGCAATCCACTCCAGTGTTCTTGCCTGGGGAACCTCATGGACAGAGGAGCCTGGTGGGCTAGAGTCCATAGGGTCACAAAGCATTGGACACAACTGAAGCAACTTAGCACACATGAGCAGGCAAAATGAAGTTATAGTGACAGAAATCAGAAAAGCAATGACTCTTAGGGGGCTAGGGAAGGTAGCTGGTGCCTGGAAATGGTCATGATGGAGCTTCCTTGGGCGGTGATGAGCAGGTTTTCTGTACTCATCTGGCTGGCGGTTAATTGGGTGAATACATATGCAGAAATTTATCAAGATGAACAATTAAGATTTATACCTCCCCACTGTAGAAATTTTACCTCCATGCTGAGTGTCCTGACTTGACAATAAATTATGTGGTCACTCTATTCAAAGGAGATTCTTTTTCAGCAGAAATCTGAGCAGATGTCATACTTCCTAGGTGTGTGTTCAGCCCAGAGGGTAAACTTTTCCCGTTTCCCTATTTTATGGACTGTGCAGTGCTTCCAGGGTCCATATATAAGGTCCTCTTTGCCAACTCACAGTCTCTAATTTTACATTCAAGTTATTTCAACAAGCAGGTATATAAATCTGTGTGCGAAGCCTTTTGCTTGATCAAATACTTATATTGCAGAAAAGACTTTTCATTTTCTCCTTTAGGGCAAAGCATCTGATAACATATGGGCTTCCCAGGTGGCACAGTGGTAAAGAATCCACCCGCTAATGTAGGAGACACCAGAGACACAGGTTCAATCTCTGGGTCAGGAAGATCCCCAAGAGTAGGAAATGGCAACCCGCTCCAGTATTGTGGCCTGGAGAATTCCACAGATAGAGAACCTGGTGGGTTACAGTTCATGGAGTCTCAAGAATCGGACATGACTGAGCACATACATACATACATCTGATGACATAACCCATCCCTCTGCCTGTCTTCCTCATCTCCTTTCCCTAGATGATGAGAAGCTACATGGAGCCAGGTCCATCTGAAGCTCCACCTCTGAGAATGGAGAGATGTCAGGCCCCTATATTTGGACTTTATGTGTATCTGAGGTCCTCTAACATTTATTCCTTGGATAAGCTGACATCTCCCCAGATCACAATTGGGAACGTCTCTTGAAACATCATACTAAGAACTTTCAGTGCAAGTTTAGGTTGCTTAAGGGTTAAAAAAAATGCCAGCCCTTCCATTTCTACCTCCCCCCACCCCTACTCTCACCTTGCAGAAGGCAGGTGCCATTCTCCCCAGAAAAGTTCAGGGAAATCCAGGAATTGGGATGGAACACACAATCATGCTGTCAATAAGAGAAAAAGACCTGCCAATTTCCCAGATGTTGAAACTCCCGCACCAAAGCAGGCACAAGAGGAAAAAGATTAGGGACTTTTCCATTCAAGGAGAGAGATGAACACCGAAGAAAGGCAGGATGGGGGAAGCATACAGACAGCAGAGGAGGAGAGGGTAAAGGCAAGAGGCATAAAAGAAGTTGAAACAGGAAGAGAATGGCAGATTCAAAACAGACCAGGATGTCTGCCTCCATTTCAGGCTGGGAGTCGGCTAAGTTAGTTAAAGAAAGTCATCCTTAGGCATTGGGAAAAAAATTCAATTTTCATCACAGGTCCTGATGACATTTCCTTTAAACGCCAGATTCAATAGCGAGATACACCTTCAGGGGGAAAATATTCTCTACAGTAAGAAGGCGAGATAAGGAAACAAGTTAAAAGCTCTTTTTCCTGCTATGCAAATATTCTCCAGGAACACTAACAAGATAAATATATTTCTGTGAGATACCAAGTTTTCTCAGTCACGGGTTTATTTGTGAAGGTTCCTATTCACTCTCTGCCTCTAAATTGAACACTTTGTGGCTGGAATTTTAAAGCCACTTTCCTCCGGTGGAAAAGCCTACGTTCAATGTTCAAACCCCAAGGAAGGGATGGAGGTAGCGACTCAGTCCCCTGTTTGTGTCCACAGATCTGGATGAACTGGAAATATCATGCTGAAATCTCGTACAGATGAATGAGTGAATAAATGGCACATTATTTGCACCCTCTACCCAGGTAGATAGAGAGACTGGAGCCAAGAGAAAGACAAACGGGGAAAGGTCACCCAACCAAGGCCAATACCTGATTATCCATCAACCACTCCTGCAATCTTCCCACCATGCTGAGAGTCAATAGCAAAAGATATATCTGAGGGACCACCCCCTGGTAAATATCAGGTCCTGAGCAAACCACTCAGGAATGAGATATCCCGGGTAGTCCCTTGTTGTTGTTCAGTCTCTAAAGTCGTGTCTGACTTTGTGACCCCACGGACTGCAGCACACCAGGCTCCCCTGTCCTTCACTATCTCCCGGAGTTTGCTCAAATTCATGTTCATTGAGTAAGTGATGCTATCCAACCATCTCATCCTCTGTCACCCACTTCTCCTCCTGCCCTCAATCTTTCCCAGCATAATGGTCTTTTCCAGTGAGCTGGCTCTTCACATCAGGTGGCCAAAGTATTGGAGCTTCAGCCTCAGCATCAATCCTTCCAAAGAATATTCAGAGTTGCTTTCCTTTAGGATTGACTGGTTTGATCTCCCTGCAGTCCAAGGGACTCTCAAGAGTCTTCTGCAGCACAATTCAAAAGCATCAGTTCTTCACCACTCAGCCTTCTTTATGGTCAAACTCTCACATCCGTACATGACTATTAGAAAAACCATAGCTTTGACTAGACGGACCTTTGTCAGCAAAGTGATGTCTCTGCTTTTTAATACACTAGCTAGGTTTGTCACAGTTTTCCTTCCAAGGAGCTAGCGTCTTTTAATTTCGTGGCTGCAGTCACTGTCCACAGAGATTTTGGAACCCAAGAAAATAAAACCTGTACTTCTTAGCTTAGGGAAAGTATAAACTTGGCAGGGAGACAGACCTGGGTTGAAGCATAGCTCTGTAACTTCTCTGTTGGCATCTCGACCTCCTCATCCAAAAGCAGAAAGCATAATTCCTCACTTGTCAGGCAGTTGTGAATCTAAATCAGATGCCACCCTGAACACAATGCCAGGAAGTTAGGAAATGCTTGTTATCTGCTGTATTAGTTTTTTGTAGCTGCTGTGACAAGTAACCACAAATATCTTGGCTGAAAGCTGCATGAACCTATCATCTGACAGCTCTGGAGGTCAGAAGCCTGCAATGAGGTTCACTTAGCTGAAATCAAGATGCAAGCAGGGCTGTTTTCCTTCTAGAGACTCTAGAGGGAAGTCCATTTCTTTGTCTTTTCTAGTTCACAGAGGCTGCCTGCATTCCTTGGCTCCTAGCCCCTTCCATCTTCACAGTCAAAGCTATTAGTAATAGCATCAACCTCACAATCTCTCTCTCTCCTTCTCTCTCTCTCAGTCCCTCCTCTCTGGTTCCACGATCACAATTCCTTCCCTTGAACTCTGACCCTCCTGCCTCCTTCTCATAAGAACGTTTGTGATAGGGTGGGTCCACCTGGGTAGTCCAGAAGCATCTCTCCATCTCAAGATCCTGACCTTAATCACAGCTGCAAAGTCCCTTGTGCCACATAAGCTAATATATTTACAGGTTCCACAGTAAGGAATATATTTGAGGTGAAGGCATTATTCAGCCTACCACAACTATTGTTATTTTTATTGAGTTGTGGATTTTACCCAAGCAGAACTACTCAAGATCTCTGGGTTTGCTGTACTAGAATGATTTTGCAAATTTCTGTTAGTCTAAATTTTTATTTCTGTCATTGATTGAATTTTTTAATAATGAATTATTTTTTAAGTCTATTGCCGTGTCCTGTAAAACAGACCCATGTCAAGTGCTAGTGGTCCACCTGTGGTATGTTGAGGACATCCATCTGGGCTGTGGCTATTCACAATGGAAGGAAACATTCACAGTTCATAAGCTTTGGCTCTCAAATACTTCACATTCAGGAGCAGGGGCCGGATGATAGATAAAAGCATAGTGTGAAGAGATGGAAATGAAGTGGATGGAGGTAGGAAGAGCAGCAGAGAAAGGCAGTCAGAAATTTCAGATCCGAGAGAGTTCTTGTCAAAAACCAATAATTTGGTCACAAACAATTTGACGAGCCGCCTTTCATGGGATCACTTAGTTGGCCTAAAGGAGTTTCTGAGAAAGGGCTGTAATAACCCTCCGCTGGTGTCCTCTCCCCACTGAGGTTGGGGAAGGGAAAATTAACTCTGCTGGGAAGTTTCCCTGAAATTCTGTCTCCTGATTCTCTGTATTCACTGCTTCATTTCCAAGGACCACCTTAAACTGGAAGAAAGTGATTGCATTTTGCTGGGGTCCATTTCACCCATGTTTTCATATTTCCATTCGGAGCTATCAGGGGCCAGCTAACCTTTTCCAAAGAAAAGGAAAATCTATACCAGGAACAGAATCAAATCCTAGAGGCAATCTAAGTTTCGGAATCCAGGAAACAAATAGGTTTTGGGTCAGCTGTCTCTCGCTTCAAACAAGGATTTCACACCTTTTTTTGTTTTTTCCCCATAAAAGGTCAGATAGTGAATACTTTAGATGTTACAGGTCACTTGACCTCTGTTCAAACTACTCAATAACTTTTCATTTGCAAAATTCTTGGACAGTATGTAAGTGAGTGGGTGGGGCTGTGTGCTAATAAAATTTCATTTGCAAAATCAAGAGGCTTATGGAGTTGACCTGCAGGCTATTGCTTTCCAGCTTCCGCTTGAAACATTTTCTGATACTTGGGGTGAGAAGAAGAGATGGAAAGAAAAGAAAGCCAAGGCTAAGAGGAAACCAGGACATTCCCTGGCCTCCCCAGGAGCCACAGCAAGTGAATGGACAGGTGGGCACATTTCCTCCTGTTCCTCCTGGCTCAGGGCTGGCCCCAAGCAAAATTACAATCAGCAGCATCTCACCTCCGCCTAACGTTTCAGCATTCCAGATCACACTGTGCTGCCTGACGTTCATGGCATTTTACACTCAGAAGAGCCAAGAGTTCATTTCCACCCGCCTGAAGAATCGTGTCTCCATCAAGTGGCCAATTAGCTGGAGCCCCAGCACATCAGCAGGCCGGGGTCTCACTGCTCCAGGAGGTGGCTTATTCCAGCAAGTGGGATGTGCCATCATAATAAGAATTGCAACTGCGGGGAAGGAGAGTAGAGGACAGAATGCTGAATCTGTAGCCTCCCACCTTGTCACTTGATCCAACTCCCTAACCTGGGACATCAGCCTCGGGTCCTGACGGTGTGTCTTCACCATGATGATCACCCCCAAAGAAACTATAGTCAATGTAACTCCAATTTAAAAGCAAAACAAAACTCTGTGTTCTCAGAATTTGCCAAGTGACTGTAATATTCCTATGAAATATTATCAGACCAATAAGTGCCTGAATAAGAGAAACAGAAGGTTCATCTTACTTGGGTATGAAGAATTAGGATAAACCTAGACTATTTCCACCTTTTAGTGAATCTAAGTTACCGCTGATAGTAAGACACATACTATTTCACATACCATGAAGAGAGCAAAAAACTGCTATGACATTACACTGATAATAATATGCACCTCCATCTGAGAGACGGCAAAGTGTGGGGGCAGAGAGTACATCTTGGAATCAATAACATATAATAAAAACACTGCAGAAGACAAAATTAGATCCCTAAGTCCCACCATATAAAGAGTTATATACTGAGTGGATTAAAGGCCTATGAGCCCAAAGAAAATCTTTAAAATATTTTGTATGACAAAAAAAAATAAAATCAAATACCAGAAGCAAAGTTAAAAGAGCAGCCACAGCTGGGGAAGATATTCACAAGACAGAAGACCAAGAGTAGATGTGTTCCCAGAATATAAAGAAGCCCAACCGATCAATAAGAAAAGATGAACAGCCCAATGTGAGAAGAAGCAATTCACAGAGGAGGAATTCTGAGTGGCCAGTAAATTTGTGGGAAGAGCTCATTCTGCGAGGTAAGCAGAAACATGCAGATTAAAACAAAAATACCGCCCATCAGAGTGGTGCGTGCATGTGTGCTCAGGTGCACTTCAGTCGTGTCTGACTCTCTGTGACCCCAAGGACTGTAGCCCACCAGGCTCCTCTGTCCATGGGATTCTCCAGGCAAGAATGCTGGAGTGAGTTGCCATTTCCTCTTCCAGGACAAGTACATGTACGTGCGTATAAAGGTACCTCAAAAAAGACCCCAAACAGTAGTTATCTCAAGGCAGAGGGGAGAGGACCAGGATTAGAAGTGGTGGTCAAAGGAGATTTCAACTTTACCTAAACTCTTCTAACTTGAAAAAGAAAGTTATCTATAAAGTAAATTTTATTTTAAAATGTGCTCGTAATATATTAAAAGAAAAACCAAGTTACAAAGCCACAAAAGAAATGGAATGTAAAACTAACTTTTTAAAAAATATGTCAGAAGACTTCCCCGGAGGTCCAGTGGTTCAGACTCCGCACTTACACTGCAGGGAACACAGGTCTGATCCCGGGGTTGAGGAACTAAAATCTTGCAGCAGCACAACTAATAAAAATTAGTCAATAGTTGTCAAAGTCTGCTTGGTGGGTGTATGAGTATTTATGGTCTTATTCTCTGTAAGTAAAGTGGAAGTCCCTCAGTCATGTTCAACTCTTAGCAACCCCATGGACTGTAGCCCACCAGGCTCCTCTGTCCTTGGGATTCTCAAGGCAAGGAGTGGGTTGCCATTCCCTTATTCTCTGTACTTTTCTGAATATGTAAAATATTCCAGATTTTTAAATATATATATAAGGAAAACAAAGTATAAACTTCAGAACCTAGAGGCTTGAAACTTAGCCACATAGTCATTATGTAACCTTTCTAAGCCTCTGTTTCCTCATCAGTTCAGTTAAAGGAAAATGACAGATACCATACTGCAGCATCACTACAGGGATTCAATGAGATGATACAGGTCCTTAGCATTGTGATAGGCAATCTATACTATGCCTAAAGACACATGCAATTTTGACCAGCCAGCATACTTATTTTTGATCTTCTTCAACCTAAAAGTATTTCCATTCCTGGAGTGAGATTTTACTTCTTTTCCTTCCCAACATCCACACCTTTCTTGCCTCCTTCTATACATTCATTACCATCCTCAGAGAACATTTCTTTATGCCTTCACTTAACAAACATATAGAGCATCTTCTATGTGCAAGGCAACCTCCTGGGTTAGGACCATATGCAAGTAATAGAGCAATGCTGCTGTTGATATGGACATGCCTGTCATGAAAGAAGACATGGGGGTAATGGAATCACAGAGGAAGAAATGCCACTGAACCTTCAGGAGAAGGAAACACTATTCCAGAGCTGGGGGTAGTTGAATTGAGCTTTGAGCAGTGATTAGAGATTATCTAGGTGGAAAATGTTGAGATATTTTATGCCCAAACAAAAGACCAAGAACTTTGTGATCGCTGAAATGGAGTAGGATATTGGGGGTGGGGATGTTGGTACAGGGTTCACAGGGAATAAACACGAGTTATAAACCAGAACCAGATCACAAAAGATCTCAAAGGCCAGAATAAAATATTTTAAACCTGATCCTAAGGGCCGGAGGAAGCTTCCGCAGGATCCAAGTAAAGAAGTGACGTGGTTAGATTAAGAGTGAGATTTGGAATACACGAAGGCAGAAGGTTGAGAAGTGGGTATTTTCATAGTTACAGAGCCAGAGACAAAACCTTTTTCTTTAGTGAGTACCCTTACCTCTCCCTACCATTCCCACAAAGCTCCTACTGAACACAGAGGAACAGAGAACCGACTCAGCTTTATCAACACTTAAACCCAGCTGCACAGATTTCACTGGTGAGGACTGGGCTGGGGTTTTAAAAATGTCTCTAAGCATGAGTAGGTCCTCAGCTCTCCCTGGCCACTGGATTCAGGAAGAAGGAAGCATAGAAGGATGAACAATCTGGGAATTCCTTTGTGGTCCAGCAGTTGAGATGTGGTACTTCCAATGGGCGGGAGGCGGGGGCGGGGCATGGGTCTCATCCCTGGTCAGGGAACTAAAATCTCACATGCCGTGTGGTACGGAAGAAAGAAAGAAACAGAGAGAAAGAGAGAAAGAAAGAAGGAAGGAAAGAAAGAAGAAGAAAGAAAGGAAGGAAGGAGGAAGGAAGATGGACAATCTATTTCAAGGGACCAGCCCCTGGCAGGATGCAGGTGAAAAAGAAAGCAGCGTGGGTGCACGAACACAAATATCATGATGCCCTAGTGGAATGAGATCCACCATCTGTGCTGGACACCACCCAAGCATTCTTCCATTTTTAGAAAGCTTGGAGGTGAGGGCAGTGTGTGTGTGTGTGTATGTGGTGTGTGCAGGGGGTGCTGGGGGTGAGGTAGGCAGAAGCAGGCTTGGTATCTAGAGAAAGTGAAATTGTTAGTCACTCAGTCGTATCTGACTCTTTGTGACCCCATTGACTGTAGCCCCCCAGGCTGCTTGATCCATGAGATTCTCCAGGCAAGAATACTGGAGTGGGTAGCCAGTCCTTTCTCCAGGGGATC